>NC_051066.1:17663417-18013417 GCF_004664715.2 Peromyscus leucopus
TGATTCCATTTCTGTGTTAATTGAATTCTCCAAATAATTACAGCTGGTGATGGCATTTTAAGTATCTTCTACAGGTGCTGAAGAGTGTGTTCTGTTTTGATTTAATGTGAAAAAGCATTAAGAAAGTCTAAATTCTTGGAACTTTGCCACAGTATAGAGGTGCTTTTCAAGTATAAATGGCAATTTACATTTTTACTTTCTATATGCTCATGGCCACATAGGCATCTCCAGTATATATATATATATATATATATATATATATATATATATATATATATATATATACATACATACATATATATACACATACATATGTATGTGTATATATATATATACACACACATACATATATATGTGTATATATATATATATATAGGCACATACAAGTTATCTCAGGATTATGCAGCTGGCTTGAATATTCATCTACTTAAGTACCTGTAGCAATATTAATTGTGCTTAAACCTGATCACCTCTGCAACCAAATTCTAACAATGTAGTTACTGAAATATAAGAGGAATGTGAATATTAGAATATTAGAGTCTGTATGGGAAATTGGGGAGGAGAAAATGTGTGCTTGTGTGTGCTTATGTATATGAGAAGGTACCTTTATCACTCATTGGGCAGACTATGTAATTTTAAGAACTTGCTTTGGCAACATAATGGTAAGAATACTATAACATAAGGTTTATGTTAAAGGTTAAAGGACTGAATCCATGGACAGTGCCCATATTATTTGTAAAAAAATATCAGACAGTTGATAATGGCAGCAGCTTTTGTTATTAAAATAAATAACACAGAAGAGGCAGACATAGATGCCAGAGTTTACGCACCAACTCAAAATAATTTGTAGCTCCATACAGTGAAAAGAGGTGGGTAGTATCTTCAGGGCACTCACTGCACAATGAAAGATCAATCTCGTGTACATACTGAGTATTTTAGAGTTTGCTATAGATGTTGGGACAAATGTGAAGGATACTCGTTAACTTATTTAATTTTGCATCAAAAGTGCACTTTTTGCCAGGCTAATTTCATAATGTAATGGAGAAACACACACAGGGCTTGTTATGACCTTTTGCCTCATTACTTATGTATCTTTCCCATTCTTGTAAACATTAGTGACACTGACAATATAGTTCATGTAGTGTTGAAGATACAGTCAGACATGACTTCGTGTGTCTGTGGGAGGCACTGCTGTTCTTTGGTTCTCTTTGTCTCTTTTCCTGTAAATTTCAACAGGTCTGATTCACAGAGCAGGAAATATATTGGCTGGTCAGGCAATCCCTTGACAAAAGTGAGATTAAGAAATGCTTGAGCCGCGTGCTGGGGAACTGGTGGTATTTCTGTCGACACACTCATCTTTCATGGGAGAACTTCAATTCCCTAATCAATGTCTCTTGTATTGTGTCTTTCATAACAAGAAAGGCAAGCAGAAAGCAGGAGACCTGGGAGAGTTAGTCATTTTAACAGAACCTCTGTGATACTATGTGCAAGGTAAAAGCTGAAACAGAAGTAATGCTAATTGTAATTTTCTGAATTTTAATGAAGATCAAATTGTATCATTAAGATGTGCATACACTTCTTGGTTTCATGGTTTCTGTCTCTGAAACACTGAATTCCTGCTTCTGTTTCTCAGGGAATATTTTACAGATGGTTTTTAAAGCTGCAGAGATTACAAGATCTCAATCATCTACTCACCCATAATTGTCCAGTTACCTTCAGCATTCTCTACACTTCATAGTGGTAAGGGCTTTGTAATGCAATTACCTAAATTTAACAAGTAGAGAAACATTTACTTAGCTCTGGTCTTTCCCTCTGCTAATGCCCCAAATTGTATCCCTAGGATATTTCTTCCTTTGATTAATTAACTCCTAGGTTCTACCCAGTGCAAATACAAGCTTCGGATTACACTTTCAGGATAAAGAGCCTGGCCATTTTAAAGGACATCATTTCTTTTCTCAGAATAGGACTAACAATGTTTTCCACCAGTAAACACCAACTTGTGTTTGTAACAGCTAAGGAAATAAAAAATTGAGTCAATCCTGTACTCAGAGATAGCAAATTGAGTAAACTGTGTCCCCTGGATGAATGAAACTACCTATTGACTTGGATATTTCTTTGCCACAATTTAAATTATGTTAGTTATTTTGTACTGTCTCTGTAAATGAGAACTTGCGGCCAGAGACCACTTCTTATGAGAAGCACTTAAATATAATGCAATTAGTCTGAAATTATCTATTTATTTTGTTCCTAATACCTTATAAACACTATAGGACAAACAGCAATATATGACTAAATTATTTTTCTAGAGGAGCTTTTAATCTCATTTAGATGACTAACCACAATGAAACAATAGCAAAAATTTCTAGGCTATATAGACAAAATAAGTTCCCTTATATACTGCAGTAACATGGTGATCAACAACTTCCAGAGACAAAGAAATAAGTGAACAGTGGTCTGTAAAATATGAGGTAAGCGAGAACAGAGGATGAGTTTGGAAGGAGAAAGCACACTTTGATAGTTAAGGTAGGGAGGTTCTAGTTCACACTTTATCAACTATGGTGGCTTCTAAACACTCCCCGGTGGAGCACAGATTAAAAGATAACCAGAGGCTATGGTGATATCTTAGCCAATGTTTATAATACTGAGCTTGGTAAATTTTGCCTTCGAACTTAAAGTATATCATTCAAAGGAAGAAAATTTACTTAGTTTTATGTTACACACCAGATTAATCTGGCTAGGTTACTAATTATCACAGGTGACAGATAACATTGCTACTTTTTTGCGGAGTGAAAGAGGAAACATCCCCATCCCCATAATTCTTTAAAAATGTTATAGGAAGTTTAGGAGTCATGGTGTACACTTGGAATAGCAACAAAGAGGCTGGAGCAGGAAGACTGCTGTAAATTCGAGGCTATCTCAGCCTACCAAATAAATCCCTTTCTAGCTTGGGCTACAGAGCAAGCATGTGTATACAAAACAAACAAACTGAAAAAGAAACCATCATTGGGAATTGTTGTAATAGAGAAGTTGCTCCCACTTTCAGTACATGCTGATTGCTCTTGTTGTTCAAGCATATGAGGTCCTTCAAGGCAGCTTTCTGCAGCTCTTCTGTTCTGAAGAAGATCTCTTTTTCTCCTGAGGTCCATGTTTCTGTTTTGTTATCTTTGTAAAGATCTATTATTCTGTGTGAACATATTCACACTTTGGGATACTATGTGTGAATGGAGGGGGAGATCCTTACCACCCTAGAAAGACTACAAATTCTCATCCACCATCTTGATGAAATGATGCCTCTATTATACACCATTTTGCTGCTTCACTAGAAATATTAATTTGTCTCAATTGGCTCATTCTCACTGAATCCTGGGTATAGAAGAATGTACTCTGATTTCTCTAATTTTCTGCTTATAGTCTGGCTTCCCAGAAGTCACTGCTAACCTAACAGTCCAGCTTCAGAACAAAAAGGTTTCCAAAGCTGAAGACAAAATCTAGCCATTATTAATTTTCATTTTCATACTAAGGAGAATAGCATAAAATTATCTTCTAAGTAATTACCCTGAGACAGGTGTTTAAAGAACTTAATGATTGTTAGCAGGACACTTTTAGACAAATAGTAACCTGGAGAGGGAGATAGCGAAAACAATTATCAGTAATATTCCATTTTCTAGGACTTTCAAAAAATTAAGTCATAAATATTTTTAGTCTAGCTGGCCGGTGGTGGTACACACCTTTAATCTCAGCACTTGGGAGGCAGAGCCAGGCAGATCTCTGTGAGTTCGAGGCTAGCCTGGGCTACAGAGTGAGTTCCAGGAAAGGTGCAAAGTTATACAGAGAAACCCTGTCTTGAAAAACCAAAAAAAATTCTTTTAGTCTTCAGCATTAGGCAATGAATATTCCTACCAAGAATATATATATATGTGTGTGTGTGTGTGTGTGTGTGTGTGTGTGTGTGTGTGTGTGTGTAATATATGAATGGTATGTATGTAAGTCTGGAGTACAATCTCTTTGTTATATAACTCTTTTTTTCTCCATCATGATTTTCTGCTGTGAGACTGTCCAACACCTAAGACTTAGCAAAACTTGCTTCCAGTGCTGCAGTCTACAGCAGTTTCTAGCAGTCTTTGCAGTTTTTATATGGGAATTACAGCAGCTACTTGGCCTGTCACTCAGAAGATCTGTATTTAGCCTAGAAAAGAAGAAACACTCTCTGAAACAGCTGAACAGAGACATCGTGGGTACTGGGAAGGATGGCATTGAGGTTGGAGATGTGTAGAATGCAGATAAAGTGAAAATATGTAAGAGGAACTAGCACCAATTGTTCTTCAAGTGGAGGTAGGTAGGAGCAAAAGTCTTTAGTTGTAAGATCACTCGCAGAAGGGCATAAAGATTACAAAAAAAAAAAAGGAATTTTTTTCAAGTTGGAATAATGTCTTTAATAAAAGAATGAAATCATGGATATACTTTCTTTTGCTTTAGATCTATGAAACTGAAGACTGAGTGACACTGAGTACCATGCATGAATGCTTTCCTTCAAACCAGGCCTCACAGTCAGTAAGAAAGCATTTGGTTAACAGCACCCCACTCCTATAACAATGATGTCATCATTGCACTGGTGAGCACATCTTACTAGGCAGGTCAGCACTTTAGCATGAAAAATCCAGGACTGGGTAAGAACTCTGCGGGTTTTAGCTCCTCAAGTGGCCCGCACAGCAAGTTGAGGCATTATCTAGACATAGCTCTTATGCTCATGAATTGATAGCAACATTTATTTGACAGCAACAAACTTAAAGTTCATACTACTTAACCCCTACCCATTCCTGCCCTTCCTTTTGTAACAGAACTCATCAGAAACTGAATCAGAAAAGGGACACTGAATATTCTGGGTGGTAAGACTGCTAAAAGCCAGGTTTGAGAGGTAAAGTCTTCAGTAAGAATGTAGGCCTCAGCAGTTTTCCCAGGTTAATGCTGCATTGTACTTTAATTCTTTTAAAGTTATCAATGACCTTACTTTGAACAGTAAAATGTAAGCAAATATATCAGAAATTCCCTAGACCCAATTCTAAGAAATAACACTTTCTTTGCTATGTGAGGCAGGGCAGGGCTCTGTTCTGTCCATCTAACACAAGCCCACGTCAGCCTGGACACTCTTCAGCCATTCAGAAAGGGAAACAGAGAAGCCACAGATTAGAATGAACTGAATTTCAGGATGAAGCAAAATCTTTTTGGATGGATCATTCTCATTTAAAGTATTGAGCAGCAAAAAACTTTCCAATGACACGTAAATCCTCTGGTACCTAATATTCTGGACTGTTTGAAATAGAAATAAATCACCATGAATTACACTTGAAAAACTGAGTGCACAAGTATTCTAAAGTTACTCAACCATTAGTTCAAGTTTTAGTTCCTTCAGGAATACTGAGACACAGGCCTGAATGTCTGTGCCCTGTGACCTGGATTAATCTTGAGACTGAGTATTTGGCTATTTAAATTCAGAAATCTATGCTTGTAGTTTTTATATAAATTCATTTGAAACTTCTGGAGCTTCTTGGACTAAGGGATAAAAAGCAAATGTACAACTTCTTTCTATCAAGGATATCACAGTTGGGTCTAGACTGAAAGCAAGGAGGAATGTCAGGATGGGCAGGAGGAACCCTATGTGCCAGGCCTTGCAGCACTGGTGAGTGCTGATTTAAATATTAGTATTTTTATACTGATTTCACATTAACAGACAAATAGTAATTAAATTAAAAAATTCAGATCAGACTCCTTTGTTGACTTGGTAATATGAAATACATTTGCTTTATATATCAGCAATTTGTATATATAGCAATAGATCATCAAATCTGATAACTCACAACAGCAAAATACCGGACATCCTGAAACTAGTATTTATTAGTGGATGCCAGAGGTCATCTGGTACGAACAGCCAAGATCACCAAAGATGACTCAGCTTCAAAGGACAGAGATCACAATCCTTTCACACAAATCCTGCAGAGAGACACAAACAGTTGGAGGCAGGAGAATTGCAGATATGCATTTGAAGTTCTAAATTTTCTAAGTTTAGTCTGGGATATTACTTGACTTCCACAATAGAAGGATGTCTTTTGGTTATTTCTTCATTTTTATTTGCTTTGTTTCAAGGCAATGTTAGCCTTCTACCTGTTGGCTATCATGGAACTGCACACTGTGTAGCAATAGGACAGGGCACATAAAGAGAAACGAGGACTAGATTAATTTTCTGAGGCTTCTCAATAGTGGAACAATTCATCCTGGTCAAGACATCCTTTGTTGTACTAAACTGTGTTCACTTAGAAAGCAAAACATTTTCCCACATGATGCCAAATGGTTTGGGTTGGAATAGGCTGGCTAGGAATGTAGTCTTTGCAGCAAATATTTATAAAATCCAAAGCAATGGTGAGCTGACAACATTCCACAAAATGCCAAACACATATAATATTACTAGAAAAAATATAAATACCAAATAAAAGCAAAAATAATTCAAGACAGACATGCTCATTCTTTCAATATATTCTTGGGATTTTTCTTCTAAATGACATTAGTTCTGTTTCCTAATGTTAGCGTGGCCTTCCCTTTCTCTATGTAGCATGTGATAACTATGCCAAGGATAATGATGGAACTGCAGAAAACATGTACATGTAAATATAGTGTCTATTGATGACTTTCGTAATGTTGGCTAATGGGACAGGGTTTTGTAACTTGATAGTAAGCATGCTGAACTCAGAACTGAAGAAAGACACTTTAGGTTTGTTTTAATTGCTGTACCATCTTAGCTGTCCTTCCTGAGGGCCAGAGCCTCCACAGAATGATTATACAGTACAACTTGTGCATATAAATCACACCCTATCACCTGGATTTAATAACTAGCAGTGCTGACTCAATAACAGTAAGATTCCATAAGATTGTTCCCTGTAGCTCTGAGTGTTCCCCATAGAGGCAATTGTCTAGAAAATAAATTTCTTAGACAAAGAAAAAGGTGTTATAGACCCAGGAACAGCCTTTACTATCTCCAAAGTGAACTTTCTATTGCACTCACACATTTTGTTCTTCATTCTTTAGAGCTATTGTGGTAAGTTTTCATTCCAAGGAAGTGGGTTTACATAATTTGTTTTCAATTAAAGAATTTAGGAATATCCACTGGACATCAGTAATGATCAATTGAGGCTACTGATTACTCAGATAACCCCTTTCCTTTATCAGCAGGTCATTCCATATCCAAATAATAAATCTGATACAGAGAAAACATTTGCCAAACACATTCCTAAGGGGATTACAAAATCCAGTTTTAAAAAATCCATTGAGACATCAAAACAAAGGACCAAAGAACTGGATATTTGATCAGTTTCTTAAGTTTAAACACATTACTATTTCATGAAATATATAATTCTGCTCAAGTTAATTTAAAAGCACACAGCCTATTCTTTACAGATGTTGTGCTTAATGAGGCTAATAATTTAAGCAAAAAGGATGTGATAGGACAAATGGAATTTACCAAAAATGTATGACTCTACTGGTCAAAAAAGTACTGGCATCATTAAAAAAACATTGGACATTTTAAATAATAAGACTCAAGAAACTTTTGCCATAGTAGTTATTGCTAATTAACTCTAATATCAGTTATATGTGCTTGCTTGGTATAAGTTTTAAAGAAAGCTTATCCTTTATAATATAGTCTGATTTTCTTTGTTTTGGAAATATAAGTCATTCAATAAGTAGTTTACCTGAAAATTTAACTAAGCAGTCCAGAAAGAAATCTATGTTCATTTATTAATTGTTAAATTTCTCAAATCCTGGCCTTGTAAAGGTTGACTATGCTAATTGCTTTCGATGTTGCTGGTGTGAACTGCTTACAAAATCTGCTTAAAGAAGATAGTTTATTGTAGTTTACAGCTCATGAGTATAGTCCATCATGGAAGGGAATCGTGGTCGTAGGAATGTGAGGAAACTGGTCCCATTGATCTACAGTCATGAGAGAAAGATGAATGCTACTATGCAGCTCACTTTCTTCTTTTGTTCAGTCTGGGACACTAACACTTAACTTACAAGTCCTGGTCACTTTTAGGATGAGTCTTCTCACCTGAATCAACATGATATCGATGATCTTTCAAGGCAAACATGTAGATGTTTCTAGGTCTCCTAGATGATTCTAGTATCTTGTCAAGTCAATGATCATTAGTAATCATCACATGGACCTAGCAAAGTGATGATTTTAAATTCCCTTTACTTCTGAAAGTATATATATTTCATGCTTAATTTTTATACATTTATGAATGTTGTACTCATATATATAATAAATAATTTTGTTCAAAAATGACTTTCGCAGAGAAGTCATCATATGTTCCCAAGTAGAGTCTACAATTTCCCAAGCAGAGATTGAGAGAGATTTTAATGAGGAAAAAAAATAGAACAGGTACAATACTAGATGCCAACAATTAAGCCAGTGTATCTTGATCTATACTCAGTCTGTTGTGGGTTTGTCAAACCATTCTGCAGCCAAACTCTGGCAATTTAATCAGTGAATAAATTTAAATTTGAGACTAAACAATTATATGGAAGCTTAAGAAAGGAAATGAGCAAAGGAAGCAGCAACAGCAGAAAATGTGACTGGGGGAAAGGAAGGGAGTTTTACTCACAGAAGCGAAAGGGGCAGTGACTCCTAGTAGACAGGGTCTCGCCAGATATCTAGAAATTCATGAAGTCAGACTCAATCTGAGAAGGTAAGAGAAGAGGCAGGTCACTTTTATGATTCTGAATGGATGCTGAGCCCATTCATGGAGAAGGAACTGGGCTAAAGCTTACAGAACACTTCTCATAGAGAGACCCAGGATCTTTCATAAGTCACAATATGAAGTATCAATTTAGTACAAGATCAATCTCTATAAGAAAGATGATAAGCATAAAACCATTATATTTAAAGACTTAATCCACTGAGTTTCCTTAATCACTAGTGAAGACAAGCAGGTAATCCCTCCTCAAGTTTGACTGCATAGAGTTATGAGCTGAGGGCTGATGCTTAATGTTTATTTGCTTGGTTTTAATTCTATTTATTTATTTATTTATTCATTCATTCATTCATTCATTCATTCATTCATTCATTCTTATGTCTTTCACATCATGCATCTTGATCCTATTTATCTCCCCATCCCTTTGTACAGTTCCTTAGTACAAAAATCTGAAAGGATGCCAAAAGATGACTGGATGAATACTAACAGTGGCTTTGCTGGATTGGAGTCTAGTAAGTTGTCCGATTCACATAGCCTGTGCCATTCAAATTTGATGGGGCCCTAATGTGAGTTATTCTACTAGGCTTCTTTTTTAAGCAAAACCTCAGAGAATTCTAAAAATTCTCCTGGCTCAATTATATTTATTCACACCTTGCATGTTATCATTAATAATTACCACTTTCTTCACCATTATATCCTAGGACAAAAAGTTTTCATAAATGAAGTTGAGGAGTCCATGTGAGGTTAAGTACTACTTGTGAAACATACTGATCAGAGTTATAAACTCCATGTGGTAAATGAATGAATAGCTTGAACTCATTTTTTCATGAAACAGAGAATTTTTCCTTAAATTCCATTAAAACATAATTTTATTTTAATCTGTCTCATTAGGTTGTTGTGTTCTGAAAATTGGTGCTAGCATTCATTATTATGTTAAAGACCCACAAAGGCATGGGCAATAGATATATCTTATGTTGTATAGCTCCTGTCATCTTGCCATGTGAAAATAATCATTCATTTTCATGGTGACAATAAGAGAGCCCCTAGAACTTTGTCTGTGATGGCATCATTCTAAAAAAACTTCAGGTGAACTGTTTGCAGGTCACTGTGCCAGAAGCCTTCACACAGTGTAAAGGATAAACATTCAGAGGTGCTATAGAATTTGATATAATGAATCTTTATTACCAGTTCTGCTTCAGACCTCTCAGAATTCTTTGTTGGTAATGAAGCTGACATTATTGAGAATTTGTGTGTGTGACACAGACGTAACCAACATCCAGGATTATCATTTGCTGTGCCTGGCTAAGGCAGATAACTATGTTCAACAGACTTTGGCCAGCATCTCCATCCTTTTTTAACAGAACATTCCATTTCCTGTTAGAGATATTTTCAATGTAATAACCAGATAGGAGCTTGGGAAAATGTAACTCACATTATCCCAATGGCAGCTCCAAAATTTTAGGAGAAGAATGTCACATTATCCAGAGGAAAGAGAGCTTGTCTGCTGAGTAACATTGGCAGGCTTTCTTTTTTACAGTTTCTTCTGATGCAAGGGAACCTGGGGTCTTCTCAAGAAAGCTCACTCTGAAACAAACTATCTACTTGGAAAGATTTACAATAATGTCTCCAAATTGAAAATTTTGTCTCTATCATACATAAAATTCAAAAGTAGAATACATAAAATTCAAAAGTAGGTTCTATACTCTTTCTGACTACTCTTCCTCAAGGTTCCCTGAGCTCTGAGTCTTTGAGAGAAGCCATCTAATGGAGACATCCCACTTAGAGAGGAGTGTTCAGAGCACACCCACACCACCCTCTCTCTATGTAATAACTGGCTGTGGGTCTCTGTATTTATTTCCACCTGCTGTAGGGGGAAGCTTCTCTAATAATGGCTGAGTAAGGCACTGATCAATGAGCATAGCACAAAATCATCATTAGTAGTCCTATAATCCCAACTTTTTTTTTTTTTTAAAGATGAGTAATATTTAGTTTTACCCCAGGTCTCTAGTTTCTAGTTCTTGGCCACCCAAGTAGTGTCAGGTATGGGGTATATCTCACGGAGTGGACCTTAAGTCAAGTTAGTCATTGGTTGGTTCCTCCCACAGGCTTTATGCCACCATTGCCATAGAATATTTTGAAGGCAGAACAGCATTGCAGATTAAAGGTTTTGTGGTTATGCTGGTGCAAACATGTTTCTGTTGGTAGCCTTCAAAGTACTTTCCTATACCAAAATCACTAAATCATAGGCGTGAAGGTTTTATGTAGGAAATAGTACAAGATCCAGAAGGGATGGAAGACCCAAGGAGGACAGCAAACTTCATATGAACTCACAGAGACTAACACAGTAAGCATGGGAACTGCATGAATCTGCATTAAGTCCTCTGTGTATACCATATGGCTTTCAGTTTAATGTTTTTATGGGAGGAGTAGAGCAAGGAGAAACTAATCAGGTTATATTGTGGGGGGAAGAATCTATTTTTAATAAAAAGGAAAAATGCAAATTTAGGAAAAGTCGGTTTCATAGATTTGATTGACCCACTGGAAGATGATAAATACCCAAAATATGATTCCTAGGACACTGTAATGACCCCATTTGGAACTTGATAGAAACATAAAGACTTATAATATGTCCTATAACTATAGACCAGAAATCCAAAGGATGGCCTTAAGAATCTGTATTTTATAGAGATCTCCAGATGAACTTGATGCAAAGTAATGTTTGTAAAACACTTATTAATTTGTGTATATTAATTTGTTTTATTTCTTAAAACATTCACCCAGTTTCTTTACTAATTTTCCCTTGTGATGTTTTATTTTCTAATTATACATTTTTTCAAACTATAAAATATCACTTAGTTGGCTCCAATTTTCTTCTTTTCTATGACAAAATTGTGATTTTCTTTAGTTATCAGATAAATGCAAATTAAAACTACTTACTATCTCACACCAGTGAGAACAAGCAACGTGAAAGTGACTTTTCCCTACTCTTTTTGGAAATAAAAACTATTATAGTCACTTTGGAAATCTTTCTAAAAAACTGGAAATGGGACTATCTTATACTCACCCATACAACTTGTGGAGGCTATTCTTGGTTGTCAACTTAGCTGCATTTGGAACAACTAAAACTCAAAAATGGCTGGCACACCTGTGAGGGATTTTTACTCAATTATATCTGTTGAAATGTGAAGACCCACTTCTAATCAGGACCCTTGAGGTGAAAATATAGACATTTAATCCACATCTTTTGATGTGGAAAAATCCACCACTAGTCTGAGCTTTACATTCTGCTGGCAGCCTCTGTAAAGAACATGGTAGAAGGACGCTTGCTATCTCATTGCTTGCTTGCATTTACTCACACTGGCAAATCCATTCCTTCACTAGCATTAGAGTTTATTTCTTCTGGATTCTGGCATATTCTGATGAGCAGTTAAGACATCTATTCTTGTGTACTGGATAACTACTAGATTCTTGGGCCTTTCATTGGTAAAGAGCCATGTTAGACATGTGAAGAGACACCATGACCATGACCATGATGTCACTTATAAGGAAAACATTTAATTGAGGGGGCTTGCTTACAGTTTCAGATCATTACCACCATGGTAGGGAACATAGCAGCATGTAGGCAGATGTGGTGCTGGAGGACCTGAGAATCCTACATCTTGTAGTCAATAAGAAGTCAACTGACAGTCACACTGAGAGATCCTTGAGCAAAAGTAACTTCAAATCCCCATGGGCTCCAACAAGGTCATACCTCTTAATAGTGCCACTCTCTTTGGGTAGAATTTTCTTTCAATCCACCACACACTTAAGTGAAGACATGGTCAAGATCCTTAGAGGAAGGACCTTGGTAATATATTTGAGTTTATTAGCCTTTCTTCAGTCCTTCTCAAGAGAAATGTTTTGCCTTTAATGAGAGTTAAAGAAACATACATAATCATACAGAAACAATCAGAATACCAGGTTTTATTTGATAGTGTTTTGGGATTGATAATGGTCCCAGAAGACCCCAAGGAACAATATGGCTCTTCAGTTAAAGAAGGGACTTATGGGCATCAGGTGGTTAATGGAGTTGCAGTGAAATCCAAATCATAGTAGTAACAGTGTAATCCTGAACTAATCCTGAAATAACTCCTGTGGTTATTTCCCCAGTCCTAGAATGTATTATTGAGACAGATATATTTAGGAGCTGGCAGAGTTTCAGATTGGTGTCTTGACCTGTGGAATGAGGGCTGTTTTGGTTGGAAAAGCTTAAGCAAAGCCTCTAGATTGTCCACTGCCAGGAAAAGAGTGAATCAAAACAGTATTAAATCCCTTAAGGAATTTAAAATATTAAGGCCACCATCAAGGAATTGAAAAATGCTGGAGTGGTGGTTCCTGCCACATCTCCCTTTAACTCTCCTATCTGGCCAGTGCAGACGAGAGAGATGGGTTGTAGAGAATGACTGTGGAATATCAAAAACTCAATAAAGTTGTGACTCTAATTGTAGCTGTTGGAGCAGATGTGGTGTCCTTACTTGAGCAGATTAACACATCACCTGGTACTTGATATTTGCTATTGATCTAGCAAATGCCTTTTTCTCAGTACCTGTCCATAAGGACCTCAGAAGCATAACATCGAATATGAAGTCTCTAGAAAGATGATGGGACCCCACAACAACAATTCCATGTGGACAATAATAATACCACTAAGCTGACAAACATCACCCACAAATCAGCTTTGGACTACAAATGCTCAGAACAGTTTCGAGATGGCTAGCTGAGATGATCCAGTTTCACAGACTACTTGAACAAGGACTTGAGATAAGCTCTGAACTTTGGCATTATGCAGAGACTGGACAACAAATGATATAGCTACCTTTCCTAGAACTTGACAATTAACCCAAATTTTTCTTTTCAGAATAAAGATGCCTTCACCCACAACCAGCAGTAAGCAATTTTAAGAACACAACACCCACATTCCCAAAGAAGTGGTATGGGGCATGTTGTTTTGGGGTTTTCAATGGGTTTGGGGTTTGGGATAATTTTCTTTGTTTAGGAGGGTTGGTTACAAGTTGTTGTTAATGGTTAGGAAAAGGGTTAAGCAAAGGACATTAGATTTAAGGTTCTTCTTTGTATATATATATATATATATATGTATGTATATGTATGTATATATATATGTATGTATATGTATGTATGTATATGTATATATATGTGTGTGTGTGTGTGTGTGTGTGTGTGTGTGTGTGTTAGAATAGAGGGTAGATTATTGAATCTACTCTGAAAAGTAAAGAGAGGATATAGATATGATATAGATAAAAATGTAGATTATTGAATCTACTTTTAAAATACAATTACTAGTTTTAAATACTTTACATTGGATTGGATTTTTGTATATCGTATACAAATTATATATATTGAGATTGATATTGTTAGAAAATGCTACATGTATATTTCTAATCTTGTTCAGGATATTGTACTAAGACAGATCAATTAACAATGTAATGCAATTTGCTAATCCTTGAATGTTATTATTGCTATTAGGATATAAAGAAATGAAAGTTAGTAGTTAGACATTACAATCAAACTTGTAGTCATATTAGGTATGTTTTCAAGTTCAAGCAGATATATTTTTGATAGACAGGTCATTTTCAAACCTTTCAGAGATCTACAGAATATGGCATTTAAAATGTTTTAATAACTTAGAATTTTTTTCTTTTTTGTTATGACTATGAGACATGTTGGCTCCTGGCAACACCAATCTACTTCAGAGAAGATATGGGAATTGAAGAAACTGCATATGGAGTTAACTTTCACTGTGGCAAAAGTTAGACAACAAAGTGTCCTTTAAGTGTTTGCTGACAAGCAGAACAAAATGGACAGACAGGACACTAAACAAAGGACTATTGATTATTGTCAAGACAAGTGTTGTTGTGGCTTAAAGCAACAAGCATCCTCTGAGGCCAGGGCAATATGGCAACATCACTGAAGTGGTCTTTGCAATCTGGAAAAGGTACAGCGCTTCTTTATTCAAAGGCAGCTGAATATGCAGTGGACTGATGGCTTCTGATGTACAGTGGAACAGTAGCTGAAGCAGTTATTCTTGAAAGAGTAACTAGGCTGACAAAGTCTAAACTCTCAATGGTAGACTGGCAGTTAATTAAAGATGAAGTCACCCACAAGCCAAGAAGAATGGACAGCAGAATTAAAAAACTTCAACAATCTCTAGAATTTAAAATCCTGAATCATGATAGGACACTAGTAGAATTCAGGTTTATCTGGTACCTGGACTACTCACACTGAATGTGAGATCGAACTGTAGGCCTTGTGTACATCCTACTTCACAAATGTGTCTGTCAGATACGCTAAGCCTATAGGCTAAAGATGATGTCCCAACGTTGCAGAGAAACCTTGGGTGAATGTCCAGGCAGTTGGCCATTTCTGTCAACTCACATTTTTTTTTTTTTTGGAAGTCACTTATTTGCACTTCCTGTTTTGTTATGTAATATTATTTCCTTCTTGGGTCTCTGAGGGAGTTGAAGATTAGATATGGTTATAGTTAGTTGAAAATTAGATAGTTATAGTTAAAGATTAGGTAGTTATAGTTATAGTTTTGAATTCTTGTTAAGAATTTCAGAAAAGAAACTCACTAAAGAGGTGTAAGTGTATAAATTTGAAAGACATTATAAGATAGTTCTCTGTTAGTAATGTAAGATAGGATAGAAAGTGAATCAGGTGCATTTTTGACTTACCAAAATAGGATAGATAATGGAATATTTTCTGAGTCTGTCAAATGCAAATGGACTAGACATTGTTGAGGTATTATTGCTTGTATATATTATATATAGTTATTGTACTTATTGTATATAGTATTCTTATATTAGTTATACATTTTTTCTTTTTATTAGAATAAAAGGGGGAAATGTGATATTTTAAGTGTGCTGAAATGTGATTTTATTTGTATGTTAATAAATAAAGTTTGCCTGGAGATCAGAGGTCACATAGTGAGATAATATAGTCATAAACAGGAGTCAGGCGGTGGTAGCACACACTCTCAATCCAATTACATGGCAGGCAGAGTCTCTGTGTGGTCAAGGACATAGACTTTAATCCTAGTACCAAACATAGTGATCTGGAGGTCTGTATATTCAGGCAGTGATGAGGAAGTCATGTGGCTGGGCTTAGAGCCAATGATAAGGCAGAACAGGAAGGCAATAAAAACACAAGTTAGAGGGAAAGAAACTCTTTCTGGGGAAGCGACGGCAGTGAGGTGGCAAGATAAGGTAGTTGTGGCTCTTTGCTAGTTCTCTGATCTCTTTGGCTATTACCTCTGTATTTGGCTCTTTATTTCTTATTTAATAAGACTGTTTAGAAATTCTTCTACAATTCCCAGAGTGGCTGTACAAGTTTGCACTTCCACCATCAGTGGAGGAGTGTTCCCCTTACTCCACATCTTTTCCAACATCAACTGTTATCAGTGTTTTTGATCTTAGCCATTGTGACAGGTGTAAGATGGTATTTCAAAGTCATTTTTACTTGCATTTCCCCAATGTCTAAAGATATCATGCAATTATTTAAATGTCTTTCAACCATTTGAGATTCTTTTGTTGAGAATTCTCTGTTTAGATCTGCACCCCATTTTTTAATTAGATTATTTGGTATTTTGATATCTAGCTTTTTGAGTTCTTTATATATTATAGAGATTGGCCCTCGGTCAGATGTGGGGTTGGTGAAGACCTTTTCTCATTTTGTAGGCTACCATTTTGTCGTCTTTACTGTGTCATTTGCCTTACAGAAGCTTCTCAGTTTCAGGAGGTCCGATTTATTAATCTTTCCTCTCATTCTCTGTGCTACTGGTGTTATATTTAGGAAGTGGTCTCCTGTGCCAATGTTTTCAAGGCTACTTCCCACTTTCTCTTCTATCAGATTCAGTGTAACTGGATTTATGTTGAGGTCTTTGATTTACTTGGACTTGAGTTTTGTTCAAGGTGATAGATATGGATCTATTTGCATTTTTCATACACGTTGACAACTAGTTATGCCAGCACCATTTATTGAAGATCTTCAACTATGTTCATAGCATCATTATTCATAATAGCCTGAACCTGGACACAACCTTCAGTCAAATTATGAATAAAGAAAATGTGGTACATTTACACAACAGAGTATTACTCAGTAGTAAAAACAATGACAGCATGAAATTTGTAGGCACATGGATGGAACTAGAAAAAAATCATCCTGAGTGAGGTAAACCAGACCCAGAAAGACAAACATGGTATGTCCCTCACTCATCAGTGGGTATTAGATGCAAAGCAAAGAATAACTAGGCTACAATCCATAACCCTAGAGAAGCCAGGTAAAAAGAAGGACTCTAAGAGGGACACATATGGAGTGCCCCAGGAAGGTCAAATAATGATCTCCTGGGTAAACTAGGAAGGGTGGTAGAAGAGACGGGGATGGGAACATGAGGGATCATGATGGCTGAGTTGAGGGAAGGACAGAGCAATGAGACAGACAACTTGATAGAGGGAGCCATTATGGGGTAAGGGAGAAATCTGGTGCTAAAGAAACTCCCAGGAATCCACAAGGATGATTCCAGCTAAAACTCCTAGCAACAGTGGAGAGGGTCCCTGAACTGACATTCCACTGTAAACAGATTAATGACTACCACAACTGCCATCATAGGACCTACGTCCAGTAACTGATAGAAGCAGATGCAAAGTTCCACAGACAAGCACTGGACCAAGCTCCTGCAGTTAAGTTCAATAGTGAGAGGAGGGATCATGTGAGCAAGTGGGGTCAAGATCATGATGGAAAAAACCACAGATCCAGCTGACCCAAGCTAGTGGGAGCTTACGGACTTTGGACTTACAGCTGGGGAACCTGCATGGAACCTAATTAGGCCCTCTGAATGTGGGTAGAACTTATGTGGCTTAATATGTTTATGAGGCCCCTGGGAGTGGGACTACTACTTATCCTGGATGCATGAGCTAGCTTTTCAGAGCCCATTCCTTATGGTGGGATACCTTGCTCAGCCTTGATGAAGGTGGGAGGGGCTTGGTCCTACCTCAACTTAGCATGCCAGACTTCTGAGGACTGATTGGGGGTGTGGTGGAGGGGAGGTGGAGGGGAGTGGGAGAAGGGGTGGGAGGGAGAAATGTAATTTTTTTGTAAAATGAAAAAAATTTTAAATTAAAAAAAGAGTTCTATCCGCAGCTAAGATAGTTAAAAAGAGTTCCCTACTTTTCCTGTGTTAAATCCTAGTTAAAGAATAAGTTTCTGTTTGTTCGGTGGTGAATCCTAGCTAAGGGACAAGTTCTTGTTTGTCCCATGTTAAATCCTTGCAAATTAAGGGCTCTGTTTATAATTTTAGAAAAGTTCCGGTCTGTTCTATGTTAAGTGCTAGCTAAGGGATAAGTCCCTGTTTGTCCTATGTTAAGTCCTTCCTAATTAAGGTTTCTATTTGTAATCAAGAGTAAGTTCCGGTTGCGTAGGTCTGATATAAATTGCTTGTAACCCCATTCACTTATATAGCCTTGCTTTTGTTAATTACCTTTTTTATTGTATCCTTTTAACAATGTATAACTGCCCAACCCTCTAGGCCCTGTGAACAACTTATATCTCCTATCAGAGGGATTTCAAGAGGCCAATGGGGCTTCTATCAGATATCTCTACTTCCCATGAAACAGACAGCTGGCCAGTCCGCAGTGCATGCCAAAATACAGCTTGCTTTAATTGGACAATCATTGACTTGGTCTTTCGCTCTCCTGAATGTCAGGATTAACATCTGGAGGCCCCAGTGAAATAGACAGTAAACCCTGAAAGGACCAAGCAGATGCTGTAGCAGGCTGCTCAATCTCTTCTCAGAGAACAGGCCTCAATTTCAGTTTTCTGAGACTTGAGCAAGCAGTTTCTAGGAGGACCATGAACAAAAGACAATTAATCACTGATGCCTCTGCCAGCAGGGACAGAGAGGCTGGACATACCAAGCCTAGGCCACTGAGCCAGCTGCCACAGTTAGTAAGTGCTAGGCCAGATAGCCTGCACAGCAGCTCAAGGACAAAGCCTGGGACTTATCCAGGCCTGAACAAAATGGAAAACTGTAACTTTCAACTAACCCTAGCCAATTAAAAGTTACTAACATGATTGCCACTCAAATAAACCAATCTCGAGTCTGCTTCTATGTAGTCTGTAGACCCAAGACTCCCCACCCCTCCTGCTTTTCTCCTTTAAAAAATCATACCCCATTGCTACTCAGGGTCTCTCCTGCTCTACTGCTGCGCCAGATGGACATAGAAGCCCAGGTTAACTCACAACAATAAAAAGACTCTGCTCTTTCATGGGCTTTGGTCTCTTGATGGTCTTTGGGGGACTCTGGGTATAATACACCCAAATTCTGTGGAGTTGGGGCTGGACTCTTCACTCTGGGATCCTTGAGAGACAGCTGAGCTACCTCAGGGGGCACACACCTTAGGACAGCTAACCCAGCTGATGCAAGACCCTGGGGAGGTATTTTCCACTCTGTGAACTTCCAAGGTAAACAGCTACACTTACCAGGAAAACAGCAAGCTTTTCTTTCTTTTTCTTTTTTTCCCCTAGGAAACTTCCATCTGGTAAGTCATTTGATTCTCCAGGATCCTAGTCCCTGAAAATAGGGGGCCTGATGAGGCCCAAGGATCCTTCATTCCTGCAAAGGAAAACATTCCCATGGCTCACTGGTTATTTCTGGTTCATTGGAAATTTAGCTAGAGCCACCATTTTTGGGGTTTGTTTGTTTTTGTTCTTGGGGTTATTTTGTTTGTTTGTTTGATTAATTTATTGTTTTCTTGACCTACTTGGATCCCTGGGGATTCCATGGTGACACTGGCAGCCAGGATAAAAAACAAAAATAAAACAGAAACAAAACCAAAAACGTTGGAGAGGCCCACTGGAAGGACATACGCTCTGGTGGCTGGCGCTGGTTACCTTGTGGAAAGGTCACAGTCACAGTAGAACCCAGTGGTACCTGTTAGAACTTTATTAGGAGAAGGAGAGAGAGAGAGAGAGAGAGAGAGAGAGAGAGAGAGAGAGAGAGAGCCAGAGAGAGGGAGAGAGAGAGAGAGAGAGAGAGAGAGAGAGAGAGAGAGAGAGAGATAGAGCCAGAGAGAGAGCCAGAGAGAGAGCCAGAGAGAGAGCCAGAGAGAGAGCCAGAGAGAGAGAAAGAGAGAGTGTGGGGGTGCATATCTGGCTTTTAGGCTGGGATGTAGTTGCCCGCTTATGACATAATAAGGCACCAGACAAGACCCCCAAGCTGCACATATACAGAATCCTTACATTCCAGACTTTTGCTTATTATAAAAAAAGAAAGAGGAGGGTTTATATGAGCAAGAATTGTTGAAACCAAGATTGGATAAAGCACAGGGACAAATAGCCAAACGAATGGAAACACATGAACTATGAACCAAAGGCTGAGGGGCCCCCAGCTGGATCAGGCCCTCTGAATAAGTGAGACAGTTGATTGGCTTGATCTGCGTGGGAGGCATCTAGGCAGTGGTACCGGGTCCTGTGCTCATTGCATGAGTTGGCTGTTTGAAACCTGGGGCTTAGGCAGGGACACTTGGCTCAGTCTGGGAGGAGGGGACTGGACCTGCCTGGACTGAGTCTACCAGGTTGATCTCAGTCCTAAGGGGAGGCTTTGCCTTGGAGGAGGTGAGAATGGGGGGTGCCCTGGGGGTAAGGGGAAGGGTGTGGGAGGGGGAGAACAAGGGAATCCGTGGCTGATATGTAGAACTGAATGGTATTGTAAAATAAAATAAAAAGAAAAAAAAAAAGCCAGTGAAGAGGAATAGGGGAGTCGTTTCTCCCAGGAAAAACTGCTTTCAGCAGACTTGGAGGGTGTCAGTTGGCTCTTGCGGGGAATAGGGAAGGAGGGGGTCTTCTGAGGTAGACAGGTGTTGTCGGATGATGGGCTGTCCGTCCTGGAACTGTGCATCTTTCCTGGCTTGACACTCTGGCTGCTTTTATATCTGACAGGATGCTGGTGAGACAGGAAAAGCCTGAAGCAGGTCCGACCTGTCCAGATGGATTTAAGTTGGTTTCTGGAGCCTGCAAAAAGTTTTGGACATGTTAAGAAGCAGCCATGAGAAGATTAGTGACCATATGGGGTGTTTAGTACTCTGCTTATATTGGTCAGTGTTAATGGGAGAGACAGAGAGATTGGAACATGTTAAGCTTTATCAGAGACAGATTATTTTAACGCACCTGTTTCCCTTATTAGTTTGGCATCCAGGAGACACAGGTGATCAGTTGTTAAAAACATTTAATAGATGGTTATATTAAAGTCTGTTTTTGTAGAGCACAGATGCTTTTGGGGTGTAAATACATTTTAGCTGTTACAGTTTCTTACTTGATGATCTCTGGACTCCAGTTCTGTAGTGATCCTGTACTATTAGCTGAACAGTGAGTTAAACTAGGGAACTGGGAAGAGAAAAGCTTGTGGTGCATGAGAACTTTTTTTTTGAATTAGGGACAGGACAAATATTAGAGCCCTGTCTGTGTGCAATTAGAACACAGGTGGGTAGGTCTGGAGTGAGGCACATGGAAGCTCCTATTTTAGCTGGAAATCATTTCCCATTAAGTAACCCTGAAAGTGCAATTAAATCTGGTGAGGTGCCTAGGGCTGTCCTCCCTACCCCGACAATAGGGAAATGAGGAGAGGTGAGATCCTAAAACTCCCAGGACCAAGTCAGTGGCTCTGGTGTCCAGAAGGAAAGAAACGGATCACTTCCCTGTTGCTTTCTGGGTTCCCCACAAGCCTGTAGCCAAGTCTAGGTCTGCTGGAGGTCTTAGCTTGATGTTCCCATGCGTCTTGGTGCCTGGGGGCAGTCAGCTGACCAGTTGTCTTTTTTTCTTTTTTAATGTGTGTTCACAAATAAACTTAAATTTATTTTTTTAACATAAAAAACAGGTTATAATTCAAAAGTCCAGGATTATTTTAAACAGTAAAATATTTTCTCTGCAGAAAATAGTAAAAATGATAGCATTTCCCAATAAGCCCTTTTAAGCCAAATGATAGCTGAATTATACATATAAATACTGGTTAGATTCTGGGATACAGAAGAAAACTATCTTCATCTGTTCAGAGAGCTATGTTTTTTTCTGTTGTTGTTGTTTTAAAGATTTATTTATTTATTATATATACAGTGTAATATCTGCATGTATCCTTGCAGGCCAGAAGAGGGCACTAGTTCTCATTACAGATGTTGTGAGCCACCATGTGGTTGCTGGGAATTGAACTCAGGACCTCTGGAAGAACAGCCAGTGACCCCCCCCATTTTATTTATTTATTTATTTATTTATCTTTCTATTATCAGCTTGATACAGTATAAATTCTTATCCTAATAGTGAAATGTTTGATTGAGGCTTGCCCAGTAATTGAGTAAAACCAAAACTTATTGTAAGCCACAGTCGTCCTAGGGTCCCTCCTGCTATATAGCCTCCCTGGTTCTGTGGGTTGCAGTCTGATTGTTCTTTGCTTTATATCTAGAATCCACTTATGAGTGCATACATACCATGTTTGTTCATCTGGGTTTGGGTTACCTCACTCAGGATGATTTTTTTCTAGTTCCATCCATTTGCCTGCAAATTTCATGCTGTCATTGTTTTTCTCTGATGAGTAGTATTCAATTGTGTATACGTACCACACATTCTTAATCTATTATTCAGTTGACGGGCATCAAGGTTGTTTCCAGGTTCTGGCTATTACAAATAGTGCTGTTATGAACATAGTTGAGCATGTATCTTTGTGGTATGATTGAGCATTCCTTGGGTATAAGCCCAAGAGTAGTATGGCTTGGTCTTGAGGTAGATTGATTCCCAATTTTCTGAGAAACTGTCATACTGATTTCCATAGTGGTTGTACAAGTTTGCATTCCCACCAACAGTGGAGGAGTGTTCCCTTTGCTCTGCATCCTCTCCAACATTGACTTTAAGTCCCTGAAGAAAGAAACTGAAGAAGATATCAGAAAATGGAAGGATCTCCCATGCTCATGGATAGGTAGAATTAACAAAGTAAAAATGGCAATCTTACCAAAAACAATCTGCAGATTCAATGCAATCCCCATCAAAATCCCAACACAATTCTTCACAGACTTGGAAAGAAAATACTCAACTTCATATGGAAAAACAAAAGACCCAGGATAGCTAAAAGAATCCTGTATAATAAAGCAACCTCTGGAGGCATCACCATCCCTGACCTCAAGCTCTACTATAGAGCTATAGTAATAAAAACAGCTTGGTACTGGTATAAAAACCGACATACAGACCAATGGAATCGAATTGAAGACCCTGACATTAATCCACGCACATATGAACACCACTTGTCTTTCTAGGTGGCACTTTCAACAAGGCTATTGATAGCCTGGCAGGGCACTCGCTAGCCCATGGTCTTTTTTCATACTTAGAACAGGGACCCAACAGCATTTGGGAGTCAGTGAGTGCCAGCACTTGGCAATTGTGTTTTCAGGCTTTTTATTTTTTTCCTGGCACATCTTGACTGCCACAGATGACCCATTTGCCTGTGGGGTCAGGAGCCTTGCTCTCCAGATGTTTAAGTTTTAGCTGGGGAGGTCTGGGGAACAAGACACGGATTTTACTCTGTGTCTTGATTTTTTTTTTCCTGATGATTGATGGCTTAAGGACAGCTTTTGGAAGATCTGCCAGGAGGCAGACTATAAACTGATCTCTGGATTAAGAGCCATCTTAATTACTGTAAACTTATTTGTATGGATCTTAGCCTACTTTCAAACTCATCTGTACCTCTTATGGCAGCTTGAGAATGAGTGGGAGGAGTGTTAAAGTGAGATTCACCAGAAGCAGCCCACATAACAGCAGAGAGCCCACCCACTCGTTCAGGAGTTAAGGTGAAATGAGCCTGCCCACGCAACAGTAGAGAGCCCTCCCACTGCCAGAGAGTAGAATGCTGAAGTCAGACCTTCATGTGGCAGAGAAAAAGAAAACATCAGAAAGGGAGAGGGAGAAGGGTTCAGAGCTTTAGCAGAAAGCTTGGGGATAAAGTAACTCTTTTTATTTGCCTGCTTGCTGGCAGAAGTTCCCAGGAAGCTGCTATGCAGCCAAATTTAATGGTATCCTCCCCTTTGTCCCAGGAGTGCAGCCGAGAGAAAAATAAAAAAAAATTGAAATAACAAATCAGGATCCAGGTAGGACCCAAGTGTCCCTGAGGCTAGGAGGAAGGATCTATGAATCAGCACAGGTTACCCAAACCCGCCATTGTGTTATGGGTAAGGGCTGAGGTGTATGTATCCAGAAGACGCCCCAGGGGCCAGACAGCATCCTATACTTCGTCAAGATAGAATGTGTCATGGTACACACCAGAGGAACCCCCCCTCCCGGGGAGGGGGCATCTGGTGCAAAGAATATAGGTCAGGCTGCAGCCTCGAGAACTCACATGTGGTGGAGAAACACAGCGGTAGTGGAGGGAGTGGTGTGCATGTCCAGTGGCTGGAAGCAGCGGCAGTCGCACTAGCCGTGGGCAGCGTATAGAGTATGGCACCAATGAAAAGGTATATGGCACTGGTGGCTGGTGCTGGTCACCTCGTGGAAAGGTCACAGTCACAACAGAACCCAGTGGTACCTTTTAGAGCTTTATTAGAAAGAGAGAGAGAGACAGACAGACAGACACAGAGACACAGAGACACAGAGAGAAATGCAGAGAGAGAGAGCATGGGGGCACACGTCCAGCTTTTAGGCTGGGACGCAGTCTCCCGCTTATGACATAATAAGGCGCCAGACAAGACCCTGAGCTGCGCTTATACAGAATCCTTACACCCACCACCTTGGCATCTGCCAGCAGAGTTCCATCACTTAGGCTACAAAACAAAACCAAGGAAACCTCAGGACATTATAGGTCAGGTCTAGAGTTTGGAGAGGCCTAGTGTGAGGATGCGGGCAGTCCAAAAGTTGTGTAAGGAGAAAACTGAAACAGCCTTCTGTCTCCTGAATTCTCTTGGTCTGACACCTCTGACACCTATTGTTATTCTCCCTGTTGCTATCTTTGTTCTGTGTATCTTCTTGTGTCTAATCTGTGCTTGTGTTTTACAGCTTGCAACAACTAAATCAGATGAACAAACGACATGGAAAATAAGACTGGAAAACTGGCTGACTCTCTGACTCTATGTTCTAAAATACTTTAACACATGTTACCCCTCTATAGCTGAGGAAGATTTTGGCTATCTCATCACGAAGAGCCAGCTGCAATTGTTTTGTGAGCTTGAACAGCCCAGGTTTGATGTCAACCCCCCTGCCTTCCCCTCTCTACCATGGAATCTACAAGTGGCCTATATAAAAATAAATATTGCTGTGGGAATCCTAGCCCCCCAGATCAAGTTGAATATATTTTGCATTGGACAGAGGCCACTTCTTCCCAGTCTCCCTAGATAAGGGTATTCGTCATCCAGAGTGGGCATGATGACCAAGCACTCCTAGTGGTAGAAGGGACCTTTGGGAGGTGGCTTCTGAAACTCAGGAGCACCCTCCACAACCCACTCTCTGAGAATCTGCCATACAAACACAAGAGTTTGTTTTTCCAAAACCTGTCCTGCAGCAATAGCCAGAGGAACTGGAGTCCCTCTTGCACAGTTATAACCATTTTTATCAGCTTTCTTCCTTAGATATCTGAGTCTCCCACCCCATCTCCAGCCACACCAAGGTGGCCATAGTCACCTGTGTCATCAGAACCAATTGGTACCCCACCACCTAATCATCTTCTTCCATTCCCTGCACTTTTTCAGCTTCCTGTCCTTTTCATTCCCCGTCCCTTCAGCCCTGGTTTCTGCACCTCTCCTGTCCCATGTCTCCTCCATTCCTGTGCCTCTATTCCTAGCTCCGGCACTTCCCCTGCTCCCTGCCCCCTCCATTCTCACCTCTCCTCCTCTGGCTCCTGTACAGCTGTTTCCTGCCCAATTCCTTCCTGCTTCTCCATTTCCAGCTCCTGTATTTCTGCCCTTCCATGCCCAGCAGGGAACCCTAAGCTGTATCTTTATCTCCTGGATCTTCTCCTGTTTCCTCTTTCCTCACTTTACTATCTCCTTTGAACCAGTCCCAACCTTCTCCCTAAAACCATTCAGGGAAGTTCATATGCCCTCCCCTGCCCCCACACCTCTGTTTCCTCTCCCTTTTACCCATGTGAGTAAATTTAGTCTACCTCTCTCAAATTCTTAAGCATCAAATTTGTGGCAAAACCTGTTTCTGTCCTTGTACCTTGCAAGAATATCAATTGGTAGGGGCGTAGGGGGGTACTTTTACATTCCTCTTCATCACAGACTCTAGGGAAAACCAGACCCCCTCTTTCAGTGTCAGTCCTGGTTCCCTGATGGATCTGGCCAGTCCTCTCTTTTACTATTACCTCCCTACTTTGCATGACACTAAACAGATTCTTTGAACTCTCCTTGCCACAAAATTGGGCAAGTGAGGGAGAACTGAGACAATCACTGGTATAGACACACTGCTGATGGATTGAGGGCTGGGAAGACTGAACAAGTCTTGCCAAGGCAAAGGCCTCCATGGAATTACAATGCTGAGGCAGGCAGGGAAATGCTCAGTAACTAGCACCAGAGTCTGATAGAAAGGATGAAAAGAGCAGCACACAGGCCCACAAATCTCTCTAAGGTACCTGACGTAAGGCGGGGTCCAGATGAATCTTCTTCAGCTTTCCTAGAGTGCCTCATGGAAACTCTCTGGCTATATGCTCCTATAGTTACAGAGGGCATAACAAATCTCAAGGCATAACTTGACCTTCGTCTCCCAGTTGGCCCGTGATATATGTAGGAAAATTCAAAAGTTAAATGGATTTTTAGGGAAGAATAGATCAGAGCTGTTAGAAATAGCCACCATGGCAGCCCTACAGGACACAGCCATTTTTATCTGAAAGAAAAAGCCACCGTAAAGGATCAATGTGTTTACTGTAAAGGAATGGGGCATTAGAAAAATGAAAGCCCTCAGTGGAAACAGGTGGAATACCCAGATGAGCACCAGGACAAAAGACTACCACAAAAGGAGGTAGGCTCCCCCAGACCCAGGTTGGTCCTAACTACTATGGAAAACTAACTGGGCCAAGGCTCCTTTGAATTGGGCCCCCAGGAGCCTATGGTAACTATTAATGTTGGGGGCCAACCTATAAACTTGATGGTTGACACTGGGACCACTTAGTCCTTGCATGAGCCCCTGGAGCCCCTCACCAGTGAGACAATGAGAATACAAGGGGCAATGGTGGATGTAATACAATACAAATGTACCACTGACTAGATGGTCAACTTGGGTCAAGGAACTATAACCCATTCCTTTAGTGTGACCCTTGAATGCACCTTCCCATTATAGTGGCAAGATCTACTTTAGGCCATGATTTCATTCTTGGAGTTTACTGCCAGGTTACAAATGGGAAGGACTGCAAAAGTCTTGACTCTAACCTTTCCACTAAGTGAAGAATATCTTTTCCTCTGAAATCCTTCTCACTCCTGAGAAGGGAAATGGAAAATGTTATTAATCCAAGAGGTTCCTACAGTGTGGGTAGAGTACAATCCCCCTGGCCTGGCCAAACATGTGCCACCTGTCCTACTACAGGTTACATCTAGGGCTATGCCCACTCAATTCAAGTAGTACTGTATCAGGTCAGAAGCCAGGCAATGAATGGGTCAAGGTACACATCAGGTGCCTCCTTTAAACAAGTATACTCATTCTCTGCCAGTCAGTCTGGAATATCCCTTTGTTGCCTGTCCCAAAACCTGGAACTATAGGCCTTAAGAGAAGTAAACAAGTGGGTTAAGGCCATTTATCTATCAATTCCAATCCTATACATCCTGCTTAGTTTATTACTCCCAGAACAGCTTAAGATGTAGACTTTGTTGGATCTAAAGAATATATATATATATATATATATATATATATATATATATATATACACACACACACACACACACACTTCTCCACCTCCCTATCAACATTAGTGATTGAAGGAGTTAGGCTCAGCCTACTGTGGGTGATACCATCCTTGGGCTAGTAATATTGGGTTTATTAAGAAATCAGGTTGAGCAATCCATGAGGAGCAAGCCAGTAAACAGCACCCTTTGTTGGCCCCAATCCACCAAGGCACTCTTCCACAAAACCCTAATCTTGGTGCAGAGACTCAGCAAGATATCCTGATGCTCTACCCCTTATTGCCAGTTGACATACAGCAGACTCACCTTTCAGCTCATCTGTTCCTGGCCACTCTATCGAACAGTGGAAATTAGTAAGTTTTCTCGTTGGTCAGCATAAATACTTTCCTGGATTGGAAGAATGGATGGTTTAGCATTGGGCACCCCTCTGATACTCTTGCACCCCAATCATGATTCTTAAGGGTATGGTTGACTCTCTTCACCAACCCCACCTCTGATCCTTTCCCCTGGGTGAGGCTTCATTTGTGAGCTCAATTTTTGCCTTTTGATTTCATTCAAAAGTCTTGGTATCGGGCACTGAGTCTCCTTGGGTACTTAGCCCTTGGCCCCTATCCAGTAAGGTTAGCAACCACTAAATGGATTGTGTCTTTATCATTCAGTCCTCCTAAGTCCTGGAGATGCCTTGGACTTCAGGCCTTGGACCTTCTTTTCTTCTATAGACATGGGAATATAATCATCCACCTGGCACGAATCTGCAGGGGGCCAAATTCATCTACTTTTATAATCAAATTTGGCCTAAATATCACTTAGATAATCAGTCCAAATGTAGCTGATTAATGGTACCCTAAATCCCAATATTATGCAGAATCTTTACAAATACTGCAAGTGATTGAGAGGAAGGGAAGGATTCCCTATTCACTATTTCTTTTTTCTCTGCTCCAGCCCTGTTTGTTTTTGTCAAGTCTCCTCTACACACTTTATAATATCCTGTGGTTAGGTTAGGATTGATGATCTCTGTGTTTCTTTCAAAATAGGAGTCAGAGCCCAACCTAGCAGAAAGCAGAAAAAGCAAAGGAGCAGGCCAGCTGCAGTGAACACACATCCACCACACACCTGTTCTCCCCTGCAATGTTCATTACAAACCAAGCTGCTGATCTGAATCTCCCACTGTATGTGCTCATCATTCCTTTGTGAATTTTTTATTTTTCGAGACAGGGTTTTTCTGTGTAACAGCCCTGGCTGTTCTGGAACTTGCTTTGTATAACATGCTAGCCTCGAACTCACAGAGATCTGTCTCCCAAGTGCTGGGATTAAATTCATGTGCCACCACTGCCCGGCCTTGTTTGTAAATTTCATCTCAAATGAGAGAGTCCAATTCTTCAGCTGCGGCTTCCCTCTGGCATACTGTGCAGTCCTCATGGGCATGTACATGCTGCTAAGTTTCTGCTTGTTCCTCCTTGTCCCTTTACCTTTCCTTTCCTTGTTCTAGGTCATAAGTGTCTTTGTGGTTCCTGGCACCAGCTTCTGTGCCCTTCGGGTTCCCAACACATGGACAGCTTTCTGTCTCCATTCTAGCTTTCCACATCTGTATTGGTCTCTCTACTTAAGATACTTACTGGCTCCCCTTTTCCCTGCATTCTTCAGGCTACCTCTCTGGCTGCAGTCTACAGTCCGGTAGCTTAAGCTCTCAGCTCTCTCTTGGAAGTTATAGGAACACTCTCACATGTCGTTCGGTTTTGAGACTCTCTCTTCCTCCGTGGCCTCAGAGTTTATTGCAATAGCTTGGACTCAGTACAGCTCAATGTCCAAAACTTAGTGAACTTGATTTCTGAATTCTCACAGGTTGTAACAACTGCTACTGCATAGACAAATGATCCCCAAATACCTTATATCTAAACTTGCTCTTGCTCTACACCTGTTCTACTTTCCACTCTTAAAATTATTACATCTCTATGATTTCTTTACATTCTGATATTAAAAAAATCTCTTGATTATGCTGTAAACTCTATCTCAGGATATGTAAATGTATTGGTTTAATAATATATAAAATTTGCAACAAAAGTTAGCTTTAAATTTATAACAAAGGGGTTATAATTAAGGTCTATACACAGGTAATCTTAATTTGCTGCAACACTATTCAACTCTTTTTTAGGATATATATGTGTGTATGCATATATATATATACATATATGTACATATATGAATATATATGTCTTAGATTCAATTCTGTATGTGTATGTATCTATGTGCCTTGGATTCAACTTTCATTTTTTTAAAACAAAGAACTACTAGGAAAACAAATGTTTTTAAATAGCAAACATTTCGTTCTCTTCCATGTTGGCCAATGACCTCATCAAGATGTAAGCAGCAATGTGGCTGGTAGCCATTTTTACATATATTAAAGAATACAAGCCATGTGACTTAATCATCATCTTCAGATGAGCATGTGGCAAAGAACAACAATTATAAAACTTAATCTTAATGAGTTTTTTGTTTATTATTGTATCTCCTTTTTAAACTAATAAAGAAACAAGAAATCTCAAGTATTTTTGATTGGTATGGATTTTTGTATGATGATAAAAATTTAGTGTTCTATTTGCTACAACATACTTATGTTTGTAATTCAAACTTGTTAAATTTATAGTGTATATGATTATAAAATTTTAAGATTATAAAGGTCTACTGAGATTAACAAAAGCTGATTTAAAATGTATGTCTAACTACTTCTGTCTTAGATAATTGTTCAAAACCAAGCTTTTAAAAAATTTAGATAAGTAACAATGTATATTTATTAAAAAAGTATATTTATATAATATATATAATCAAGATTTCTAAATTCCTAAGGCCTATTCAGGTTCACAGTAATATTTGTCTAGCTTTTTTACTTTATTCATTTTAAGCTTTAGCTATTTGGATAAACTAAAGCATACAAAAAGTTACAATATTCTGTGATGGTGCACTATAAAAGGATCAGCAGAGCTGCCAGTCTCCCTATGGATCGTATTTATGATTAAAAGCTTTATTTTGATAGTAGAAGAGCTTCAATTCAAAATTGTTATTTTTAATGCAAAACCTAATAGGAATGAAATGGAAATTCTTAGTCTTATGAATGCTACTAACATGTTGTAAAGTGTTTAGGATAATTAAGAAATGCAAGTTAATAGTCACTGTATGAAGAATCAATTCTTTAATGTGTTCAAAACTGTACTTTAAGCTATGCTAAGTACTAATGTAATTTATTACAGGAATAAACTTTATTTAGCCTCCTGTACATGTTTTCATAGTTAAGCCTGAAATAAATGACTAGAAAAACAGCAACATTTGTTTACAAAATTAAGTTGTTAAGAAATATTAATAGATAATGGTCATCAAACTCATCAGAGATCTGCTGAATATGACATTTAGTGTGTTTAATAAAAATCTTCCTGTGATAGAAGTACCAGCTCCTAGCAGCAACACTAAAATCTCCAAAGAAGAAGATGAGGCATCGAAGATTTCTACCTGGAACATGCTTTAAGTGTGGCAAAGCATCCAGGGGTTGAAAAGGTGCCCTTCAATTCACACGCCACCAGGACCCTCTGTAAACCACGGACAATCACGACCCTGGGGAGTGGATTGCCTCGCTTTGTGTAGACAAGGTAGACCTAAGTTACTTTTCCATAGAAAGTGGCCAGAGACTGATGCTTCTTGGTACTTCTGCCCCAAATCCATGGAGGAACCTAAGGTGATTGTTCAGGTAACTTGAAAAATCTCTGTCCTTTTTAATACATTCAGGAGTGGCTTGGTCAGTATTTCCTACTTACTCTGGTGAAATTTGTCCTTCTCTGATGTCACTGATGATGAGGCTAATGATAGCTTTGTCAGTTTAACAGCAGCATCCAAGGCGTTAGCTGCCTTTTCAGTTCTCTTCATGTGCAAAACTCAGGCCTCACTTTCGTAGAGCTACTACTAGGCATCAAAATAGTTTATCTTGATACTGGACTCAAAAAAGAGATAAACTCACAAAGCAAATCTCAATATAACTTTTAATATTCCTTTAGTTAAAGGAACCTATTGTACAATGACTTCTCTCAGTAATCAACCACCTGTGCCTCATGGTAAATTATCAGAGGGAAAATATGTGAAGTTTATGTGATATTTGAAGATTTGAAAGCTTAAGTTGTGAGAATCTAAGGAAATGTTTTAAGATATGTAAATGAAAGTTATAAAGAACCAAGAATGTATTTAAGGTATATAAATACAATTTGTTAAGATATAAGAAAGGGATTTAAGACATACTTAAAAATTAAAAAAAAAGTTTAAGATCTCTTTTCCTCTCTATGCCATTATTATATTAAAACTTCAAAAGTTCAGAGTTTTAAAATTAATCAACAGAGTTCTGATAAGATATTAATCTAGCACTGGTAACCTCCAACTATAATCATAGTCACAAGCTCAAGATTTAAACTTTCTTTGGTTGTCTTCTAAGTAAAGACTTAAAAATGTTTCTCATTGTGCTATAAACATCTTTTTAGTCTATATAAAAATATTACGAATAGAACAAAGAATGTTCAACCTTTTAACCTAGAATCATTTTTGGGTCCCCAAGCTTCTACAATGACTCAGAGGCAGACTGTTTCCCCACACGCCTATTCCACTTATGCTTGAGGGCCGGAATTTCTCCACCTTTTTCCCAGTCTTGAGACACCCCTCCTCCAGCTACCAACACCATGGGCCTAAACGTTCCAATGTACACCTTGAGAGAGCCAGAAAGCCAGATCAGAGCCATGACAGGCTTCTAATAGCCCTGCCAGTGACCTTGCCTTAGTTTCAATTTACTGGAACTGACTGGAGCTAAGCAAGCAGTTCTCAGGAAGACCACAACTCAGAGGCAACCTATTAGCAGGTGCTCCACAGCGTTCTGCTAAAGATAGCTGTCTCTATCCTGCTGCTGGAAAGTCACTAGTCACTAGAACCTCCCAGCAATCAGCCCCCAGGCTAATCCCTCCCGCCTGGAATCCCCCTGGCCCTGCTTTCAAGGAGCCTGTGAACTTTTCTGGGGGTCACTACTTGCTACCCCAAAATGTTGGAAACATTAAACACTCTTTCTGATTGCACACGTGACTGGTGGTGTTTTATGGGACTACTCTTGGACCCTAACACATGGTATGTTGGCTGGGAAGCTCCCCACCCAATACCCCTGAAACTTGGAGCATTGGAAAGCTGGCTGGTTGGTAAGTATAAGTGTGAGCCTCTTTGTCTTGGTCTGTCATAGTTCTGACTGTTTGACTATCACTGTTTTCTTCCATGTTCTGTGTTTCTGTCTCTGGGAAGCTTGAGCTATCTGAATCTGGAGTGCTAGGTGGATGCACTACTTGCACTTGTGAAATATGGGTTTGAGAGACATCTCTGACCCACCTGGAAGGGCCTGGGTCCCTTTGGTTGAACTGGGACATAGGTCACTTCTGTTAGAGAACAGAACTCCCCAGGGAGATAGGTTGTCAACCTGTTCTTAGTTTCTTTTTTTTTGTGAGCCATGCTGGTGCATTGTGGTACTGTGGTCTTTGTTGCCCTGTTATGTTTTTTTGTCTGCTCACTACACAACACTTGAGCCAGTCACTTCCTCTATTTGCTAAGCAGTAGTGGCTTTGATGTGATGGCTCACAAAGGGAAGACACACTAGGACAGACCTTGAAATGCCAGACAGAGAATGTGGGGTTGACTGTTGTGGCAGCTGGGGAAGCTGGCAATCTTTTTGCAGGATATTGACTCCCAGGCAGGCACCCTTTGCCTGCAAGCTGACTGTGTAGCTGCTGTGCTCCACCTTCCCTTCTTTCCTGAGCCAAATTCTTCATTGTGGACCAAGGTCCTTGCTGCTGGTTATTTCCCCTTAACCTCTTCCTGTCCTAGCAAAAGTTATGCTTTGTTTCCACAGAAATATATAAGGGTTTTGTTCATTTAGATCCAATGGGTTATAAATATTTGTCATCATTTAGAGGGATTGGTTATAAATTATCATTGATTAGGGTAAGAAAAAAAACTACTGCTAGTCTCAGATGTTTCATATTGGTACAAGTTTTTATTTGTTGATGCAAATTTAGAGTTATTTGTGTTATGGTATATGTATGCTTCTGTTCTTGTTAAAAATATTATAGCCATACAATATTTTAGACTACTGAAGGAAACCACAAGAAGGACTTTGATAAAACTTTTCATATTGTCTGGGAAATAATGTCTGGCTGAATCAGAGGGACAGATATAGAAACCTGAGGGTGCATAATAAGTTGTAGGAGGTCAGAGAGGTTATGAGATTTGACCATATTATGTTAATTCTGGTTGATTTTCTTCATTAAAAAAAAGCTAATGATTTCTCACTGCAAAATGTTTGTATTGGGTATGGGGCCATGCTTTTTAAAGGAGAGGGACTGAGGTCTCATGTCAGACTTATTTAAAAATATAATATTTAGTTAACAAGACAAACTAATAATTAATCATCATATCACAGCCCTCTGGGTTATAAGGTTATATATGATTAGCTTTCTACTAATGGCAAGACTAAAGCTCTTAGCTATTCAGAATTTCATAGAAAAGTCCAAACCTGGTTTTTTAAAAATTGTCAATATCATATCTATGGTCTGTAAATGAAAACTGCAGTCTAACCACTCCTATAATGTCTATGGAGAGGGAAATATGCTTATAAGATAAAAGCAAAACAAATGCAGAACTCTGGCCTGAAAAAAAGCAATAATTCTGAAGAACCCTTTTCAGAAAAATATGGCTCTAACTTTATATGTGGTATATGGAATGGTTGCCATCAGACCTAGAACAGCAGCACTGATATGGATCGTTATATGATGATATGATGATATAAATATAAAGTTAGATTTGTTACAATATAGTGTATATGTGATTCAACTCTGGTTTAGAATATACTCTATATGGGGATAAAATTTAAGGTGATAAAGGTCTATTCAGATTCACAAAAGCTGACTTATAGATTTACACCTCAGTACTGACGTCTTTGCAAAATGTTCAACACCAAGCTTCTAGAGAATTTAGAGAAATGGGAACACATGTTTGAAAAATAAGATATTTGATAAATAAGATACATATTCTATAATGGAGATACTGGTCCCCCAAGAGAGTCTTTTTCTCAAGGTTGGCATTTGGGCAGGTGCCACCATAGTTTATTAAGGGCAGTGCTGTTCTCCAGGCTCCCTCAGTCCCTGTTCATGGGCAACACCTCAACTCACATAGCCCATTTCTCCTGTTCCGTTTGGCACTGGGAATCTTTGCCCTGTCACTATTTTTTGCCTTCTCAGGTGACAGCCTTAGCAGTTTGGAACAAACTCGTTCCATTGTCACCAACCATATGGCTCCTTTGTTTTGTATACTGAGCCCATTATCTATGTATAAAAAGTTTTATTTTGATACCAGAAGAGCTTCACTTCAATATCATAATTTTTAGGGCTAAACCAAATAGGAATGGAATATAAATTCCTAGTCCTATGAAAGCTGCTAATTTATTGTAGACTGTTAAGGAAAACAAGTTAGTAATTAGTTACCTTACAATTGATCAAGTTCTTTAATTATAGTTGTGCCAAGTACTAATATAATTACTTACAAGTATGAGTCTCACTTAGTCCCCTGTTTTTTATCTCAAAGTTAAGTTTAAAACACGTAACTAGAAACAAAGTTTGTCTCTCCAGATATACCTAATAGATATATAGTCCTCAAATGCTTGAGACATCTGTAGATGTATGGCATTTAAAATGTTTAGTAAGAAGCTTATTGTAACAGAAAGAAACTCCCAAATTCTGGCAATGACTCTCTTGGTCTCCAAAGAAGATATGGAACAATGCAAAAACTCCACCCACATTGTTGATAACACTGACCACTGGGCAAGATGCTCTAATGCCACAGCTGCTGCCAGGACCTGGCCCAGACTATAGACAAGCAGGACACTGGAGAATTAATTGCTCCCCTTTGTTTAGACAAAGTAAGGTCAGTTTTCCCCATGATTTTCCTCCACAGGAAAAAACTCTCACCTTAGGTGCCTGGCAGCTGATGATTGATGTTGTCCTTATACCTCTGCCTTCAGTGCTGTGTAGACTGTGGGAGCTGGGGATGGCTGTCTGGGTGTGTAATTCTCTCTGTCATTTTTAATAGATTCAGTAGCTTCTTTGTCTGGACCAAAGCAAGTCTAAAACCCAACTGGATAAACTCCAAATTCTGCATCCCTATGTCTGATGCCAGAATACTCTTTACATCTCCAACACCTTTCAGCTTTGTTGATTGCAACACAATTATTTCTCTAGGCCTGGTTCGACTCCCTGTTAGCGACATTCCTCGGTAGGCATGTCCAACATCTTAGGATCTCCAAGCCAATCCAGTATTCAACATCACAACTTCATGTAATGGTTTTTCTAGGCTTCCATTTAAGGACATTCCTGATACATGCCTAGCTTCAGTGGCTTTCTTTACTCACAGAGGAACATTTTTCATCTACCCTTGACTCTAAAGCCAGAACCACATGGCTGAAGATGTCAAGTTCCACTGCTTGCTAGAGCTGGAACATGGCTACCTTTTTCATTTATATCTTCACCAGCTTTGTTTTACATAGTTTTCTTCACTGCCTAACCTTGGCTCTCTTGGAGCTTCCTCTGTAGACCAGGATAGATTCAACTCAGAAATCTGCTAGCCTCTGCTTTCTGAGTGGAGGGATAAAAGCTGTGTATCACCAGACCTGTCTCTAAGTTTTTCTTTAATTCCTTTTAAAAGCTAGAAACATAGCTGGGTGGTATCTTGCAATGACATCATCACTGTCCTCATTCCATCACTTAATCCAATTATCTCCTTGAACACAGGACTTGGCTCTTCCTGGTGTTCCTTTTCTCATTGGCTTGCCCCTGGTCCTTTCATTCTAAATCTTTATAAGCATGAACAATAGTAACCACATGACAGAGTCCATACTGGGCTGTTTTGAGATATCCTCTGCCAAAAATCTTCACTTTAACCCGGAAAGACTCTTTGGACAGTGGCAAAAGGCTGTCACATTCTTCACCAAAATATCACAAGAATGATCTCTCTGCAACATACTAATAATACTCCTTTCCTCTGAAACCTCTTAAATGAGGCACCCACAGATCAAATCACACTCAGCACCACTCTGTTCCATATTGCTACTAGGATGGCCCATTAAGCAGAACTTAAAATGTCCATGCTTTTCTAAACCATAGTCCCAATGTCCATATTCCTTCAAGTAAAAGCATGGTCAGGCCTATCAAAGCAATACCCCATTCATGGTACCAACTTTTGTCTTATTTAGGGTTTCCATTGCTGTGAAGAGATACCATGACCACAGCAACTCTTATAAAGGAAAACATTTAATTGTGGGCTTATTGTTTCAGAGGTTTGGTCTGTTATCATATATAGACATGGCAGCATGCAGGCAGACTTGGTACTGGCTACATCTTAATACAAGTGGAACATGAAGTAGTCTGAGACACTAGGCATGACTTGAGCATATATATGAAACTTAAAGTCCATTCCCACAGTGACATACTTCCTCTAACAAGTACATACCTACTCCAACAAAGCTATACATTCTAAAAGTGCCACTCCCTATGAGCTTGGGAAGCCAATTACATTCAAGCTACAAAAATTGTCTTTCTTCTATTGAAATGCTTCTGCATTTTTGAAATATTTATTTAGATCTATTTCTGTTTTCTCAGTCAATCTATCTGTACATCTAGCTCTACAGGAATATTATAGTCTTATATCATCTATCAAATACAGTTTGAAATTCAGTATAAAAATAATTCCTTTCATTTTGTTTTTTCAATTTGTATTTGCTTTTGTATTTATTTTGCTTTTATTTTCTATTTATATATGTTGTCATTGTTTGAGTTTCTATTGCTAAGATGAAATGCCATAATCAAAAAGCAGATTGGAGTGAAAAGGGTTTGTTTGACTCACACTGTCATATCACTGTTCATCATGGAAGGAAGTCAGGACAGGAATTCAAATATGGCAGGAAACAGGAGTTAGGAACTGATGCAGTGGCCTTGAAGGGGTGCTGTTTACTGTCTTGCTCCTCATGGATTGTTCAGCCTGCTTTCTTATAGAAACCAGAACCATAAGGCCCCAAATGGAACCACCCACAATAGTATTAGCCCATCCCCTTCAATCACTAACAAAATGGCTTACATCAGTGACATTTAGAGACATTTTCTCAATTGAGGTTTCCTCCTTTCAGAAAATTCTAGCTTATGTCAATTTGACACAAAACCATTCAGCATAATTGACCCCTATCAACTTGAAACACAAATACAACAATGTTAACTACAACCTTTCCTTTCTTATGTATCCTCAAGAACACACGTTAATAATATTAAATTATAAAATATTTTACAAAGTTAAAAATCCTCACAATCTGTATAAATTCAAACAGTTTGTAATCCCAAAATCTCCTTTAATACCTAAAATCTCTTCTAAAACTTCAGTCTCTCAACTGTGGAATCCTGTAAAATAAAAAATAAGCTAAATGCTTTTCTGGTAGATTGAGAGAAGTTGGTACCCAAAGGTAGTGGCACTGCTAGGAGGTGTGACATTTTTGAAATAGGTATAGTCTTGTTGGAGGAAGTGTGTAACTGTGGAGGCAGTCTTTGAGGTCTCAAATTTGCTGAAGATGCCATCCAATGTAACAGACTACTTCCTGTTTCTTGCAAGATGTAGGACTCTCAGCTACTACTAAGCATAATATCTGCATAGATGATGCCATGTCCCTCCATGATGATTATGGACTTAACTGTAAGTGAGCCACTCCAATTAAATGCTTTACTTTAGAAGAGTTGTCATGGTCATGGAGGCTCTTCACAGCAATAAAAACTCTAACTAAAACAGAAGTCTATACCAGGAACTGGGGTATTTCTATGAAACACCTAACCATGTTTTTATTTGGAGGAATTTGAATTTTGGTACTTTGTGTTAGGAAAGCAGTGGAATGCTTTAAGCGCTGCTTAATGGGCCATAGGAACATGAAAGAAAGAGGTGCTAAGAGGTATTTGAAATGTGGGGGCTTGGATCAAGAAGTTTCAGAAGATAAGCATATTAACATATGTCATAGAAGTCATTCTTGTGATATTTTTGTAAAGAATGTGGCTGCTATTTGCCCTTGTCCAAAAAGTCTGCCTGAGGTGAAAGTAAAGAGTTTTGGATTAATAATGTTGGTAAAGGAAATGGCAAAACAGCCTAGTATAGATTGTTATGTGATTATTAGTGGTAACTTTAATGAAGATTTATATTGAAAAGGAGCAAATTGAGTAGGGAAAGTTATAAAACATGAAATCTAAGGTGAAAAGGAGCATAAGGAAGTATACTGGAGCTAAGTCTTGTGTTCAAGGAGATAAATGGATTAATAAATGGAATACATGGAGTGTCCTAGCTCAGCCCAGACCCCATCCTTGGGCACCAGCCACTCCGGGGAAGACCTGCCCAACTTGGCCCGAGGTTCTGGTCACCAGGCAGGTTCCCTTCTAGCCCCACCAGGAAGGATCCCCTTCTTCAAGGCCCCCGCAGACCCTGCAATCTCCACACCCCACCCCCATGCCCATTTGCCCAAGACCCCAGCCACTTCCTGAGACTTAGAGACCTGCCCCCTGCTCTCATCCTGCCCCTGACTTCCCTTCTGGACCAGAGAGAGGGCTCCCATCCTGCCCTGGACTTCCCTTCTGGACAAGAGCTCCCATCCTGCCCCAGACTCACCTTCTGGACAAGAGCTCCCATCCTGCCCTGGACTTCCTGTCTGGACAAGAGCTCCCATCCTGCCCCGGACTTCCCGTCTAGATATGAGCTTCCATTCTGCCCTGGAGTTCCCATTTGGACAAGAGAGCTCCCATCTGGACAAGAGAGAGAGACTTCCTGAATCTGTCAGCTCTGTCTGAACCAAGTGCGCTGATAAGACCAAGAAGGAACCACAAGGAGATGGGCAGACGTCAAGGCAGAAGTACATACAACAAAATGAAGAGCAATACAGCATCACCAGAACCTAGCCCACCTCCAACATCTAGACCTGAACATCAAAAATTGGAAGAAACAGAAGAAAATGGCCTTATGAATAACATCATGAAGAAGGTAGAGGCTTGTGTAGAGGAAAAGACAAAAAAAATGGGAAGAACACTATAAACAACTAGAGGAAAGGGCAAACAATTTAGAAGAAAACAATAAAGTCCTGGAAGAAAACAATAAAGTACTGAAAAAAAATCATGAAAAAGCAATGAAACAAATAAAGGAAACAGTCCAAGACCTGAAAAGGGAAATAGAAAAAATGAAGAAGACACAAACAGAGGGAATACTGGAAATAGAAAATCTGAGTAAACGATCGGGAACTTCACATTCAAGTATAACCAACAGAATGCAAGAGATGGAAGAGAGGATCTCTGGCGTTGAAGATTCAGTAGAAGATTTAGATTCATCAGTCAAAGAAAACACTAAAGCCAACAAACTCATGAAACAAAATGTTCAAGAAATTTGGGATACCATGAAAAGACCAAACCTACGAATAATAGGGATAGATGAAGGAGAAGAATACAAACTCAAAGGCACAGAAAATATATTCAACAAAATCATAGAAGAAAACTTTCCCAACTTAAAGAAGGAAATGCCTATGAAGATACAAGAAGCCTATAGAACACCAAACAGACTAGACCCCCCAAAAAGTCCCCTCACCACATAATAATTAAACAACTAAACGTACAGAATAAAGAAAGAATATTAAGAGCAGAAAAGAAAAAAGGTCAAGTGACCTATTAAGGAAAACCCATCAGAATAACACCCGATTTCTCAATGGAGACTTTGAAAGCCAGAAGGACCTGGACAGATGTAATGCAGACACTAAGAGACCATGGATGTCAGCCCAGACTAATATACCCAGCAAAAGTTTCAATCATCATAGACGGAATGAACAAGACATTTGAAGACAAAGCCAGATTTAAACAATACTTATCCACAAACGCAGTCCTACAGAAAGCACTGGAAGGAAAATTCCAACCTAAGGAAGTCAGATACACCCTCGAAAACACAGGCAATAGATAAAGCCACAGCAGTAAATCCCAAAGAAGAGAAGCACACACACGCTACCACCAAAAAATAACAGGGATGAACAATCACTGATCATTAATATCCCTTAATATCAATAGACTTAATTGACCTATAAAAAGACATAGGCTTACAGAATGGATACAAAAGCAGTACCCATCTTTCTGCTGCATACAAGAAACACACCTCAAATTCAAAGATAGACACTGCCTAAGAATAAAACTCTGGGAAAAGACTTTCCAATCAAACGGTCTTAAGAAACAAGCAGGTGTAGCCATCCTGATATCCAGCAAAATAGACTTCAAACTAAAATCAATCAAAAGAGATCAAGAAGGGCATTACATACTCATCACAAGAAAGATCCACCAAGATGAAGTTTCAATTTTGAACATTTATGCCCCAAACAGAAGGGCACCCACATATGTAAAAGAAACATTACTAAAGCTTAAACCACATATAAAACCCCACACATTAATAATGGGAGATCTCAACATCCCACTTTCACCACTACACAGATCTCCTAAATCGAAACTTAACAGAGAAATAAAGGACTTAACTGATGTCATGACCCAAATGGACCTAATAGATATCTACTGAACATACCATCCTAACAAAAAAGAATATACCTTCTTCTGAGCACCCCATGGAACCTTCTCTAAAATTGACCACATACTTGGCCACAAAGCAAATCTCAACAGATACAAAACAAATGGAATAACTTCCTGTGTTCTATCAGACCACCATGGTTTAAAGTTAGATTTCAACAACAACAAAAACTACAGAAAACCTACAATCTCATGGAAACTGAATAATGCTCAACTGAATCACCAATGGGTTAAGGAAGAAATAAGAAAGAAATTAAAGACTTCCTAGAGATCAACAAAAATGAAGACACCACATAACCAAACTTACGGGACACTATGAAAGCAGTGCTAAGAGGGAAATTCATAGCACTAAATGCCTACATAAAGAAGTTGGAGAAATCTCACACTAGTGACTTAACAGCACACCTGAAAGCTCTAGAACAAGAAGAAGCAAAGTCTCCCAGGAAGAATAGATGCCAGGAAATTATCAAAGTGAGAGGTAAAATCAATAAAATAGAAACTAAGAGAACAATACAAAAAAATTAATGAAACAAAGAGTTGGTTCTTTGAGAAAAATCAACAAGATAGACAAACCCTTATCCAAACTAACCAAAAGACACACACACAGAGAGAGAATCCAAATCAACAAAATCAGAAATGAAAAGGGGGACATGACAACAGACATTGAGGAAATCCAGAGAATTATCAGGTCATGTTTCAACAACCTCTACTCCACAAAACAGGAAAACCTAAAAGAAATAGACAATTTTCTGGATAGGTACCACATACCTAAGTTAAATCAAGACCAGATAAACTATTTAAATAGTCCAATAACCCCTAAGGAAATAGAAACAGTCATTAAAAGTCTCCCAACCAAAAAAAGCCCAGGACCAGATGGTTTCAGTGCAGAATTCTACCAGATCTTCAAAGAAGAGTCAATACCAATACTCTCTAAATTGTTCCACACAATAGAAACAGAAGGAACCTTACCAAACTCCTTCTATGAGGCTACAATTACTCTGATTCCTAAACCAAACAAGGATACAACAAAAAAAGAGAACTACAGACCGATCTCCCTCATGAACATTGATGTAAAAATACTCAATAAAATACTGGAAAACAGACTCCAAGAACACATCAAAACAATTATCCACCATGATCAAGTAGGCTTCATCCCAGGGATGCAAGGGTAGTTCAACATACAAAAGTCCGTCAATGTAATATATCATATAAACAAACTCAAAGAAAAAAAACCACATGATCATCTCACTAGATGCAGAAAGGACATTTGACAAAATCTAACATTCCTTCATGATAAAAGTCTTGGAGTGATCAGAAAGACAGGGAACATACCTAAACATAATAAAGGCAATTTACAGCAAGCCAACAGCCAACATCAAATTAAATGGAGAGAAACTCAAAGCAATTCCACTAAAATCAGGAATGAGGCAAGGCTGTCTGCTCTCCCCATACTTACTCAATAAAGTACTTGAAGTTCTAGCAAGAGCAATAAGACAACATAAGGAGATTAAGAGGATACAAATTGGAAAGGAAGAAGTCAAGCTTTCCCTATTTGCAGATGACATGATAGTATACTTGAGTGACCCCAAATATTCCACCAAGGAACTGATAAAGCTTATAAACACCTTCAGCAACATAGCAGGGTACAAGATCAACTCAAAAAAATCAGTAGCCCTCCTATATACAATGGCCAAAGAAGCTGAGAAGGAAATCAGAGATACATCACCCTTTACAATAGCCACAAATGACATAAAATACATTGGGGTAACACTAACCAAGCAAGTGAAGGACCTATATGACAAGAACTTTAAGTCCCTGAAAAAAGAAATTGAAGAAGATATCACAAAATGGAAAGATCTCCCATGCTCATGGATAGGCAGAACAAGCATAGTAAAAATGGCAATTTTACCAAAAGCAATCTACAGATTCAATGCAATCCCCATCAAAATATCAACACAATTCTTCACAGACCTGGAAAGAATAATACTCAACTTCATATGGAAAAACAAAAAACCCAGGATAGCCAAAAGAATCCTCTACAATAAAACAAGCTCTGGAGGCATCACAATCTTTGACTTCAAGCTCTACTATAGAGCTACAGTAATAAAAACAGCTTGGTATTGGCATAAAAACAGACATGTGGACCAATGGAATCGAATTGAAGACCCTGACATTAACCTGCACACCTATGAACATATAATTTTTGACAAAGAAGCCAAAAGTGTACAATGGAAAAAAGAAAGCATCTTCGACAAATGGTGCTGGCATAACTGGATATCAACGTGTAGAAGGCTGCAGATAGATCCATATCAGTCACCATGCACAAAACTTAAGTCCAAGTGGATCAACGACCTCAACATAAATTTAGCTACTCTGAACCTGCTAGAAGAGAAAGTAGGAAGTAGTCTTGAACACATTGGCATAGGAGATCACTTCCTAAATATAACACCAGAAGCACAGACACTGAGAGAAACAATCAATCAATGGGACCTCTTGAAACTGAGAAGCTTTTGTAGAGCAAAGGATACGGTCAACAAGGCAAAGCCACAGCCTACAGAATGGGAAAAGGTCTTCACCAACCCCACATCTGACAGAGGACTGATATCCAGAATATATAAGGAACTCAAGAAATTAGACATCAAAACCACCAACAGTCCAATTAAGAAATGGGCTATAGAACTAAACAAAGAATCCTCAACAGAGGAAACTCAAATGGCTGAAAGACATTTAAGGAATTGCTCAACATCCCTAATCATCAGGGAAATGCAAATCAAAACAACTCTGAGATACCACCTTACGCCTGTCAGAATGGCTAAGATAAAAAACACCGAAGACACTTTATGCTGGAGAGGATGTGCAACTAGGGGAACTCTCCTCCACTGCTGGTGGGAATGCAAGCTTGTACAACCACTTTGGAAATCAACATGGCGCTTTCTTAGAAAATTGGGAATCAATCTCCCCCAAGAACCAGCTATACTACTTTTGGGCATATACCCAAGAAATGCTCAATCATACCACAAGAGCACTTGCTCAGCTATGTTCATACCAGCATTGCTAGTAATAGCCAAAACCTGGAAACAACCTAGATGCCCTTCAACTGAAGAATGGATAAATATATTGCTGTACATATACACAATGGAATACTACTCAGCAGAGAAAAACAATGACATCATGAGGTTTGCAGGCAAATGGATGGATCTAGAAAAAATCATCCTGAGTGAGGTAACCCAGACTCAGAAAGACAAATATGGTATGTACTCACTCATAGGAGGATACTAGAGGTGGAACAAGGATGACTGGACTACTACTCACATCACCAGTGAGGCTACCTGGAAAACAGGACCCCCAAAAAGACATGAGGATCACCCAATGATGGAGAAATGGCTGAGATCTACATGAACAATCTGGACATGAGTGGGAGTAATGAAGGGTGAGGGTCGAGCGAAAGAGAGCCTGTGGGAGCAGGAGATCCCAGCTGGATCAAGAACAGAGAGGGAGAACAAGGAATAAGGGACCATGGTAAATGAAGACCACATGAGAAAAGGAAGAAACAAAGTGCTAGAGAGGCCCACAGAAATCCACAAAGATACCCCCACATTAGTCTGCTGGCAATGGTCCAGAGACAGTTGGAACTGACCTACTCTGGTGATGGGATGGCCAAACACCCTAATAGTTGTGCCAGAAACCCCATCCAATGACTGAGGGATCTGGATGCAGGCATCCACGGCTAGGCCCCGGGTGGAGATCTGGGAGTCTAATAAGCGAGAAAAAGGAGGGTTTATATGAGCGAAAATTTTTGAAACCAAGGTTCGATAAAGCACAGGGACAAATAGCCAAACGAATGGAAACACACGAGCTATGAACCAAAGGCTGAGAGGCCCCCAACTGGATCAGGCCCTCTGAATAGGTGAGACAGCTGATTGGCTTTATCTGTTTGGGAGGCATCCAGGCAGTGGTACCGGGTCCTGTGCTCATTGCATGAGTTGGCTGTTTGAAACCTGGGGCTTATGCAGGGACACGTGGCTCAGTCTGGAAGGAGGGGACTTGACCTGCCTGGACTGAGTCTACCAGGTCGATCTCAGTCCTCAGGGGAGGCTTTGCCCTGGAGGTGGTGGGAATGGGGAGTGCCTGGGGGGAAGGGGAGGGGGGCAGGAGCGGGGAGAACAAGGGAATCCATGGCTGATATGTAGAACTGAATCATATTGTAAAATAAAATAAAAGGGAAAAAATAAAAAAATAAATGGAATATATAGATTAATGATTTAGGGCAAGATCGTACACAGCTAAGTTTCCAATTTGTGAAAAGGAATTAAAGAAAATCTTAGATCCAAGTGTGGTGATATATTTCTTTAATTACAGTACTTGAGGGCAGGGTCTGCCAGATCTCTGAGTTTGTGGCTTTCTTGGTCTACAGAGCAAGTTCCAGGATAGCCAAGGTTAGGCAGAGAAGAAAACTCTGGGGTAAAAAAGCTGGTGAAGATGTAATTAAAGATGGGGGCCATATTCTAGCTCTAGCAATCAGGAGGACTTGGCAGTTTCTGTCAAATGGTTCTGGCTTTAGTGTTAGGGATAGAAGAAACGGGTTATGGAATTTGCCTCTAAGACTAAGAAAAGGTGCTGAGGCCAGGCATATGTCAGGAGTGTTCATGGATGGAGGCCTAGTGAGGCTGTTGTGTGAAGCTGTGAAGTTGAATACTGGATTGCCTCAGGGATCCTAAGATGTTGGAGATGCAAGAGTCATGGGATACCTTCCAAGAAAAGCTCAGAACAGGGAGTGGAACCAGTCAAGAGAACAAGTGTATTGCCCTCAACAAGACTGAAAGGTGTTGGAGATATGAAGAGCATTTTGACATCAGGCATGGAGATACAGAAATTGGAGTTTGCCCAGCTAGTTTTTGGTCTTGCTTTGGTTCAGTGTGTCCTCACTATGCTCCCTTCCCTACATAGGAATATATATATTCTGTGCTATTATATGTTGGACTATCTGATCAGCTTTTGATTTTGATTTTAGAGGGGATTATTCTTAAGAGATTATATGAACCTCAGAAGAGACTTTGAACTTTAGACTTTTAAATAAGTTTGGGAATGTTGTAGACTATGGGTACTTTTGAAGTTGGGCTAAATGTATTTTTGCATTATGATATAGCTAAAAGCCTTTAGGGGCTGGAGAGTAGAATGAAGTGGTTTGAAAGAGAATGGCCTCCAAAGGGGCACTAAAAAGGAAATGTAGCTTTGTTGTGGTAGATGTGGTCTTGCTGCCGGAAGTATGTCACTGTGTAGACAGGCTTTGAGGTCTCATATGCTCAAAATACTATTCAGTTTTTTAGATCACTTCCTTTCGGTTGCAATATGTAGGACTCTCAGCTACTTCTCCAGCACAATATCTGCCATGTCCCACTATGATGATAATTGGACTGAACCTCTGAACAGTAAGCAAGCCAATCCCAATTAAATGTTTGACTATATAAGAGTCACTATGATCACAGTGTCTCTTCACATCAATAGAAACACTAACTAAGGCACCTTCCTTAATTCAAGAGGTAAATGGGTCACTTCTCTAGTTCTGGTCTCTGCAGCTCACACAATTTGTCTTCTAAGCATCAGCAGGCTCCACTTCACCTCTGATGCTGTTCTTATCGGTCATCCCATGGTACTGTCTTCTCCAAAACTGTCGAGTTCCCTTGCTACAACTAGATTGCACTTTTACCAGTAGATTCTCTTGGGCTCTCTTCAGGGACTCCAGCCTTGCCACTTAGTGCCAAGCCTCAGTTTCTCTCCATCACTTCTTCAATGTCTTCAAAATCAGTACTAACTGGGTGATTTATACTCACAAATATATGGGCTGCTTCTGGATCACAGTTTCTGTGTGCTGACTCTCAGAAAATACTTACATAAAGATTTAAACTCACTGATTCTGGTATCTTCTAAATTACCACTGGTTTCTTAGCTCTAGTTAACCAGCACCAATTATCCCAGTAAAACAACAGTTTTTACCTTACTGTGTCTAGTCTATTTTTATTCACAGCAGATTCTTCAAACTCAGGTCAGCAAAACTACAGGTTGTTCACACAAATATTTTGGTAGAATATTTGCTTCCCTCTAAAAGCCGAACCTCCGTATTTTGCATTTCAGTCAACATTCTTATCTTTAAAACTCCCACAGAACATCCCACTGAGTTCTAAACACTCAATGGCTCTTGTAGTCCAAAATTCCAAAGTCCTTCCACAATCCTTCCAAAAATACAGTCAGGTCTGTCACAGCAATACCCCACTAATCTGGTACAAATCTGTTTTACTTTGAATTTCTATTCCTATGATGAAACACCATGACTAAAATGAAAGCTGGGAGAGAAAAGGGTTTATTTGACTTATATTTCCATATTACTGTTTATCATGGAAGCAAGTCAGGACAGGAATTCAAACAGGACAGGAACCTGGAGTCAGGACCTAATGCAGAAGTCTTTGAGGGGGTTATTTCTTAACTTACTTCCCCTGGCTTGCTCAGCTTGCTTTTCTTATATAACCTAGAACTAGATTGTACTACCACATTGTCCTGTACTCACTTCTATCAGTCACTAATTAACAAATGCACTACAGCAGCATCTCATGGAGGCCTTTTCTCAATTGAGGATGCCTCCTTTCAGATAACTCTACTTTGTGTCAAGTTGACATGAAACCATTCCACACATATTTATACATGAGTTTTAAATGATACATTTAAGTTAAATATAAAACAAAAACAAAAACAATCATTCGGGAAATTTGCTAGTGACAAAGCTTTTTATCAGTTTCGGGGAAACTGACATGTTTACTATGCTTGGTTTTCCAATACATGAATAGTGCCTCTTCATTTTTAAAAATTTTTTTATCTCTGTTATCAGTATTTGGCACATAAATCATATTATTATTTGGTAACTTTATAGCTATTCTTTATTTTTTCTGAAAGATTTTAAGTCATATTTCATTATTAAGTTTTAATTTTGGTATTAAAATAGCAATTGCAAATTTACAAAATTAAAGTAGTTTGAAGAATATTACATGTGCATATTTAAAAATTATCAACTGGTTCACATAAGAGAACTCATATACATATAGGCTTCTTCAGTCTCTTTAGGTTGTGTGGAAGCTGAAGCTATGACTGTGTCTGTATCAACAGTGTATTAGTCACTACTACTCTTTATCATGAATGTAATGGTTACTTAAATTTTAATGGTTTAAATTATTGTCTTTTTCTCATGCATCTGGTAAGTAGCTACAGATTACCTAGGAATTAATTAATCTAGACTAGGTTTGGCTAAACTGGACATTGTATAGTGCTGACAGAACTGGGAAATGACAAGCCCAACCATAAAAACAGACATCAAACATTTGCTTCTATAACAGATTTTGGTATCTAAATGCCAAAAACAGACACATGGCACAGCATCAGTTCAATGAGACAGGAAAATGTGTCTTGCCTCTAACAAGAGAAAGAATAACTAGGACAGGTCTAGAGATATAATAACTCAATCTTTTACATGTGTTTAAAACAACTATAAACAAGTGGCCTAGTTTGGACACGGACTTAGGTTTGTCTGAATTCAAAGTAAAATATTTTGAACACATTTTCACCTGACAAAATAGTATGTGCACAGAATACCTGGTATTGTTGAGTAAAGGAATGAATGAAATATTCCATTTGGCTCCCTTTAAACTGTATTTCAGATAAATACAGGCATAAGTCATTTGTTGCAAAATGTCTTTGGGGGCACTAGACCATGTGTGACTGCTATTATTTCCTGCTCCTTTAATCCTGTGAAAACTTCTGATTTTTTTTATTAAGAAAATATTTTTTCATTTTATACACCAATCAAAGATCCCCCTCTCCCCTCCTCCTACCCTCTCCCAGCCTCCCCCTCCCACTCCCCCACAAGAAGGCAAGGCCTCCCATGGGAAGACATATCCAGTAGTGGAAGCCCTTTCTCTGACCTCAAGGCTGCAGGAGGTGTCCCATCATAGGTAGTGGGCTCCAAAAAGCCCAATTCTGATCTTACTGCCAGGCCCCTACCCCTACCCCCCAAGCAGATCAAGCTACACAACTCTCTTGCCATGCAGAGTTCCAAAACTTGTGATTTTGTTTTGTGACACCAGAAAGCACAGCTTCTTCCTGGTTGTGGAGACCTTTTTCAGGCTGCAGCTGGGAGTGGCTCCCTCTGGCATTGTCTTGGACTTTCTGTGCAGACAGTGTTATCACTAGGATTCCACAAACTTTCTTTATCCACTCATCTGATATTTTTAGAAGACCTTTTCAATGCCCTTTCAGGAAGTTGTCTTTAATGTGTAGAGTGCTTTTATAGTCTACTCATGTGTTTTTAACAACTTCTATAATTGCTTTCATGTGGAGAGTGCTGCTACTTGCTACTTAATATTCAGGGAATGAAATTAGTCTATGACAGTGGTTCTTAACTTGTGGGTCATGGCCCCTTTTGGGGTGGCATATCTAATATCTCACATATCAGATATTTATTTTATAATTCAGAATGGTAGCAAAATTACACTTAGGAAGTAATGTAAGAGCCAAAGTTACATTTTAAGTTTTAATTACTATGCCTTAGGGATCCATGAAACAGAAATGGCTCTGATCTGCAAGCCTCTTGCTCAAGGACAGATAGTTCTTAAAATCTGGAAGCCATTTTTATGGGAGATAACAAGCTACATGTTTTTTACTCCCTTGAACAAGTTTGTTTGACCTGTCTCCACTGAATGTGCTTGTTCACATGTGGGCAGGAGGTTCACAGGCAGAAAATACATCAAGATGTATGTTTGCCTCTGACTAGACCTGGTGGAAAATTCTTAAGCCTTTCTAAACCATGATTGGGGCCATCTTCTGGAGACCAAGAGATGGACCTGGCCAGAGCCCATCCACTTGGCCAGTATTTAATTGAAGCTTGCTTCAAATTTGGCTTTAAATTATGGTAGTGGTGTTATTCTTGACTGGTGTAATTAACAGTATCAGTATGGCCAGGGACCACCACAACATAATTATCTACTAAAATATCACAGTATTAGGAGAAAAGTTGAGAACTCTTAACTGGTCTAGGAGAAGAGGTAACCAAACTTTTTTTCTTTCATTCAATTGTAGGGTTTTCTGAAGTAGATGAAGATTATACATGTTCTTCTTTCCTTTTTGTTTTTTCTTTTTTAATGTTGTCATTTTAGGGAGACAAAACTTGTGATAGAGTCATTGAGCACAGTGGGATCAACTGAAAGCATGTGCCAAAAAAAATTGGATGATATTAGGTCCAGATACTTAGTTTTTAGAATGTGGTGATGAGGGTATTAAAATATATCACTGCATCAATATACAAGGAAATCATGGAAACTACATATGATTCATCCTCTTTCCTATTTCTGTTTTAATCAGCTCAGTAAATGATGTCTCCACTAATTGTGTTACCAATGAGGTGAGAACTTAACCACAATGCATGTGTCATTAAGACAAAATGGATGATTGATAAACTGATACAACCACTAAGTTTCTTGGAAAACCAATTCTCAGTTGCATGTATATCTTGTCAAGATTAAATCTTATAGCTTATCAGCATCTGAGAATATAAAACCTATTGAATAAAATAAAACCATATTAAATGTATGTGTGTAGTGTACATATGATTTAGTCCTTTCTGTGTTTCATTGACCAAAGTAGAAAGTTGATTAGTTTGGTAAATATTTATAATTTTATTTTTAGTGTTCTTGGTTCTTGTTAATACTTTTTAAATTATGTGAATATCTGACAGGAAACAAATTTGGTCTTTTATTAGTTTAAGATAAAGCATTATTTTCATTGATATTTCTCTTATGAAGACAGTGTTTCATTATTTTAATTTTTAAATCTATTTATTTATTTATTTATGGGTTTTTAAGACAAGGCTTCTATGTGTAACAGGCCTGGCTGTCCTGGAACTAGCTTTACAGACCAAGATAGCCTCAAACTCACAGAGATCCACCTGCCTCTTCCTCCTCAGTGCTGTGTTTAAAGGTGTCTGCCTCCTCCAATTAAAGTATGCTCATTCCTCAGGTCTTGAATACTCATTTCTCCATTTCCAGCTAAACTTTCTCTTTCCTATGCTCCCAGAATTCCCGTCCTATTCATTCCATATTAAATCCAAATTGGTCAACACTAAAGGTCTTTACCACCAAAGACACTTTGGTCTGTGAATTCCTACTCCCCACCGCCTCCCAGCCTTCCCGAAGCTTCCTGTGTACAGTAGCACCTGCAAAGTCCACTTCCAGGATTTGATGCTGTTCTCAGAAAAGTCAGGAGTTTCCCTGGCTGCACAAAGCTTGCTGGTTTCCAAGAAGTCTGTTTTTGTTTGTCCCACTCTCCAAAGACACTGTTTTAAAAGTGACCCCCATGACTTAGTTACCAAACTTTTCTCTTTAAAGAGAGCTAATTAATACAAATTACCACTTAAATCTGTGATACCATGTGACTTGAAAGCCAAATGGGTGAGCCTGTATGGTATCAAAAGACACCAAGCAAGCTTCTACTGCAGTTTATTATATGGCATGTGACAAGTTGAATGTTAATTTAGATTACAATGTATTACATAATAGTAACAGCATGAACCTTGGTGTCTGTGTAGTAAACACCAGAAAGTAGGAAGCAATGGTTACTTGGCACAGTTCACAATCAAAGTAACAGTTACTTGCATAAATATCTCTTCATTGTTGACCGAGGACCTGGATCTTGGGTCAGTGTCACAATTTGGAAATTAATGAGTCAGAGCATGCTTATTTATTTTTCTTGGTTATGGTGAATTTTATATATCCCAATGAAAGAAAGTGCTATTTAATTTGATTGAAAAACTAAAATTTCATTGAATCACAAATAATTATTTTCTTATATTCTCTATAATAATTTGATATTTAAAAACTAAGTAGAGATTACCTGCCCAAACAGATTATGCCTATACATTCCTAACCCAAACAAGACAAACCCTAATAACACAAGATAACAGTAATTTAAATAGTAAAACCTACTTTTTAAAAAGCTTCTTCAATTAACAACAAATAAAAAGGTGACTTTTTTATTTTTTATATTTTAAGGATTGAAAATATGCAGTAGATGGAATTGTGGTTCTATTCTACATTACAGAAAAAGGGACCAGTATATTTGCACATGATACCCCAAGACCAAGTTTTCAGCACATGGGAGATTTATTTTCCCTGGAGAAACAAAGGGCAGGGAATAAAAGACAAAGACAGGAGACAGAGGACAAGGGGGACAGGGAAGGTGACAGCAGAAAAGTGGGAGGGTATTTGGGAATCAGACAAAGGACTGCCTCTGGATAGAGGTGACAGATTTGGCACATTGGAAAAAGGTAGTTCATAGTGGTAGAAGGGAAAAAATCTGTGTTAAGATGGGGTATTTAATGTTGATCAGCCAGGTTAACTAAGGCATCTACAAGGGGGCTTTTGATTGCTAGACTTCAATACTTTAATAGCTAGACTTTGGTAGTCAGTCTCAGGAGGAGGAATGGCCAAAAAAGGTAATAGACCTCAGTAGCTACCTTTAAGAATGTAATCTGATGGTTTTCAGCTATTTATCGACTTCTTTGTTACTTTTATATTATTATTATTATTATTATTATTATTATTATTATTATTATTGTTATTATTTGGTTTTTTGAGACAGGGTTTCTTTGTGTAGCTTTGCACCTTTCCTGGAACTCACTTGGTAGACCAGGCTGGCCTCGAACTCACAGAGATCCGCCTGCCTCTGCCTCCTGAGTGCTGGGATTAAAGGCGTGCGCCACCACCACCACCACCACCACCACCACCACCACCCAGCTTACTTTTATATTATTTAGATATGTGTGTACACATACACATTCATGGAAACAAGCATGAATATTTGTAGGTTTGTTAATATATGAATACTATAAGATGATAAGGTTTTTAGATTAGGATTATATTTCAAATTATGTTGAGTTCATGTTAAATTCCTTTTATTTTCCGAATCATCACTAACTAAAGTAAAATAAATGGCATTTAAAAATAATTATAGTATTAGGCCAGGCAGCAGTGCTACACACCTTTAATCCCAGCACTTGGGAGGCAGAGCCTAGCAGATCTCTGTGAGTTCAAGGCCAGTCTGATCTAGAGAGCAAGATCCAGGACAGGAACCAAAACTACATGGAGAAACACTGTCTTGAACCCTCCCCCCCAAAATAATAATTTATTTATAATAATTTATTATTATTATAGTATTAAAATGAATCAGAAAGTTTTGAAATTTTTCTATAAATAAATCTTGGAGCTGAAAACTGCAAGTAAAAATCAAGGCTTAGTGCAATTTTAGTGCTTTATGTCTGTTTATAGTTTTGTTAAAATGATTATGGATAAAAAATAAATATTGAAGTCATTGTTCAACTCAGTTTATTGGGGTATGATTTTAACCATGGTCAAGGATCTGACTCAGCCCACATCTTCCTTGAATCAATACATAAATTTCAGAAAATTTAAAGACAGAAACCTTTGATAAGGACATTTCTCTTTCTCATAGTGGAAACATGCTTTTACCCTGAATCATTAATCATATGAGAACAATTTTTTTAACCAATACCTCTTTCAGAGGAAGAAATATCCTGCTTCCTTTTTCACAGACATTTATTTTGAAGTTTAAGAGTTAAATAAAGATGTACAATAAAAATGAGTTATTTTTCTCTAGGATTTAAATCCATCCTTTTTTTCTTTCTCAAAAATGAATGGTTTGGGTCCAACTCATTTATACATTATAAATTTCTACAATGTGCTGTCTCAGATATTTCTCTTTTTACCATGTCTTAATGGATTATAATCTAATTACTTTTAAATGTCAGAAGATGAAGTATGAAATTATAGCCTTACCTCTTACATTTTAGTTTCTTAAAGGAAAGGCAGCTTTGAATGCAGGTTCATGAACATGCAAGGAGATAGTTATTAAGGAATGTTCATATAATATTTCATTTTTATTTTAAGGATTATATGAATGGAATGCAAAATAATATAATCTCATATTTCAGTTATTTACAGGCATTATTGTGTACCAATCATGGTTAATGTCAATTAGGCTTAAAATTAGATAAACAGCAAAATATTGTGGCTACATATACAATTCATTAGATAAATGAAGATCAAAGAGATCCAGTGTGGTTCCTTTTCTTTATTCAGTCTTCAAATCTGAACAAAAAAAGGTGGAAATAAAATGTTATATTCTTTGCTCTATCAAAATAGTGTAAATTTTTTTTCATCATTTATTACTTCACATCATTTTCTGATCTAGGCAAAGATAAAATATTGTCTACTTTCAACACTTAGGTTGCATCAGTTGATTACATGTGGTTTTATTTCTGGGGAACAACTTTTCCATCCTCTTGTGTTTGACCACATGAAAAAGTAGTTTGTATTAAGGATGTATGGAAGATCAGTACCAAAGGTCTTCACATGCAGAAAAGCAACACATAGGCAGAAGTTTCTGTCCCACCTGCCAATTCCCAGATAACTGATATGGAGACCCAATATTAATTACAAATGCTCAGCTGATAACTCAGGCTTATTACTAACTAGGTATTACAACTTAAATTAACCCATTTCTATTATTCTATGTATTGCTACATAGATCATGGCTTTACCTTTCCTCCAGTATATCTTGTTCCCTCAGTGTCTCCTGGTGACACCATTGACTCCACCCTTCTTCCTCCCAGCATCCTTGTTTTGGCTGTCCCACCTATACTTCCTGTCTGGCTACTGCCCACTCAGTTCTTTATTAACCAATGAGAGTAATATATATTCACAGTACACAGAAGGATTATTTCACAGCATTTCCCCCTTTTCATCTAATTAAAAAGTTTTATATAAAATTATATAGTTTTACTATATTAAGGTTAATTTAATAGGTTTAAATTTAACATAAACCTTAATATAGTAAATCTATATAAAACAAAACCAGTTATTAAGTAAGAATTACAGTTACAATATCTAGGCTATTTGTATTTGGCAAAATTAGAGAAAATATTTTATTATCTATTTTATCTTTGTGACTCTAAATTTTGTACCTAATTTACCTTCTATCATAACTACAGAAAACTGTAGCTATCTAGTTTTAACTCCATCAAAGACCCCAGAAGGGTGAAATGTTACCTAATTACAGGGACATCTGGCTGCCTGAATAATCACCTTAAGTTCTTCCATAACATTGGGACATCCATCTTTTCTACAGGCCTAGTATATCTGGGAGACTTTTCTGAGAAGCAATGATTTTTGAAGGATTGTTCTACCTTGTCTTGGCAGTTTGACAGTTGACCTTTTTGCATGCTGGTAGTCCACTTTGGCCAGTATAATGTCAGCAATTGAGGCAAGGGCAATTTCTTCCCCAGTGGCCTACTTTTGCCACAAAGAAAGCAAACTCCACATGGATTTTCTTTGATGTCCATTATCTTCTCTGAAGTAAGTTGGTGCTTAACATATTAAGGTTTAATTAGATGAAAAGGGGGAAATGCTGTGAAACATTTCACTATCATAAAAATTCTTAGGTTATTAAACATATTAAATGCCATATTCTGTAAGTCTTTGAAGTGACTGAAGACTATCTATCTATACAAATATATCTGTATGACTTTGAGAACATACCTAACATGACTTCCACGGACTGGCCCACTGGGAGTACCATGACCATAGGAGAACCAGGGCTTGGGTAGTGAGGAAGGCAAGGATTCAGCGAATGACAGACACACAACATACTCAGAAGTGGTTTGAATCTGCTGCAATTTTACTTCTGCAAATCAGTAGTTTATATACAGAAAAGAAAACCAGGAAGTCATACAAGGAACAACAATAGCTTGGCAATAATTCAATCACATCATCTTTAAAAAACAAAACAAAACAGCAAGCACACAATTATTAATCGGTGCTAGATATATCTCTTCACTCACAAGAACTTTATGACCCAAAGAGCAGTCTGTGTTTTTTAAACTTAGTAGTCTCTAGACTTGTGTAGACTTCTTTGCGGTTGCAGCTGTGTCCTTCATCTTATCTAGTTTATTATGCACTTCTACTTTTTTAGTTCTCATGACCCATTTAGCCAATTTGGATGCTGTAGACACTCTCTAAGTCTTTCTTTAGTTCTTTTATCATATATCTCTTTTAATATAAAACCTTTTTACCTGTTGGAATATGGACTCTTGTATTTTTATTCTTGTAAGGGGAAGGAGTTCTGCTGTAGTCCTTAAGTTTCCCATGCTGAACTTCCTCAACAGAGGGGCCCACCATCTACCTCCAATGAGATAACATTTTCTGCCATAAATCACTTTAGTTGGGATTCCCAAAGGATTCCTAGTGGGTGAGTGTTCTTCCCTAGAAGTGCCTGAATCTTTATACTTTTTTTTTTTTTAATCTAGCGGTTTGGGGTCTTAAAAAATAGCTCATTCTGCTATATTTAATTAAGATCCATGTCCATCTTCCCTTTTCCTCCATAGTTCACAACAGAAGCATTCATTAATTTTGGCTGTGCTTCATAGATTAATTAGAACACTATCAGAAAAGCAGTTATACAGAACCCATAGCCCAGGGAGCTCATGATCTGTGAAGTACATCTTCTTCAAGAGGGAGGCATAACATGGGCACTCTGCCAGGGACCTCCAGGGAGCTTAGTCCCATGGGACATGTATCTCCTGTCCGCTAGTATTGACATAATTGTTTATGTCACATGGACAACACTGGAGTTGGTGTGGCACATGACTATAAGTTTGATTATCATAGATGACTATTAATCTGTATTTTTAATTATACATTACATTTTTAAATGAGCTGCATAAAGATAATACCTTAAACAGGAGTTGAAATATACATACAGTATAACAAAATTAACTTTAAATTTGTTTTAATAAGCCAAAGTCATACCAATATAAAATGTTAAAATTAATAGTTGTTTTTAGATTAAAATAGATTCATCCTTTTATCCTATAGTTCCTATATCCCCCTTTTCCTTTTAGAGCAAGTTCCCTGAAACTAATCTCTTTTATTATTCTTTTTTTTTTCTGAATATTACCAATAACAACTTATAACCAACCCTTCTTAAATGATAATAAATATCAATAACCCAACAATTGGGAAAGTGGGCACAGTTTTCTAGATTGCTTCCTGTTGTTTGTGGGTGCTGTTATCTTTGAGGGACCCTGCAAAAATTTAGGATTATGGTCAAGTCACAGCTAGAGTATTGTATGAGGCTGTATCATCTCACCCACCAGCCTTGAAGCTATTCTAGATGCAGAATTCTGAGGAGACTGTAATAGAAGCCTTTTGAAATGCTAAAACTTTAGGATAAAAGGATGAATCTACTTTAAACTAAAGTAGTTTCATTGGTGGTTGGTCCCCTTGCTCTGAAAATACGTGAACTTTTAAACTAACATTCATATGTGCATTAATACAAGTATAGACTGTGCATTGTATAAAAGCTAGTCAAAGATTTTCTTGTTTGTTTGTTTGAGCAGGTAAACTATATGTCATATGTTTTGTAGTTCTTCTAGATTTACTTCATTATATTTGTAGTCAGATTTCTCAGGGCATCTTTCTCAATCAAACCTGATTTTCCTTAATCCAGAATGAATTCATAGCCTCTCATTTCCTGTGGAAATAAAAGCATAACCTCTCCCCTAAAGTCACATTTCTTTGGACTTAAATTTTGAAGTAAAAATATTTTAAAAATATATAGTTTGATTGAATGTAGCAGTTTTTATAATTAAGTGTCTCTTAGCAGCCCAAAATTCAAAAATAACAATAAAATACAGGATCCAGACTCTCTGTGTATTTCCCATCTTCGCATGGCTTATTATATTTTTTACTACTCTATTCCATTTTAAGGACTTTCTCTACCCTTTTTTTCCTCTTACAAGCATATATATATATATATATATATATATATATATATATATATATATATACTGTCACTCATTTAGAGATTTTTTTCCATCTGTATCTGTCTTTATTGCATATCTGTAACCTTTTCTGTCTGCATGAGCAAAAACTTGAAACCTGCCATGCAGTGTGCTGTCAGAGTTTATGCTGGGAGCTCAAGCCCATAGACAGTGGCTGGAAGATGCCTTTCTGTACTGAAGCCCATGTGAGACAGTGGAGGAACCTCCACACTGCTGAGCCCATGGGGGTTGGCTGCCAGCTCCATCTCTCAGGCAGCTGTCAGGAGACTCATCTCTGAAATGTAGCTGTCATGAGACTGTGATACGAAGACCCTGTGATTGGCTCCATTTTTATGTGTTTAGAATATTTTAAAAATTATTTTAGATCTTATATAAATCTACTCCCCACATTAAGTGCCATTTGTAGGTGGAGGTTTCCTGTCCCAACTGCCTGCTCCCAAATAAACATACTGAGGCTTATATTAATTATAAATGCTCAGTCCTGCCAGGCAGTGGTGGTGCTCACCTTTAATCCCAGCACTTGGGAGGCAGAGGCAGGTGGATCTCTGTGAGTTCGAAGCCAGCCTGGTCTCCAAAGCGAGTTCCAGGAAAGGCGCAAAGCTACACAGAGAAACCCTGTCTCAAAAAACCAAATAAAATAAATAAATAAATAAATAAATAAATAAATAAATAAATGCTAGTCCATAGCTCAGACTTATTCCTAACTAGCTCTTATAATTTGAATTAATCCATTTCTATTATTCTACAGATTGCCACATGGTACATGGTTTTACCTGTCCTCCAGAATATCTTGCTCACTCTGTGTCTCCTGGCCGCTCCACTCTTCTTCTTCCCACCATTCTTTGTTTGGATGTCCCTCCTATACTTCCTATGTGGCTACTAACCAGTCAGTTCTTTATTAACCAATGAGAGTAATATATATTCACAGTGTATAGAGGGATTATTCCACAGCAGCTACATACCGTTCTGTTGAATGAAAGATCTCTTAGGAAATCAACACTTGTACATAGTTAAGAAAGAAGTAGTCATATAGTTGAATCTGAGAATAAAAACACCAAAAAATTATTCATAATGTGCTTCTTAAAATACTGTTTTGTAAATGCTAAAAACTTACTTCAATATACTTGAGCAACCCCAAAATTTAGACATTGCAAAAAGTACTATGTAAAAGTTCTAATTTTTTTTTTCTTGCAGGCTCCAAGAATATATCATAGAGATTCAGCTGTGTATTAAAGCTATACCTTGACTGGACCAAGGGTCTGTCAAGAGGCAAGCCACTTATTATGAATATTTGGTGATATCCAGCCTTTAATATTTCAGCTGTCTTCTGCTATGAAACTCTTGCATGCCCAGACCAATTGGCAAACAGTTCAGCTCCCCAGACCTGCTGAACTACTAAGTTACTAACTCCCCTGCTGAGCTTACTCAACAAGCTGGCAGGAGACACACAGCTTTGCTTCTTGTGATAATGAAGCTCAGCCCGTCCTCTCCTGTGGTGATATTGTGTTCCCCAATATATTGTGCACCCTAATAAATTCATCTGGGGTCAGAGAGCGGAACAGCTGCTAGACAGACATAGAGGCCAGAAAATGGTGGCACTCGCACCTTTAACCCTACCATTCCAGAGACAGAAATCTGTCTGGATCTCTGAGTTCAAGGCCACACTGGAAACAGCCAGGCATAGTGACATATGCCTTTAATCTCAGGAAGTGATGGCAGAAAGCAGAAAGGTATATAAGGCATGAGGACCAGGAACTAGAACCTGGTTAATCTTTTAGGCTTTTGAACAGCACAGTTCAGGTGAGAGGCATTCAGTCTGAGGAAACAGGATCACCTGAGGAATTGGTGAGGTGAGGGAGCTGTAGCTTGTTCTGCTTTTCTGATCTTCCAGCATTCACCCCAATACCAAGCCCTGGGTTTGTTTTTATGAATAAGACTTTTAAGATTTGTGCTACACCCTCACCTTGAGGAGGCCTAGTGGTTCTCCAGAGCAATTGACGGAGAACAAAAGAGGATTTTACATATCAAGGTGGGAAATAAAACAACATTCCTGAGGAGGCAGAGAACCTTATGCCCAGGGAAAGAAAGGGCAGGCATTTTCTGTAGAAAGAGACAGAATGGCATGGAGACAGAGAGAGAGAGAGAGAGAGAGAGAGAGAGAGAGAGAGAGAGAGAGAGAGAGAGAGAGAGAGAGAGAGAGGATGACAGAGGTTCCATAGAGGGTAAGCAGATCTCCAGCAGAGTTTTCTGAGTGCCAGGAGTAGAGAGTAGCAGAGATGGAGAAAAAGGATACAGAGGACCAAGATGAGGCTGAAAGCATAGGTGTAAGGATTCTGTCCTTAATTATGTCATCAGCCTGCGATGGCATCCCAGCCTAAAAAGCAGATGGGCCCTCTGTGTGTCCCTCTCTTTCCTTTCCGCTCCTTCCTTCCGTCTGTCTTCTTCTCTCCCTCTCTCTCTCTCTAGCCCCTTCCCTTTCCTCTCTCTCCCTCTCCCTCTCCCTCTCCCTCTCCCTCTCCCTCTCTCTCTCCCCTCCCCTCCCCCAACAAAGCTCTATAAGGGTAACCATGGCCTGTGATTCTTCCTCCAGCACTCTCCTCTGCCGGCATGACTGCTGCTGGCGGCAGCCAGCCATGAGCAGCGCACCGTTTAACCAACGATAGGAGTTTAGTCATTAGCAGGGCTATGAGATAGGGAACTGGATGGAACTGAAGCTATGGAAATGGGATTTCATCCCAGAGAAATAAAGTAGACGGATAAAGAGCTTGGAATGTCTAGAATTATTCCTACCTTAAATACCTGGTGGAGCTATAGCTGAATTGATAGAATTTTGTCTTTGAGAAATAAAGTTAACAGACATAAGAACATAGTGTATGCAGTTTTTTTTCCCCCCTCAGGTATCCCATACCGGCATAGCTAAACCCTGGGATCCCTGGTTTTTTTTGTTGTTGTTCTTATTTTATACTTCATCATCTCTCTTTTGACCCTTTAAGAGCTATGACTGTCAAAAATAAACCTGCACCCCCCCTCATGTGTGTGTGTTCACATGAGTGAATGCCCATAGTATGAGTTGAAGTGGACATGAGAATCAAGGTCAGGTATATTCTTCTTTCACTTGCCACTTTATTTTTGAGACAGGGTGTTTCCTTGAAACAGGTGTTTGACTTTCCAGGTAAATAAGCTGGCCATTTAGCTCCCAGAATTCCCCTTTACCTGTCTCCTAATGCTAGTGTTACAGTTTCATGCTGTTGTACTAATACATTTATGTAGATGCTGTAGCTGACTTCCTTATGTAGTAAACACTTCATGCACTGATTCATCTGCCCTGCCATATGTATTTCTACTCTCTGATTGAACTTAGACTTTTTCCTCTGCCTTTAATTCTTCCTCTCTTATTCTTTTCCAATAATCCTGTACTTTTAATCTCAAAGGATAATGAAATGGGCAGTCAAGCTATGCACAAACACTCTAGCTTAGATTATTTTTTTCTTTCCAGCTTTATGGCACTTAAACTTTATAGCTGATATATTCACTTATCAGTTCTTTCTAAATCTATCTGTTATATTCCAAACATTACACTATATTCTGGAAATATAGCAATATATAAACATCAGCCAGTGATTTCCTCTCAAAATAGGATCAGAAATTAATTTTTAGTTAATTAAATTTTAATGAGCTTTTCCACTAGACATAACACCTACAATTCTGGTGAGCATGTAGTATGTTCTCAACAAAACAAATGTGTGCAGGTGCTGTGCAGGCCACTTGAGGAGATAAAACCCTAAGAGTTCCTACCCAGTCCTGGACTTTTCATGCTAAAGGGCTGACCTGCCTAGTAAGATGTGCTCACCAGTGCAATGATGACATCATTGTTGTGGGAGTGGGGTGCTGTTAACCAAATGCTTTCTCATTGATTGTGAGGCCTGGTTTGAAGGAAAGTATTCATGCATGGTCCTCAGTGTCACTCAGTCTTCAGTTTCATAGATGTAAAGCAAAAGAAAGTATACATTCCTCTTTTTATTTAAAACAGACTAAATTGTTCTGCTTTGAACTCTTATGTAAACCAGATTATAAGAAAGAAATAAAATAACATGAGTTAGAAATCAGGACAGGTTGTTGGCAACACAATGTGCCATTAATTCACTGTATGCTTTGAAAGTTACTTTTCCCCCCTAGTCTGTGCTACAGTTTTCACAAAGAATATGCGAGAATGTTGTAATGGATATTCTTAGAACTCCTTTACATCACAGAATATTCTGTGATCCTTAATTCTTAAAATCTCCAATTTTCAGTAGACAGGACAAGAAGAGAAAAATCCGAAATATATTAGGAAAATAACACTGAGATAACATTGGGGATGTGGTGGCACAGCTTTCTCAGAGAAATGGGAGGGCAAAGTTGACTATGCATACGGTGAAGAAGAGTGAAATGATCACTTCCAGAAGCAAAACTGATCAGGACAGAGGATTCAGAGTGCTATGCTACTATGTGATAGTAGTTTCAAGAAAAGGAAAGAAAGAACTTTGTAGTAAAAAGTCAAAACTTCAATTATTATGATATCTAAATTAATCAAACTGAATACATTCAGGGATTATATCAACACTTCAAGATGCGGCTTTCTACTTAACTTTGCACTGCATCTTTGACCGATAACTCTTTATAGAAACAGGGAAGTATCAGTTCTTCCATAAAATAAGTCAATCAGGGCAAATAAAAATATTCAGAGTGTGCCATCAGCAAGTTGCCACCCTGTGGTTACGAATCCCTTTGCACACACATACTTAAGATTTGGCCAAGCTTGTCTTAAAGCTACTGCTATGTCAATGTACATAGTTTTTTTGTTTTTTTGTTTGATTGATTTGGATAAACATTGGAAAAAAAACAAGTAAGAAAAAACTCCTACATATAGGTTTTAAGAAGTATAGGAAGTTGTACACCTGGAAACTTCTATAGCAAGATTCTTTTGAAGAAAAATTGGTAATGTGCTATGTACTCAAATGCTCACCAGAAATTTCCTAGACTGATTGTGTTGTGTGCTACAGCCACTTTATTTATTCATCAAGCCTTTGCAAGAGTGACCCCATCTTCAGTATAAAATGTCACCACACATACTAATAATGTGGGATCTTAGGTAGTAAAAGAAAAATCACAGTTAGTTTTACCTATACACATATAGTACCAGTAATGAAAACTATTGCAGCATAAATTCTGGAGATTCTTAAATGTGCAAAACACCATTTCTAATGAGACATTTGGGATTAAAAACATATGAAAAAGCATTCAAGTCAGTCTTGAAACTTCATGGTAAAATTAAACCCTATATTTAAGTAATTCATATATTAAAATCAAAGCCATTTCCAAAATACAGAAAAAGAAGATGGAAAAAAAATGTAATTAGATTCACTAAAATATAAATATATATAACAATGATTGTAAGTTTTCTTCATCTTATTTTTAATAAATGGGAAAAGTTAGAATTTTATATGATGTATTTTATTCTACTTTTCCTTTGCCCTTGTCCTGTAAACATATTCTAATTCTTTTCCCTTGCTTAATGAACTACATTTCTTCTTGCTGCTCCCATGTCTCTGCATCAGTGGCTGAAATCTCCCTGGTGACTTCAGGATATTAAAGAAAAGAGAGTTATCTGTCAGTCTTAAAGAATTTTAGGAAATTGTACTTAATTACTCATTCCTACTGGCAAAACCCATGGGAACAGACAATCTGATTTCTAAAATCTAGTTCATGGAGTGAAATATTTTTCTGATATATATCATTTGAGTTTCCCTCAGTATTTCTTACCCAAATAAAACTTGTTATATCAACACCATTTAACAGCAGTTAGTAGAAGGCCATAGAAGCCAATAAAGAAAACTAGCTTTAAATTTGTGTGAATGTGCATGTGTGTAAGGGGGTTCCTTTTGCATTCTTTCAGTGTATGGACTTGCAGTGTACTCCAGGGTTTATACTCAGCAGAATCCCATTATAGTGAGGCTTTATTTGTAGTATATCTAGTTATAAATGGAAGTCCAAATATGATGACACCAACTTCTGGATTCAAAGTGAGAGAGTGAAGACTATATCGCATATCCCTTTTTCCAAATCATGTGCATATTGTAAAATACTTAGAGAGTAAGTTCACCTTCAAATAAACAAGTAGTTGAGGCAAGGCATCAATGGCTCACATCTTTAATCCCAGAACTTGGGAGGCAGAGCCAGGCGGATCTCTTGAATTCGAGGCCAGCCTGGTTGACAGAGCAAGCTCCAGAACAGGCACCAAAACTACATGGAGAAACCCTGTCTAAAAAAAACAAAGTAAAATAAAGATAAAATAAAATAAACAAGTAGTTGATTGCATGCATGCTGCACACTGTGAAGGAAGCAAATGGAAAAATGATAAATGACATAATAAAACTTCAACCCAGATTCTAATATAGGAAATATTATTGTGATTTTTTTGCTGAAGTTTATTTAAAAGTCATGTATTAAATACTTAAAACTTGTGAGTACAATGGTGAGTAGGAATAAATTAAGGAAAAAATAAGTGACATTTTAAACATTACATTAAGCTACTACTGAATGATAAGCCTTTGTCCTCTCTCCTTTTAGACTTGTTTTTACTACTCTTTAAAAACAGAATGAGAAAAATCTCTGGCTTGTGGTGCTTGGCATTCCTTGAAGGTAAATTGATTGCTATTTTTGAGAACTGAAGCTCTGAATTGAAGTCAGCCTCTGACTGCATATCACCTTAACACCTTTCCCCTCAAGCAATTCCAGAAAATCCACGGCCAGAGGGATAAATATCAAGAAGGGTTGAAAGTCATTTGCTAAAAACATCCGGAAGCTGCCAATCAAGAAGCAGCCTACAAGGAAACTTGTCTGTAAGGCACCAACTCACGACATAGAAAATCTGGTCTTGGGTGCTTTCGTGCCTGTTTCTTTCATATAGCATATAACTTACACACAAGACTTCGGGGGGACTCCCTACCAGACAAGGATAGTGCCATTGGCAGTGAGATAGCTGTTACATAATCTAGCTTCTTTCTAGAACTAATCTGTGGTTTCTTTTGTTTTATGAACACGTTGTGCCCACATCGCAAGCCCCCAAGCAAGACCACCAGAAATCCAATATCTGATGCAAAACACAAAGGAGTTTATTGATAACAAGCAAGCTCGGGCTTGCTTTACATCCAACATCTGACATAGTGGGTGGAGGAGGATGGCCCCAAGCACTCACTTGAAAGGGGTTTATATCAGAAAGGTTTACATGCAGTTTGGGATTAGACAAGGGAGCTAGGGGTAAGGCAGTTCTTTGAAGTTACTGGCTGAACTATAAGCATGAGGTTACTGATGGCTAACAGGATTCAGGGTATCTACAGAGACATAAATTTTTTACTCCCTATGTCCTGGTTTTGTTGAACCCAGGATATATACATTCTGATTTATAGTTCCAGTCCTACTCTCATCTGAGTTCAACTTCTGGTCAGTTGAGCTGATTACTCTTCATATCTTGTTTTGCCAAGTGCAAGATACATAGATTTATTGTCCCAGCCTTATAAGTTCAACTTCTGGTCACTTTTAAAACTGCTGGTCAGCAAATACCTTTGGAGGAGCAGACAGGGAAGCATCTTTCAAGATGGCTACTGATTTTTCCCTTTCAAATACATCTTCATAAATCTCCATTAGACATTCTACTTCCTAGTTTATTATCTAGGCTCAACTAAACAAATCATACTTTTGTGAGACAATTGGGAGGACCCAAGTTACCATGCCTAAGAGATCTATGAAACGAAAGTGTTTTTGATCTGCAAGCCTCTTGCTCAAGGACAGGTAGTTCCTGAAATGCTGGAGGCTATTGTTTATAGGAAATAACAAGCCACATGTTTTTGCTCCCCTAAATAAGTTTGTTTGATCCATTTGCACCTGATATGCTTGATCACATGTGGGTAGGATGTTCACAGTCAAGAAACACATCAGGATGTATGTTTGCCCCTGATTGGATGTAGGCTGCAATAACATAGGCAGGAAATACATCAGCATTTATGCTTGCTCATGATTTTACCTAATGGAAAAATACTCTAATCCTCTGCAAACTGTGACTTGGAGCCATTTTCTGGGAATCCAGAAACAGACCTGTACAGAGAACCCATCAACCTGGCAAATATTTAATTAAAGCTTGCTTCAAATTTGACTTTAAATTTTGGTAGTGGTCTTACTTTCTATCAGTGGGATTAATATTTTATGGAGGCCCCAGAAAGATTTAGGCCAGGCACCCAAATTCTAAAGCCATGACTATAAATACTAAACACCAGAAAGTGGAATATTCATTTTTTGTGCAATAAGACCATGATATAAGCAGGCATCTAAAGGGAACACCTTCTCAACCTATGAGTCTCAACCCTTAGGGAACTAATTTTACAAGGGTATTATAGGACCACCTACATATTGGATGTTTGTATTGTGATTTATAACAGATTTATTGCAGTTCTGAAATGGCAACATGAAAGATTTTATGGTGATGATGGGGTCACCTCAATATGGGGAACTGTGTTGAAATGTCATAGCATTGGTCAAGTTGAGAATAATTGGCTTAGAGAATCTCTCTCCTTTCCTAAGATCTATTCATACTTAAGAATGTATGTCTAGACTCCTTATCACTGTTAACTGTTACACTTAAGCAATTTTGATAATCTGAGTCATATAAGAAACTGTTGCATTCTATAATGGTGTACTATAAATGGATCAGAAAATTTTCTAGTCACTCTATGGATTGTGTGGACTGTTTTTATGAGTTAAACATTCTATGTTGATACTGAAAGGAGCTTCAATTCTAAACTTGTTCTAAATAACTTATTTAATTTTATAGTTTTAATTTGTTTTCTTGTTTTTACATCCTAAGCAAAACGTCCACTCTCTCCTTTCTTCCCATCATCCTCACTACCCTGCTGACCCATCCATTCCTCCATTGTTTCTCTTCAGACACAGATAGACACCCCATGGATATCAGCCAGCATGACATATCACGCTGTACTAAGACTAGACACCCCCTCCTCTATCAAGTTTCATGAGCAATCCAGCAGGAGGGATGGGTACCAAAATAAGCCAATACAATTAGGCATCCCTTATTCTCACTGCTAGGTGTCCCACACAAAGACAAAGATGCACAACTGTAACATATATGCTGAGGGCCTAAGTCAGTCCCATACGGGGGACACTGATTATTATAAGTTCAATTTCTTTGAGCACATATGAGCCTAGATTAGTTGGTTCTGTGGGTATTCTTGTGGTGCCTTTCACACCACTGCGTCCTATAATCCTTTATCCCCCTCTTCTGCAGGATTCCCTGAGCTCAACCTAATGTTTGACTGTGGGTCTCTGCATCTGTTTTCACCAGTTGCTGGGTGAGGTCTCTCTGAGACAGTTGGACTAGGCATAAATCTATGAGTTCAGCAGAATAACATTAGGAGTCATTTCATTGACTCTTTTTGCCATTCATGTTTGGTCCTATCCTGGGTTTCTCGGGTATCCCGCTCATGAGTCCTGGCTCTTAGTGGGAGCTCCCTCTCATGGTATGAATCTCCAGCTGTGCCAGTCATCAATTGGTCACTCCTACAATTTCTGTGCCATCTTTACTTCAGCATAACTGTAGGGAGGAAAAATTATAAGTTAAAGAGTTTGTGGCTGGCTTGGTGTTCCAGTCACTCTACTGGAAGTCTTGCCTCGTTACAGAGGATGGCTGGTTTGGGCTCCATATCCCTATTGTTAGCAGTCTTAACTAGAGTCACCTTCATAGATTTCTGGGAGTTTCCATCGTTCTGTGCTTCTACCTCATCTTAAAGATGCCCCCAGAATCCAGTTGTCTCTCCCAGGACCCTCCCTACATCCTCCCCTTACCTGATCCTTTCTGTTACGATTCCCATTCTCCATTTCGGTCCCCCATCCACTGGCAATGTCCATTCTATTTATCCTTCAAAGTGAGCTTCACACATTGCCCCCTTGAACTTTCCTTGTTACTTAACTTGTCTGGGTCTGTGAGTTGTAACATGGTTCTCCTTTACTTTATAGCTAATATTCACTTATGAGTGAGTACATACCATATTTGGTTTTATGATTCTGGGTTAACTCACACAGGATGATCTTTTCTTGTTCCATCCACTTGCTAACAGATTTCTTGGTGTTATTTGTTTTAACAGCTGAGTCATACTCCATTGTGTAAATGTACCACATTTTTCTTATCCAGTCTTTGGTTCAGGACATCTACGCTATTTCCAGTTTCTGGCTATTACAAATAAAGCTGCTATGATTAAATTGTGCAAGTGCCCTTTGTGGCATGCTGCAGTGCCCTTTAGATATATGCCCAGGAGTGCTATAGCTGGGTCTTAGGTAGATCGATTCCAAATGTTCTGAGGAGCCACCATATTAGTTACCCAAGTGGCTGTACAAGTTTATTTTCTCACAAGCAGCACAGAAGTGTTCCACTTGTTTCACGCCATTTCCAGCATGAGCTGTCATTTGTGTTTTTGATCTTGGCCATTCTGAAGAGATTAACATGTTTGAAAGCTCAAACTTAACAGAGGTAAAGCTGTAAAGTCCTAATCTTATAAAAGCTTATAGATGTAAACTGTTAAAGATAATTGAGAGATGAAAGTTAGTCATCATCTTATAAATGATCAAATTTTTTAGTGTGTTCAGAACTATACTTGTAGTCATGTTAAGTACTAATGTAATAATTATACAAAAAAGCTTTCTTTAGTCTCATATATGTGTTTTCAAGGTTAATTCTAGGTTTGTTTAGCTCAGATATACTTAAAAATAATGTTCCCCAGAATTGTCAGAGATCTGATGAATTTGGCATTTAAAATATTTAATGGAAAAAGCTTACTTTAACAAAGATGCCCAGCTCCTAGCAGTGACTCCAGGGTCTTCAAAGAAGATGACAGTGCACTAGGAAAAGTCCACCTGGATTGTGGTAATGCTAACTGCTAGGCAAGACTACCCCAATGCTGCACCTGCCACCAGGAACCAGCTCAAACTGTAGACAAGAAGACACTGGAGAGTTGATTGCCCCACTTTGCCTAGAGAAAGTAAGGCCATTCTTCCCACCCCCATGTTCTTCCTCAAAGTAGTCTCTCATCTTTTCATCCTGGCAGCCAAAGGTTGATGCTGTCCTGGTATCTCTGCACCCAATGCTATAGAGACCACAGGAGATAGGGATGATGGTCTAAATAATGGACTACTCGGTCATTTAAATGGATACACAGGCCATTTGGTTTATACATTCTGCTATAATTTATCTTTCTCAAGTCCGTGCTGGTATTGACAGCTAGGCTAAGTATAGCATTGTCAGCTAAGCAGCAGCTGGCCATCAGTTTTTCCTCAAGGCTACAGCCACCTTGTTAGCTCATTTTATACGTTAAAATTAGGCCTTACCTATTCTAATAGGCATTTTGTTGGGAAAAGTTTGACAGGTTTACTATGCTAACAGGCTTCATACTAAAAGACAAACAGGTTTCAGATGTAATTTTCCACTAAAGCAACATAACTTGCAATCACTGTTCTCAGTAATAACTGCTGTGTCTCTGGTAAATGATTAGATGGAACACAAAAATAGTAAAGTCTATGTAAGTTTTGAGGGCCTAAGATAATGTTCTAAGGTATATAAAGTTCTGAGGATATGGAGAGTCTTTATTAGGTCTGACATTTTAAGATACAAAAATGTCTATGGATATGCAAGATTGAATCAGTTTTGATGGACAAAGAAATTGATTTAAGATGTGTAAATATGAATTGTAAAGATGCAAAAAAAATGATTTAAGGTACATGAAAAATAGGACATATTTCAGACTTCTCCCTTCAATCCTATTGTTTCACTGTGGCTTTAAAAGTTCACAGTTTTAAACATTAATCAATGAAGTTCTGATAAGCTGGTATTGAGCACTGACTAATTACTGTTCAGTCACAAGCTCAAGATTTTAAATTTCCCTTGGTTGTTTTCTAAGTATAGACCAACAGATTAGAGAATTCCCAAAATGCTAAAAATAAATCTACTATATGACTCAGCTATACCACTATACCACTCCTTGCCATAAGCTCAGGCTATGTCTTACTTGACATACAATGTGCTCAGCCATGTTCACTGATGCACAATAGCTAGGAAAAAGAAACGATCTGAATGTTCTACAACTGACCAAAGCATAATAAACATGTATGATCTACAAGCTGTAGAAAACTATCCAGCTATAAAGAATAATTAAATCATAACCTATGCCGACACAGGCATGGAATTAAAGAAGGTCACATTGAGTGAGGTACTCATAACCTAAAGAACAAATGGTGCATACTCTCTTCTCAGAGATTCCCAGCTCCAAATCTTCACAGGTGAGTACATGTCCTGGAGTCACTGCAATGAGTAAAGGAAAAAGGGACCATTGCTAGGATATGGAGTTGAAGGGATAATTGAGAAGAGATTAGCAGCATGAATGTGGTTTGATTGTGTTAAGGAAAAATTGGCGGACCTCTAATTAGAGCATTGGGAGGGAGAAAAATACAGAAGGAGGACAAGACAATAGTAAAATGCTAGGAAATAGCATAAGGGATAATACTATTAACTACCTAACAAAAATATTCCTATAATAACATGCAAAAGCCTATAAAATATGTAAGACTATGTATAAATATACTTACAAAGATTAAATGAAATTTTTCTATCTGGTTTGACAATGCTTTCCCAAAGAACTATAAACCATTTAACAAAAACTCCAATATTTAGCAGAAGCCCTCTACTGAGTTTTGATCAGTGCTCTCCAAGAGCCACCATAGGTTATTGCTATTGCCCTTGCTTGATCACCCTCCCCTGCCAGAGGTGGAAGTTAAGTCTCTATTGAATAAGTCTCCACTGACTTCAGACATAGGGCTCAGAGGTCACCAAGCTGAAAATGTCCTGATTGCCTTCTCTCTGAGGACTCTCTTTCATGTTATCAGAAGGTGCCATACAAGCTACCAAAGAAAGGAAGCAACCAACAGTTCTAACTATATGTGGTGCATAAGAACCATGACAACAAACAACAAATCAAACAACAACAAACAATAACAAACAGTACAGTACAGTAATGGTATACCTACCTTAGTGGTAACTAATTGTTCTCTCTTGGACATAAAATCTGTTCAACAAAGTAGAAAATATCCTGGTACTGAAACTTAGCCATGTACCTAGGACTAGTGAAGTCATTGTTCTTGGAGGAGAATCTACAATTGCAACATTTCAAATCAGCATACATTCTAACTTCATTCTAAATATGTGTCATTACACACATAAGATAAGTATAGTCCTAACCCCACACCACGGAATTTTCTATTTATAACAGATACCATTACGGATAACCAAAAGCAATCAAACTGTAGATTTGTGAAGCTTAATCCCAATTAATATATCTACAGAATAACTCCCATAACTATGCCTCAGGGAACATTGTGGAAGAGGGGCTAGGAAGATTGTTAGAGTCAGAGAAAGGGGGAGTTTGCTCTGAGACTGTGTGTCCTACTAGTGTCAGATGGTCCATCCACAAATTCAGATTAATATGGCTGCCTAAACATGAGCTGAGCCAGGACAAAAGTAACAGACATCTTAACATGCATAGGGGAATGCCTATGAGGACCCAACCTTACACAAATAACTACAGGCAACTAAGAAATGCTGAGACCAGGAGAAATAGGTTTCCCCAGGGAACAGCAATTAGTTTCTAAATACCAGTCAGTCCTGAAAACAAACATTTAAGTAACATTCAACCTGAACAGATTATACCTAGGAACATGTATATAAGTACACACATGCGTACATACAAGTATATACGCATATATGTGTGTGTGTGTAACAACATTAATGAAAAAGAATCCATGAATTTGAAAAAAAACAGGAGAATTTGTGGGAGGATTTGAAGGAAGCAAGGAGAAGAATATGCTATAATTGTATTATAATCACAAAAATTTTAAAAAGTTTATTTGCAAAGAAAATGTGACTAATATGTGGCTATCTTGTTCATCCTAAAACATTTTTCTTTTTCTAATATGATCAATAATTAATTTTTCTTTTTTATTATTCTGTGTATTTGAAGATTCCATAATAGGCAAATTAATAGATACAGAAAGAGATCAGTGAATTTCTACACTCAAAGGCTTTGGAACAAAATTAGGAAAACAACAATAGTTATACAGCTGCTTTGTGTGAATGCAGAGTATGTCCTAAAATTTTTGTGGTGATGACTGTATTTCTCCTAGAGTTAAAAGTTCATATATGTGTGTATTTATATATGTGTGTGGGTTTGTGTGTGTGTGTATGTGTGTGTGTCTTAGTGATATATGTATATATATCTTGTTTTTCCTTTTATTGGAAATAGATTTTTAATTACATAATTACTTTGATTATGATTTCCTTTCCTTTACTCCTCTCTGTTCCTTTCCTTTCCACATCTCTTTCCATCCCAATCCACTCTATTCTTTCTCTCATTAAAAGCAGGCTTCTAAAGAATAATGATAAAAAAATCAAAATAAAATATAAGATAAACAAAAACTATCACATCATAATTGGACAAAATAAGCAAGCAGGAGGGAAAATAGCTCAAGAGCAGGCACAAGAACCAGAGACCCATTATTTCACATACTCAGAAATAACAGAAAATAACTAAACTTAAAACCATAATATGAGCACTCAGGACCTAACTGCAGACCCATTCAGGCCCTGTGCTCAATGCCTCAGTCTCTGTGGATTTATTTGAGCCTTGATGATGTTGAATTAGAGGTCCCTGTGTTCTTAATGTCATACATCCCTTATAGATCTTACACACTTTCTGCCTTTTCTTCCAAATGGTCCTCTGTGCCCTAAGGGGAGGGATTGTATAGAGACATCCCATTTATAGTTGAGTGTTTCAATGTCTTTTCCCCTCTTCCTAATGTCTGGTTGTGAGTCTCTTTATTTCTCCCCTACTTGCCGCTGGAAGAAGCTTTTCTCATGTCAGTTTAGCAAGGCACTCATCATGCTTGTCACATTTTTTTCTTGATGATTTCCAAAACCAGTTCCAGACCAAAAAACCTGGAAACTGTAGTCTCCTGTAATTCATCAAACTCCTTTCTAAGATATTTTTGACAGTTCTCATTCTTATCAGCTGAATGGTTCTTTAAAATGAGGAAATTCTGTGATTTGAGGGAACTGAAAGAGCTCATTTTCTGCTGTGGAATAATGCTTTTATACCCTGGTTTAATAAAACGCTGATTGGCCAGTAGCCAGGCAGGAAGTATAGGTGGGATAAGTAGACAAGGAGAATTCTGGGAAGAGGAAGGCTGAGTGAGGAGACGCCAGCCTGCCATCCTGGGAGCAGCATGTAATGGCACACAGGTAAAGGCATGGAACATGTGGCAAATATAGATTAACAGAAATGGGCTGAGTTTAAGTGTAAGAGCTCGTCAGTGGTAGGCCTGAGCTAATGACTGAGCAGTTTTAATTAATATAAGCTTCTGAGTGATTATTTTATAAGTGGCTGTGGGGTCCTTGTGGCTGGGCAGGACCAGAGTAAACTTTGAGCCACAGCCTTGAGGTTGGACCATCATTATTATGTTAAAAAATGCCATGTTCAACGGGACTATGGCAGAATAAATTGAAATAATGTCACAGTCTATGTAAGCAGGCAAGGGTAGAGTACATTGTGCTAAGAAAGTTATAATTTAATAAGTATAACAAGAGGTCATGGATCTTTGAAAGGATATTATATGATTTACTTCTTTAGTAGAATTTTCAGGCTACTGTGTGAAGAACAGACTGTGCATGAAAAGAAATGGAATAAAGAAATTATTTTCTGTAGAATGCTATTACAGAATTCTCTCGAAAAGATGAAAGTGGATTCAAGCAAGATGAAAATATAGAAAGAAATGAGTTGTATTCCCCCAACTACATGTTTAACATTCTTCAAAGTGATACTTTATTTATCTATGATATCCAAGAAGCCATTATATGCTTTTATGCTTTGAGGTGCATATAAAAATTACTATTCATGGGGCTTTGAGTATGGCTGCAATTGAAATCAAATTAGGGTAGGCAAATACAAATATATGTTTATACATATACAATTATTATTATGGATATCACACCTAATGGGAGTTGGCCTATTGTAGGAGTATTGGTTTATAGATTAAAGAGAAGTAGCTCCTTTTACTTTAAAAATGAATGCCTTATTTCTAACCACTCTGTAGATCATTGGTTGAAGTGTTGCCTTAAGATGCTTGAACATTCTTAGCTCAATATTTATTTGGAGAAGAAGACTAGGGGTGACATATGTAACAGAAAAGTAAGCATTTATGAAATACACAATGGTCTCAAGCATAAGAATAGCATTACAAGGAAATCAGAGCATTCAAACTAAGACAATTAGACTTAACATTTATAAAAATTCAGGAATGATCCTGTGTCACAAATCTGGGTGTCAGTTCAGCTCCTTAGAGAAATTAAATCTTGGGGACTAGTATTCTTTTATTTTTATTGTTCTGATCTCTAACATATAGGAAGTATGTGCTACATGCAATAACTATGTCATTAATAGTTTATGTTGTTGATTAGCATGTTCATCTACCAACTTTATTTCAAAATATTTATACTGTAGCATGGTGAAACCTCCAGCTACAGTTAATTGTAATAATTGCTTTGGGAAATGAGGATGCTGAGATAAACTTTCAGCAAGCTTGCCATCCCTCAACTACTTGTTGCTTCTATGCTGAGAGGCATTAGTTGATCCCTAAGGAGAATCTCAGCTAAGTCTGTTGTAGCAAACATTAGCTGATTGTGATTCTCTAGTTTTTTCCTTTACCTCAGACACTAGCTCACCCAAATTCTAATTAAAGAGTCTCATTGAACATTTCTTCACACAAAAAGGAAGTGACAGTTGCTTTTTTGTGATTGTTGTAGTTCCTTAAAATAGGCATAGGACAATTACTCATGATTTGTTTTCATCCTCTGATTCTGGTTGACAAATGTTCGTGAGTTTCATATTTTCATAAAATAAAACAGATTTTTGAAAATTATGTAGCTCATTTTATGCAGTTTTTAAAAGCTCTATTAGGTGTTTTCAATTATATTTTTTTTCTATTGATCTCATGAAGACAACAAAGATGTGTAATGAGAACATATCCAACTAAAGGCATCAAAATAATGGAGAGTTGTGACAAGAAATAGTAGAAATACAAAATACATATAAAAAATTACTGAAAGGAATGATAGAGCAGAGAGTGCTTTTGACATCAGCTTGGTCTTTGTCTGTGTTTTGTTTGTTTTTATAATTGATTAGATACTGTTCTGCAAAGAAATAAGGAAATGAGACATTGATGCAGGGTATATGAAGCTTGATGTTTGGAAGCAAAAGCAAATATTTCTCTACCTCACTTTCCGTGGTGGTTTGAAAGGAAAATGGACACCAAAGAGAGTGGTATTATTGAGAAGTGTGACCTTGTTGGAGTAGGTGTGGTATTTTTGTAGGAAATGTGTCACTATGGAAGAGGGCTTTGAGGTCTCATATATTCTCAAGCCACCCAAAGTGAGATAGTCCACTTCTATTATCCTTCTGATCAAGATGTAGCCAAAACCATGTCTGCCCGTACGCTGCACTGTTCCCCACCATGATGATAATGGTATGAGATTCTAAGAAATGCATATGGGATTCTGAAATCTTTCGTTACATTTTCTTGGGTTTTTCACTGGAAATTTTCTACTACATGTCTATATTTTCTTTCCTTCATAGATGTTCTTGAATAATTAGAATATCGCTAACACATATATAAAATTAGTTTTCTTTTTTAGTGACAATTTCATTCCAGTAAATTCTATGTATCTTTCTGTGTTCTACAGTGATATGCATAATGCATTAATTAAAATGATCATTTTCAGCTCTAATACATCCATGTCAGAATTAAAATTTCATTATATCTTTTTCCAGCTTGTTCTTGACCCAAAGAATATGTCTAATTTATAGGAAAAGCAGTTTGTTGCAATTTCTACTTCCCAACTTAATTCAATTATGTTGGAAGGTAAGATGAGGAAATACATCAGCTATACTGCAATACATTGTGGTAATTTCAAGGAATCTTTAGCTTCATGGCTTTGGTAATTGAGTCCTCCTGCTACTCAAATAATCATATCTGATTTTTAAGGCATCAGGCTTTTAGGAGTTGAGAATGAATGACATCTTCTTTGTCATAGTATATTATGATTCTATATTTCTCTATTACTGTAGTTTGTTTCTAGAAGTTTCCTCAGTATATCAGAGACTAGCAAGATACATAAGATGTTATGAGTAAATTACCCTAACTCCAAGAGAACATTTCAGATATCATTGTACAAAATTTTACTTTTACACTGTAGGAAGTTTCCCTTTAAGCACCTACAGAGAGTGTTTGAGAGCAGAAACTTTTAGAAATCACTAATTTCTATCCTATACTTTAAAAAAGAGTATTATAATTGCTATGCATTAATTCCATGTCTATTTATTAGGTAAGTTTTATTAGAAAGACACATAATTTTATTTTTCTTTATTAAGACATTTTCTACTCACTCCTCGTGTTATCCACAGACCCCCCTCCTCTACCCTCCCACCCCTAGCCCTCTTTCCCAAGCCACCCCGCATCCCCACATCCCCCAAATCTAGATCTCCCATGGGGAGTCAGCAGAGCCCAGCTCACTGAGCCTAGGCAGGTCCAAGCCCCTTCCCACTGCACCAAGGTTGTGCAAGGTGTCACACCACACGCACCAGATTTCCAGAAGCCTGCCAATGCACCAGGGACAGATCCCGATCCCCCTGCCTAGGTGCCCCCCAAACAGTTCGAGCCAAGCAACTATCTTCCGAAGACACATAATTTTAAGGAAACTTTTAAGGAAAAGTATATTGGCTAATGAAGGCATCTAACATCAGAGTCTTCTTTCTTTGTGGTTTTCAAGTATAAAAAATATTCCCATGTGACAATTCATAGAGTTTGCACTACTGAGTCAACCAGGAAAATTAAACAGAATGCATTAAGTACTCTTAAGCTTATGGGAATAAAAGAGTTTCTATTTTATTTAGAGAAATTGGTGTGTTTATATTGAAATTGATTTTAGTGTGCTAAGATTCATCATATTATTTCCAAATATGTTATCTGTTATACTTTCATAAGTCATAGTGGGGTGCTACTACCCACTAAATAGCATTTATGGCATAATTTGGGAATGCTACAGACATTATGCATAGCAGATAATATTTCAGAAGGCACCTTCCTAGAGCCAGGATCTCTGATATCCTTAAAAGTGATCACAAAGGTGCTACTCGGATGTAAACACCTTCCTACCATGTTTGTAATAAGCACTTATCACATCTGGCCTCTCTTTAATAGCTGTAGGTGTAAAGTTCTCTACTTCAATATAGTCCTCTTACACATCCCTATCCAACATTACAGGATACCATACTTCATCAATCACTGTTCTTACTATAATCACCAACACCCTGTGATGGAGGGATTTGAATTTTGAATTTTTGCTGTAATTCAGTAAACCTTATAATGAGGACTTCAGTTTGATATTCAACAACTTGAACTCTAGCTACTGGAAAAAAGACTCTCATCCAGTGCACAGTTAGAAAATTTTAGACTGTTTGTGAATATTTGGATCCAGTCGATTGTTTTACTCAGTTCTTTGTTGTCTTTCCCTGTATTCTGAGATGCTAGAAGATTTTGACTTTTATCACAGAGCTCATCCCTATCCTTTGTCAATTTAAGCAAATGTTAAAAGCAACCGAGTATCATCCTTTTCCTTATTTTTCATACAAATTTTCAAAAGTTTCATATATAACATCACCAAATGCATTGCTCCTCACAATTGGAGAATCAGGATAATAAAATGTGTTTATCTCCTTGAGTTTTTAATATAGTTCACATCATGGGTTATCAGTACTCTCTGAGTTTCCAGGAGAGGCTTCAGTAACTGTATGCATTAGTAAATTAAAAAGCTTATTACTTATGCTGTTCAAGAACAAATTCTCATAGAAAAATTTGTATTAGTCAGTGTTCTTTAGAGTAAAGCAACTTATAGAATGAATCTCTCTGTATATGTATATAGAAGGAGATTATTAGAATGAATTACAGGCTGTGGTCTAGCTAATCTATTAATGGATGGCTGTCAATGGAAAGTCCAAGAATCCAGTAGTTACTCAGTCCAGAAGACTGTTGTCCCAGCTGGTCTTTAGTATATACTGGAATCCAAAAAGTAGTCTCTAATACTAGTGAAGGAATGGACTTAATATCAAGGTGAAAGAGAAAATAGGCAAAAAGCAAAATATCTCTTCTTCCAGGACCCTAAATAAACTTCCAGAAGAAGGTGTGGCCCAGGTTAAAAGTGGTTTTCTAAAGTAAAATGATATGGATTAAAGATGTATCTCTTTTTCTCAAGATCTGGATAAAAGGAGTGTTCTTTCCCAGCCCCAAATATCTGGATTAAAGGTATTTCCTTTTATCTCAAATATCCATAATAGAAGTGGATTTTCCTACTTCCAATTAAACAAAAATCCCTTGTAGGTGTGCACTTCATTTTGGGGTTATAGCTAAGTCCAGACATAGTTAAGTTGACAACCAAGAATAGCCATCACAACTGGTAAATAGTATAAAGAAATTATAACTATTTTCTCTATGAAAAACATAGTTAAAGTGTGCAGTAGAATACAAATATAAATAAGTAATTGAAAATCAAATGTGCTTACTGAGAGAAATTTGTTTAAAAATGGCATTGTTGGCATCATTTGTGAACTGATGTGGTTGTTGAAAGCATATTTGAATAATAGGAGATTTTCATTTGGCCTTAAAAAGTCCAGAGCCACTGCTAAATGGGAGAAAGAAGAGAGTTAACAGCAAATAATCGTACCAGCAAAGCTATAACAGCAGAAATTAGTTACATATGTGTATGAGGTAATGGGTCTTAATGGAGTAAATGATCCATGCAAGATAATGTAAATGCAATTTATGTGGGTAAGATGAACCAGAGACTTCAGAAGGTGTCCAGGTAAGCTATAAAATCAATGGTAGTTCCAGATGGTACCAACTTAACATCAGACTTTGATGACACTAAATCAGTAAACACAGATGATATTCAGAAAAACTTCTATTGGGACAAAAGATAGAACTAAGCTCAGTTCTGAATGCACAGTGACAATTTATAGTCAAGAAGCTAATAGAAGTGAGTGCCTGAGAAAGTATTAAGAAGAAACTTCAGGGCAGAACTAAATTGACAATCACTTACGAGAAAAACTCTGTAACTCTGAGGTAATTTCCAGGGAGCTTTAAACAAAATGAGAAGAGCCCTCCTGAATATGAGTGTTGTCATTTCATAGACGGAATTTGTAGTAAATACAAAGGCAAAAGTCAACTGAATGGCAGCATTCACCTCTGTGTGTTGCCTCATTGTGAACATCAAGTAGCAACCATTGTACACTCCTGACAACATGCTTTCCTTGCCATTATAAACTGGGTCTTCAAAGTTCCAACCAAAATAAACCTTTCATTAGTCAAATTATTTTATAGCAATTATTTCATCACAATAAGAAAAAATGACTAACAGAAAATTCATAATAAAGAATGAGGGTATTTTTTTTAATGTGATTTTGCGGACTTTTAGACTAGTGGAGAGAATATTTGGAGCTCTGATCTAGCAAAACATATAATATGGTAAGAAGGCTTAGTAGGCCACTCTGGTGGAAGTTCTGCATTAGTGGGGCTTCCCAAAGTTTTTGAAGCCAAGAAGCTGATTTCAACATGCAGGACAGAGAGCTGAAGGATTTCATGTTTCCTCCACTGTGTTCCCATTTTGTTTCTTTCTAATGTCTCCTTGTAAGGCCTACACTTGTCTCTTTAGTTATGGAAATATTTACTCTGTGCTACTGTACATTGGCGATATATAACATGTATTTTTAAATTTTTTTAGTAGATTACTATTAAGAGATTCTGTGTGGATATTTTTTGAAGAAGTTTTGTAAGTGAAATGGGGGTCTCACATTAAGTGTGGGTGACACCATTCCATGAATTGAGGTGCCACACTGAATCAACAGGAGAAAAAGCAAGTGGGAACACCAGTGTGATTCAAAGTGTAGATGTAACGTATTCTGCCTCCATATACTGCAGCTCATGTGATGGGCTACACCCTTAAACCTGAGTCCAAATCAACCCTTCCTTCCTTAGTGTTGCCTCTGTCAGAGGACTTGCACAGCAATATAGAAAGAAACTAAGATGAGTGACATTTTACATATTTCATTAAGGCATTAAATGCTCCAAAAAACTTGCTAATGTGACTCATACTTAATGTTTTTGTATCTCAATAGCCAACGCTTGTGGAAAAAATGTTAAGAAACAGAAGATTATACAAAAACCTATGGTTTTATATAATCTCCTTTAAAGGCCAGTGGCTGGGTCTTGTTCCCCATATTACTTTCTGTCAAGATTCTTCATCTGTGATTCTGAAAGGGGCAATAGTGCAACAGCGACACATTCACCTTAGTGAGAACACAACTTTCTGATTGGATAACAAACAACTGTCTAAACCTCTAATTGGCTGACTCAAAGAACAGATTTCATTCCTGGCACTGTAACTTTACCAAATTATTTTTAGATTTATGAGGTCATAAACCTTAGAGATTTAAAGGTTTAAAACCACTTTCCCAATCCAGTATATTTTCTCACTGTATTCTAAATACTTATGCTTCTACCCACAGAAAAGTAGAATTAGCTTAATCCCCAAAATAATTCATACCTCTGAGGGATTTTTGCTTAACTTGCAACAGGAAGATCCATTCTAATCTGGATGTTTGATGAAGAAAGACATACTTTTAACCTAGACCTTTTGAGCTGGGAAAGGACATGTCTCTAATATAGATCATTTGAGTTGGGAAAACTCTAACCGGGGCTGTTGGCATTTTCTTAACTATTGATTGATGAGGAAGGGCCCAGCTCATCATTGTGAGTGATGCCATTCCCTGGGCTGGTGGTCCTGGGTTCTGTTGAGCAAGCTATGAGGAGTAATCTAGTAAGTAATACTTTTCCATAGCCTCTGCATTACCTCCTGCCTCCTGGTTCCTGCTGTGTTTTATTTCCTGTCCACACTTTCTTCAGTGATGGACTACAATGTGGAAGTGTAAGCCAAATAAACTCCTCCATGACTCTTTCCCATCATGATCATAGCAGTAGAAACCCAAACCAAGATATTTATCTAAATCTGATCTATGTTTGGACAATTCTAGCGAGCATGCCAGTGTGGGTGGAGGAAATCTCACAAGGATCCATCTCTAGTTGAAAAGCTACAGGCAATCAATGACTAGAGAGAGAGAGACAGAGACAGAGACAGAGAGAGACAGAGAGAGAGAGAGTGACACAGAGAGAGAGAGTGACAGAGAGAGAGAATCAGTTTTCTCCATGAATGAGGCCCCTGATATGTTATCCAATCCCAAATAGTCAATCTGCAACACATGTACATACAAGCAACAGTGAATGTACTCAAATAATTTATACAAATATGTATGTGTATATTTCTATGTGTGTATGCACAGGTATTTATATTCAACAATAGTAAAAGAAGAAAAGGTAATGGGCTAAAGTTGAAAGGGAAACAGGAGGGTTTGGAGAGAGGAGAGGGAAGGGGGAATTTACGTAAATATAGTACTCATGTATGAAATTCTCAAAAAATAAAACACTGAAAAATGGCTTTAAAATGTGTTAGTATATTCTTGTAGTTTTCATGAAATAAAAATTCATTTATAATTATTGTGAATACTGACATATAAGTCTTAATATTTTATTATATAGTCCATTGTTAATAGTGGTGGGTTCATATAGACAAGGTATTTCAAGCATAATATGTATGATAATAGATTCATTTTTCTATATTAAACTCTTCTTCCCTCCTCCAGTCTAGATATCTTTCAAAGAATAATGAGCAAAAAAGATGTCCTATGTGTATACAAGGTAGTTTTATTCAGTCATAAAGAAAGTACATCATATCACTGGCAGGAAAAATGGGCATAACTGGAGATTATCATTAAGTGAAATAAGCCAGAATCAAAAAGCAAACATTTCATGTTTTTCTCTCTTTTTTGGATCTTAGGTTTTATATGGCTACATAAAAGAAGGTAGATTAATAGATTACATGAAAACAAACAGAGACAGGGGCAATAATGTTACTCAGTCTCTCTAATTGGATTTTCTCAAATTTTTGGCTCATAATTTCCAGAATTACAGGGCTTGAATGAGTTTATTTATTTATTTATTTATTTATTTATTTATTTATTTATTTATGGTTTTGTGAGGGTTTCACTGTGTAGCCCTGACTGTCCTAGAACCTACTTTGTAGACCATGTTGGCCTCAAACTCACAGATATTTGTCTGCCTCTGCCTCTTGAGTTATGGAATTAAAGGTATGTACCACCATTTCCTGGCTTGTTAGGAGGATGTATATCTATCAATTCACTATAAAGTGAAGGCATTTTTCTTGGTAGATTAGCAAAGAATAATTCAGAATGGGGTTGTCAAAATATCAAGACATTATATCTTGTTCTATGGCAAAAATCAGCAAATGATTAACATAGATTGTCAAAGGACATATTTTCTCAATAGTGCTTATAGAATTTATAGAACTTTAAATTCTATTTGTATACCACTTATAGTTCTTAAGTTACCATATTACTTATTCCTTCAAATATAAAAACTTAAGAAACATTCTTTTATTTTATTAAAATTTATATATCTATACTTTTCCAAAATCATGTATAAACGTGTTTTGTATTCACTGCCTGAAACAAGGGATGGTGGATTTAAGCAACTGAAAACATTGTGGAAATACCACATATGTTCATTTTGTGCTATGATATAATTTACATTAGAAACGTGTAATATGGAATCACAAATGAGGAAAGTATAACATATATCCTTTTAATTTGGAACATTAAAAAAAACAGATGCTGGAATGTGGCATTTTGTGTAGGAAGGTATACGTAGTTGAAATCATCAATTTGTATTAATTGAAATCTGACTGATGTAGCCACAAGTCATGATATCTGCATGATCACTCAGAGTGAGACAACTCCGCATGTCATGCAGTTTAAAGATTTGTAATATAATGAGAAATTATCAGCAAGACATTACATACTATGAGACTTAATATGGCCACATAGATTTTGAAGGGGAACCTTTACAGTATTTCAGACAATAAACAGAATGAGATGAAATAGAAAATAATGAAAACCAGTAGTCAGAAAGAAGTTTCAGATAAACAACAATTCTTAATATCAGAACACAGAATTGTGGCTTCCCGTTTGGATATTAAGTATGGAGTGTTAGGAATTCAAATAAATCTGATTGATTAATTTCTCTAAGGATCATTGCTTAATCATAGCAGAAGCTTCAGAAATGTATATTACTTTCCTAATTTTAAGAGGGGCCATTCTAAGTCTGAGAATGCTTAGATTAGCTTTTTTTAGTTCTTTCTACTTAGGAAAGAAAGGCTGAATTTTCAGGAAGAATCTTGCTTAAGAATTAGATTTCTGAAGGAAAATTCCATGCTAGGACCGGAATACCTTCCTATTAGTTTCTGGTTTGTGTGATCCCAGAGGCTCCCAAAATAATGCAGGCTTTGGAATCCCTTATAGTCATCCATCAGAACTTGATTATGAACCCGTTGCTGAAGACATAAAATATTTTGGTCATAAAATATGAGAAACAGTAACTGAGTTAGAAGTTTCCTCCTTGATGGCTCATATCTCGTAGTATCTGAGGTGCTGTGCTGATCTGCTGGGGGAGAAAAGCAATCAACATCCTTACATAGCTATGGACCTTATGTGCTAGAATACTGACCTGCCAGACAAGGTGTGCACACTCGAGCAATAATGACATTACTATGTCAAGATAACTGCTACTTTCTGATTAGATTTGAGGCTTACTACATTATTGGAGGGAAAGTATGCAAGCACTATAAACCTGGTCAATAGTCCATGACTGTATAAAACATTGGTCCTGATGTTTTGCTAAATGGGCATGTTATCCAATTGCATTCTAAATATTTCTATTTATATTCATAGATTAGTGCTGCTCTCAGACTTGGTCAAACAAGGCTCTTTCTGCAGTTTGTGGCAGGGACTCAGAACTGGTCAAAATGCTGACATTAAGTTATTGTTAAGAGCTTAGCCTTAAAGATTATATATATATATATATATATATATATATATATATATATATATATATGAGGGTTACTTACAAAAGATAAGTAAGAAAGGCCAAGGAACATTCCACAATGACTAAGGGATAGGCTAAATAGGCCCATCACAGCCAGGTGGTGGTGGCACATGCCTCTAATCTCAGCAATCAGAAGGCAGAACCAGGCAGATATCTGTGAGTTCGAGGCCAGCCTGGGCTATAGAGCGAGATCTGGAAAAGGCACCAAAACTGCACAGAGATCATGTCTCAAAACACAAACAAACAAACAGGCCCATCACTTCCTAAGGAGTTGAAAGTACTTTAGTGGTTACTGGGGGAGGGATTATATTCCTCAGTGGTATAGTAAATTACCTTTTTCTGAGTACGTAACCCCATAATAATGTTCATGTCACCAACCTAACTAAACTCAGTGGGTCACAAAAAAGACATGACTCTAGGGGGAATCTTTAGGAAAAGAAACAGGGTTTTCTGGAGTGGGAGGGTGATAGAGGATAAGAGCATTCACAAGCATGCACACAAACATATGCATATACTTGTGAAATACTTTAAAAATCTGTTCTAATGCTGACCTTAAAAATGAACATGCTTGAGCTAGGGACATAGCTCAGTTGTTGAGTATTTCCCTAGAATAATTTGATTACTACGACAGCAACAAGAAAACAATCTTTCCCTCTAGAGAGAAAGCTTATGATTCAGAGTAAATAAAACTTTTTTTTTCAAACTGTTAAATGGAGAAGAAAAAACCTTTTTGGTGGTGTTAGCAGACAAAAAATAAGTGTTCTTATAGACAAACTTTGGTGTTTAATACTCTTCCATCCAACATAATTCTTACGACATTTTTTTTCCTTTTTCTGTTTTGAAAGAAGCTAAAACTTTAATTGACCTTATTAGAGTTAGAACCTTAAATAAGCATTAGGCCTATTTACTCCACCATTGTTAAAGCTGTTCTTACTAAAGAATGTTAGACTTTTAAGAAGTATATTATTTAGAGCAGATTTTCTGTTTAGCTTGTGATGAAATTTTATTTTTATAAAAAATGGGGTGTTATTAACATTTTGATCACAACTATTATGGCCAAATAAGCAACCAGGATTAGAAAAAAATTCAAATATATGTCTATTAAAGTTCTAATACCAAAACATAACTCCAGTAATAAACATGAAGCTATAGTTATAACTGCATTACTTTATATTTTTGTTAAGTGATTTTTTTTAAGATTTAGTTCAAAGATATTTCATTAATAAGGACCACAATTTATGACATAAGAGATTTTAATGTGTATAATACTCAAGAGCAAGGATGAAGCTTATCTTCCCTCAGATTTATGTGATTGAAACTGTTGCAATTAAAAGGTATTTTGCTATAAAACAAAGTGTAATTTTGAAGGCTTTGCCAGTGCCAGTGAAATTAATGACACTGTGCTGAATAAATTGGCACATTCAAGTGACAGAACTTATAATATTAACCATGAGACCCTTACCAGCTACTTCTTTTGGTGAAGAAGGGTTACCACATAAATGTGTTTATGAAGGGACATGGAGAAATTTCAAGTAAATCTTTTGCTTTGGAGTAAGGGACTGTGGTGAACATTTTCTCTGATCCATGTGTTATCTTTAAGAAATCTATAATAACTGTAATGGCTTCTGCTTTAAAAAGATATTCTTAAGTTTTAAAATATCTATATTGCAATTCTTAAGGATAATTTTTTTTTTGTTCTTTGAGAGTCTTTTGAAGGTTGTACAATGTGTTTTGATCAAATCTACCTCTACTTTCCTATCTCCTTAACTTTATATCCCTTAAAAATTCTTAAATCTAGCTGGGTGGTGGTGGTGGCGGCGGCGGCGGCGGCGGCGGCGGCGGCGGCGGCGGCGGCGGCGCACGCCTTTAATCCCAGCACTCGGGAGGCAGAGCCAGGTGGATCTCTGTGAGTTCGAGGCCAGCCTGGGCTACCAAGTGAGTTCCAGGAAAGGCGCAAAGCTACACAGAGAAACCCTGTCTCAAAAAACAAAAACAAAAACAAAAACGAAAATTCTTAAATCTATTATATCTTGGACATGTAGTCTTCTACTGGATCATGGTCCACTTACTGGGACTACACTCTTACAGAAAACAAAACAAAACAAAACAAAATAAAACAAAACAAAAAAACCCTTTTTTTCCTAGGAGCCAAGAATTACAGATCTCTCCAAGGTTGATGGTGAGGTTGTGTGCCCAGCTCTTCACTCCGTGCTGGGAATTGCTATATCCTGGGCTTGCACAGATCTTGAGCATGTTTTCACAACTGTTTCACGTTCATATGTGCAGTTGGCTTGTGTGTCCAGAAGATGGCCTCTTGTAGTTGTCTGTTTCTCTGGCTCTTACACTTTTATTGCCCCCTTTCCCACAATTGAGCTCTGAGCCTTGGGAGAAGGGAATGATATAAATAAATGATATAAATATTCCCATTAGGACTACTCACTCTGTGTGATCTCTTATTCTCTACACCTTGGCCAGTTGTAGGTCTCTGTGAAATAAAATCTTAATTAATATTTAAGCACAACTTAAATCACCTTTAGCTTACCAACCTACTTCAATTATTCTAAGATACTTATATTAATATTTCTTGACTTACCTATAAGATTTCAAAATTTAGTCATAGTATATGTACTACTTGATAATGTAATGTTTTCTTCATTATTCTATTATTATATTCTATTAATATATCATAAATATTTGCACATCTTTATATATTTTATTTCTTTTTGAACAGCTAAGTGATCAAAAGAAATATATATAAGCAAGTCAAAAGCAAGTTATAAGTCATTTTTTGATATTTAGAAATAATTTTCCTGGGAGGAATATTTTAATCCAATTGCTAGGTCATCTTTATCATTATAAAGGACTTTTTAGAGTTACCAAAAGGCAAAGAATGCCATTTAAATATTAATCCAATGAGAATGACAGTGTTTGACATTTACACTATCATCAATCTATTCACAAGAATGCTGAGAAATTTCTGCCCAAGTCATTTCCCTCAGCTTAGTTACCAGGGAGTGACATTACTTGAAAGGATAAGAAAAATTAAGAGGCGTTGCCTTGTAGAAGGAAGTGTATCCCTAGCAGGTGGTCTTTGACATTTCAAAAACCCATGACAAGCCCAGTCTCTTTCTCTGCCTATAAATCAGGGTGCAGTTCTCAGCTATCGGTCCAGGGTCCAGTGTCTGTCTGCATGCCACCATGTTTCCTGCCATGATGATAAAGGATTAAGGCTCTGAAATCGTAAGCAAGCCCCCAATGGAATGCTTTCTAAGAGTTGCTATGACTATGGTGTCTCTTCACAATAATCAAACACTAAGACACTCACCATATGTAATATTAGCGATAGAAAGTATATGTAGGTAAATGTTTCTGTTTCCTTAAGATAATACATGTACATGTTTATATAATATTCAAATATGTGTGTACCTATACTCATGAACTAAAAGCTGCATAGTAGAAATGTTTTAGCTAATGAATATATGGAAATAATGCAAACACATAAATCTATTCCTCTATTAATTTCATCTATCATTTGTGCATGTGTGTGTGTAAGCAAATAAATATATTAGCAAATAGATTGCTTTTATTGGCTTTATTCTTATATCCTAAAATAGATAAATTAGTTGGGAGAATACAGGGTATTGTTCATCATTTTTTTCAGCTCATGTGAGTATCTTAATACAATTTGGGAAACAGTGAAAGGATCCATATAAAATGTGGAGATGAAATATTCTCATTAAATCTCATTTAAAGTCATTGTTTGCTTTCATTTTATATCCACTAACATTTACATAAATAATTAGACCAAGCAATCAATTTAATATCAGTTCTAGTATTATAAAAATGACTTATTTACCCACAACGCCATCAGAGTACTTCCCAAATTCTTTAGCCCCCCCACCATGTCATTTTCTACAGCAGATGGTCACACTTGAGAAACAGTGATATTCACTATTCATTTGAGGCTAGAGTAGCAAAAATGTTGGACTTTTTTCTGTTTAGCTGCAACTTCAATATTAGAGTATGTACCTGCACATTGTAACTTAAATTCTTTGCTCCTGATATTACCCTAGATACTTGCTGTTCTGCCTTGCCTTCTATATTTCTATTTTTTTTTCAATTTCATGACCTTTGTATGATAGGACCTCTGTCTTTGAGTTATATACAAGTAAGCAACGCATTTCTCTCTTACCTGCCTTCTCTCTCTGCTTGGTTTCTCTTGCAGATTTAACATACAGGTTTCTATGTATTCTGTGACTGTGTATAATATCTCTCAGGATCTGTTCTCTGAACATTAGTTGCCCTGGACTGATAATGATCTTAGCTCCATCTTGGCCCAGTGTACCCTGCCTGGAATCTCCTTTTTGTTCTTTAATCTGGAGCTTCAGTTAGCCCATCATTACTACTTAGGAAGAAGCTCCTTTAATATACTGGCAAACACAAGGAAGTGTTGCTAATTATCTTACAGAACACAGCCCCACAAAAATTCCATATCCAGAATTACCAACAGGAAAGTTCCAGAAAATGACTTAGGTATGCACATTCATAGCTGTTCAAATTAGGTCCAAGATTGTACTCATTTTCCCCTTATTTATTAGTCTTTTAGTTCTCAGACTGATCTATGATGTGTTTGAGTTTTCACATATTATATAGTATATTAAAGGATAAAATTTAGGAAAACTTTTCTGCTCATAATTGGCTAAACATTAATTTTAGATATGAAAGGGTAAAACAGGATAAAAATGGAAAGCAATAAAGATAGAGAAAAATTATTAAAGTTATTGTTTATCATTACTCTCAAGTAATGTATTCAATTGATATCTTCAATATGGATAACTTATTTGAATGATTAAAATTAAAACATTCCCAAGTGATTCTTCAAACCAGACTACACACTTTTGCTGCTCTTATGCAGAAGAAAACAGCAGATAACAACTTGTCTGGGTAACTTGGGAGTGAGAAAGAGAGCTGGAATTAGAATCAATTCTACTTGGCTTCAAAGCCTTCCAACATTTTTTTCCATGCATAAAGCAAGACAGGCTAAAGTGCAGAATCAAGTGTGTGAGTAAAAAGACTTTACTTTTTTTCTGCCACAATTGAGATTTTTTTCCCTTTCTGATTGAGCTCTGTTCTGACCTTGGAGATATAGGCTACCTATAGGACAGCCCAGAGAACATTCTTTGTTTCAAGGTATCTCAAAACTTACTATAGAACATCTGAGTGGAAATAAGACTCATTAAGATAGGTGTATTATTGTCTGACTTGTTAGATTTGTATATCTGTTGAAGAATATTGTAGACTACTATTCTTTTCAATAAATTATCAGTGAAGGATTTTTGTTCCTTATTTTGTTGTTTTTATGTGTAAAAGAATAAAACACATTGACAAATATTGAAATCTTATTAGTGTAACCTTGATGATAATTGAAAACCTTAAAGCAACTAGGCGAAATAAATACTAAGGAAATCATACTTCTGCTTTGCCTTTGTCTACATTTTTCTTGCTACGGCACAGTTTTGGTTTGACCTGCTGAATTTAATGTTTTTCAAGTTCCCTGTGTTTGTGTCTAGACCAGTTCCTTCTCAACATTATACATAAAAAGGTGCTGGGAGTATGCTCAAAACTTGTAGCTTTTGGTGGCAGTGTTTCTTTGTTTTAGATTTATTCATTTATTTTTTAAATTTTATGTGCACAGGTCTTTTGTCAACAAATATGTATGTACACTATGTGCATGACTGGTGTCTGTGGAAGCTAGAAGAGTATCTCTAATTCCCTTGAAGCTACAGTTGCAAATAGTTGTGAGTTGAAACATGGGTGCTGGGAAATGAATTGTGGTCCTCTTCAAGAGCATATTATTTTTCCCTTGGAGTCATGATGCCATCTGCTATGATGAACACTTTTTGCCAATGCAAAAGAACTTCCAAGCTGTACTAACATTTTTATGTTTAGACAAGTTTGATGTAAGCCCTTGTAATTGAAAGATTTGTGGGAAATATTTTCTTCCCCTTTGAATATTCTATAATAATACCCCATTGGATTTATATAATATTGAGAAAAGCAGTATAGGCTTGTAATTCTAGATATCTCTGTTTCTAATTTGAGTCTACCTCTGTGACCCTTGCCTTTTGCTTCCTGAGTGCTGCCTGTGGGGAAAAAAGTTTTATTTGCCTCTTTGTGCGGAAGGTTATTTGTTTCTTTCTTCATTTTGTTTTTTGAGACAGGGCTTCTCTGTGTAACCTTGGCTGTCCTGTAACTTGTTTGGTGACTAGCATGGCTTTGAACTCAGATGTGGTGATATTTTATTTGTACTGAAATGTAATTTAATTTGTATGTTAATAAATAAAGTTTTCCTGGAGATGAGAGGTCACATAGCAAGCCATAAGCAGAAGCCAAGCAGTGGTAGCACACGCCCTTAATCCGATCACATGGCAGAGTCTCTGTGTGGTCAAGGACACAGCCAAGCTTGGTGACACGAGCCTTTAATCCCAGTAACAACCATAGAGACCTGGAGGTTTGTATAGACAGGCAGTGATGAGGAAGTCATGTGGCTGGGCTGAGAGCCAATGAGAAGGCAGAACAGAAAGGCAACAAAAACACAAGTCAGACAGCAAAAATCTCTCTGGGGAAGTGATGGCAGAGAGGTGGTATGATAAGGTAGTCGTGGCTCTTTGCTAGTTCTCTGATCTTTGGCTGTTACCTCTGTGTTTGGTTCTGTTTATTATTTAATAAGACTGTTTAGAAATTTATCTACACTCAGAGATCTGCCTGCCTCTGCCTCCAGAGTGCTGGGATTAAAGGCATGCATCACACAACTGGAAGATACTTTCGTATTCAAATAAAACTTTCTTCAGACAAGATAAACTTTGGTTTGGAAAATTCATAGCTGTTATGCAGAAAAGAACAGTGGGGTAAGGCAGCCAAGTATGAGCTCCTTGTTTTCATCAGAAGTGTCATATTTTAGAAACACTGTAGCCAAATTAAAAAGACAACACAAAATAAGAACAATTAAGATTTATTATCTGTTTCTGTGAATTTAAATATTTTACATATTTATATGAATATTTGTGTCTTTGTTTGGCTTCTTCCACTTACTGTAAAGTCATCTAAACACGTTCACATCACAAGATTTCCTTATCCTGTTTACACATTCTCCACTGTCTTTATCTATTCTTCTACCGAGTGACTTGAGGTTGATGTTGTTTCTTGGCTATTGTGAATGGTGTGGCAGTGCTGTGGGATGGGCTTTCTGAATGCTATGAATATGTGTTGCTCTGATTGGTTGCTAAATAAAGCCATTTGGCCTATGGCAGGGCAGGATGGAGCCAGGCAGGAAAATCCAAGGCAGACAGGGAAAGGAGAAAGGACAGGGCAGGAAAACACTAGCCTGGCACCCAAGGAACAACATGCCAGCAGACTAGTAAGTCACAGAACATGTGGCAAAACATAGATTAATAGAAATGGGTTAATTTAAGTTATAAGAGCCAGCAAGCAAGAAGTCTGCCATATGCCATGGAATTGGTAATTAATAGAAGCCTCTGTTTGTTTACCTGGGTGTGAGCGGCTGCAGGAAAACTTCCAGCTCCATGGCAACGAAGAAGAAAGTGCAAATATGTGCTGAAAGCACCCAGTCTACACCATTCTTGCGATTCATATGAACAGAAGCTGAGATCCAGGTCCAGTTCTCTTGTAGTTGTGATGAATAAGATTCTCTCCCTGCTTAAATTATACATATTTTATTTTTAAAACAGCAGAATCCTAGTCACAGGTAACAGAGTAAAGAGCAACTGGAGATGCCAGCAGAGGACAGCACTTTATGTAAAGATGCAGTAATCTTTATATCCCTGAGAAAGAAGTAGGGCTTCAGAAAAGAGGGAATGGATGACATATATTGAGCAATAATTTTCACACGTTTGATCACCAGCCTAAAAATATATAATTGTTGTAAAGTAAGACCACCAATCTTGTCTAGCTCACTGTTTTTCAATTATTGCCTTGTATCCAATTCCATTCTATTCTTTTTCATACCATTCGTTTTCCCTGCCATTCTATGTCTTTATAAAAACGTAATTGAAATATTAAAAAATTCAATATTGTGAGCCAATAATAGAATACAACCGTTGTATACTCATATACTTTCAGTTATTTTAAAACAGTAATTAAAAATCAATCTTTTTGTTATTAGTCTACATTTTGAACAACTTTGCTGTGATATAATGCACATTCTACCAATATTAACCATTTGGAAAGAAAATTCAGTAGTTTGGGGGATATATTTTAGAAAAAAATATATTTTCTATGTATTTTAATATAACAAAAATGAAAAACAATCATCATCCTATCTAAAATTTTCAAATCCTTTTGCATTTCCTGATTCAATCTGCTCCTTCCTCCTAAGCTTAGATAACCACTATTTCAGTTTCTGTCTCTCTATCCATTTGTCCCTTCTGCACATGCCATGTGAACAGAATTCTGTAATGTCAATTTCATTAGGAGTTCATTCTAAGTTAGTGTGGCATTTTTAGAGTTAGCTGTGTTACAACATACATCAATATCTCTTTTAAGCGCTAGGTAGTATTCATTTTATAATTATGCTACATTTTACCTTCGTATTTATTTTTCTAGACTCATTTCTGTCTCTGTAATAAATAATATGACCAAGAGGAACTTCAGAGAGAAAGAGTGTATTTGATTTATAATTCTGGATTAAGTTCATTACTGCTGGGCAGTCACAGCAACAGGGGCTTGAATGGGCTAGAAATGATTACATCCCCAGACGAGAGAGAAGTGAACGCAGTGATTTCTCCTGCTTTTTTTTTTTTTAGCAAGTTTTCTTCACTCTTACAGATTTCAAGAGATCCTAGCCCATGAAACAGTGCCACCAACATTTAAAGTGAGTCTCTCTTCCTCAAGAGTCCACAGTACACCACCACTACCACCACAGACATACTCACAAGCCAACATGATTGTAATAAACATTTTTGCATATATTTTTTGATCTGTTTATTTTTGTATTTTTGGATAAGTGGCAGTTTAGATGTGTAGTTGATACTTTTTTTTTTCAGCCAGTAGGTCATTTATCTTTCATTTTTGAGCCATGTCTTAGTTGCAGTTTCTATTGCTATGACAAAACACTATGACCAAAGCACAAGTTGGGGAGGAAAGGGTTTATCCAATTTTTGGCTTTTATTGCTGTGAAGAGGCACCATGATCAAGGCAACTCCTTTTTTAAAATGTATTTAATTTTTTTTTAATTTTGCATACCATTCCCAGTGCCCCCTCCTCCACCATTTCTTGCCCCCCCCCGTCTCCCCCCATTCAACCTCCCACCCACTCCTCAGAGAGGATAAGTCCTCCCTAGGGGAGTCAACAAAGTCTGGCATACTAAGTTGAGGCAGGACCCACCCCCTCCCAGCTGTGTCAAGTCTGAGCAAGGTATCCCAGCCTAGGGAATATGTTCCAAAAAGCCCTTTCATGCACCCGGGATAAGTCCTGGTCTGATTGCCAAGAGCTCCACAAATAGATCTAGCCACATGACTATCACCCACATTCAGAGGGCCTCGTTCGATCCCATGCATGATCCCATGCATGTTCCCCTGCTGACAGGCCCGAGTTCATGAGCTCCTACCAGCTTGGGTCAGCTGTCTCAGTGTTTTTTTCTCATCATGATGCAAGGCAAATCTTATAAAGGAAAACATTTAATTATGGCTAGTTTACAGGTTCAGAGGAGTAGTACATTATCATCATGGCAGGAAGCATGGCAGAGTTCAGGCAGACATGTAGCTGGAGAATGAGACAAGACATCCATATATCTTGGATCAGCAGGAAGAGAATGCCATTGGGCCTGGATTGAGCATCTGAAACTTGAAAGCCCACCCCCAGTGTCACACTTCTTTGAACAAGACCACACCTATCCCAACAAGGCCACACTTCCTAATAGTTCTACTCACTATGGGCCCATGGGAGCCATTTTCATTCAAATCACCACATGCCCTTTTGCATGATTGATGGAATACAAGTAATTTTACTTTAAATTTTTTGAGGAGCTACCTCACTGTAATTCATAATACATGGAATAATAAATTTGAATTTTTGATGGTCTAAATTTTTCCCTTTTTCAACTTCGATTTTGGTGTCATATCTAAGAAATTGTTGTCTAATCCATTATAGTAAAGACCAGTCTCTATGTTTTCTACAGGTTTTATTGTGTAAGCTTTCATTTAGATATTATAATAATTTTGTTTTAATTTTTGAAGCTAATATCTTTTCAATCAAGTTTAATATCAAGTCTAAGAGAATATGTTCATGATAACATTGCATAGCCCAATATTCAGTAATTGCAGAAATAAATGAAGAAAATGATGGATGCATGAACTCATACACTTGATAGATAGTTTGGTGAGATTCTTATGTCAACTCATTGAAATTCAGGGCCTATAAATGAGCAAATTCTATGGGATTCAAACTGATTAGAACAGTTGGATGTTCTTAGCAAGAAAAATAAACTGTGGAGAATGATCAGGGCATCCTGCAAATCAAAATTGACCTCCCTCAGAAAATTCCCAAGTCTGGAGGTACTTATGGATACTTGACTGCAGTCTGTATCCATACAGACTGTAATACAAGCTCAGCTACTGGCCAATTTCTATTTGTAAGCTTGTGTTTTCCTGCTCCCTCCCAGCCTTTGTGCTTGCTTTTTACCTCTTTTACTTTCATCATATTTATTCAAATCGGAGATTTCCTGACCTCAATTTTTAGCATCAATTTAGTAAACATCTTCAAGCTTAAGAAATTGAATGTTTCACTTTTAAACATATAGGTTTTTCAGTATTGTTTCTAGACAAGTTGACAACTGTCAAGTGTTTTTGTTCTGGACAAAAATCAAATTAATCTGTAAATTCATCTAACATTTTCATGTTCTAATATAAACAAGAATGCACTGGCCAACTGCAAACCACTCCTCCATTCATATGATGCTGAGGTTGAATATTAATTCTCCATTGAACATGGGTATCTTTGGATCAACTCTAGGGAATGGCAGCCTAGTCAGAATGACTTGAACTGTGAACTAATTAAAGGAAAAGCCGAATGAATATAATCTAAGGCATCTTCCTTTTGTTGTTCTCTCCCAGTTAATGTCAGAGGCTGCACTTACCATGAGGGAGAAATCATATTCTGACTTGTATCCACACTTAACACTTTTCAGCTATAAAACACCCTGCAAACTGCCTCAGAGGCATCCATTTTTAAACAGCTGACATTAATGATGTATATATAGCAAGGAAAAGGCTGCAGTTTGCCCACCTCAGTATACTATATTTTCTGGTGGAAAAGAAAAAAAAAAGTGCATCAAAATTCCTTTCAATATGAAATTGCACCTTTTGACTTTGAGATATTCTTAGAGTGATATTTCCTCATGTAAGAAGCTGATGTGTACCAGGAGACAACATGCAATTATGTAGCAATAGTTTATTTTTGTAACTGAACATCCAAAAATATAACCTTATATGATGCTATGCAAAGTTTGATTAGTTAACTGTGACCCACTGTGCTACTGGCATGCTTAAAATACACAGTGAAAATTCAAGTATAGAAAAATAATACATATATAAACTTTTAGTAAATTCCCCCCCCAAAAAAACCCCAAAGAATTCTTTACCATTTAATTCACAAAGCACTAAAGAAAACGACTAAAATAATGTGTCATGATTTATCTGGAAAATATGGAAAGGATCTGTTATTATCTCTATGCATACAAACTTAATGAAAAGCAACAACTTTAAAATTATCTAGATTTATGGTAATATATTTGACATTTGAGAATTATGTTTTAATAAACCACCTATACAATAATGTAGAATACAAATTCCTTCCCTTAATGTGTAGAAAATAATATAAAGCTGATTACGGAGTTTCTTTAATTAAGCAGTTACCTATCTAAATTTATGCAACAGATTTTAATTAATGTTTTATTAAAATATGATTGGATAATTTCCTTCTATTTCATTTTCATTCTCCCATTTAACCCCCTCCTCATTTCTTCTCAAACTCCATGCCTCCTCTTTAGCTGTTATTGGTGTGTGTGTGTGTGTGTGTGTGTGTGTGTGTGTGTGTGTGTGTGTGTGTGTTTAAATATATGAAAGGAACCTGTTGAATCCATTCAGTTTTGTTGGTACATGATCTCAGTGATGACAATTTGGTATTAGATAAGCAATTCCTATTTCTCATGCTCTCAGCACCCCCTAGCAGCCTGTAATTCTTATTCTAGGGGTGGAGGTGAGATTTCATCTGTCCACATCATGACTTTTGGTGTTATATTGCCTCGGGACTTGTTTAGGCATCCATATTGCTCAGTTATTATTAGTGAAGCCTCTCTGACATTTCTAGGACACATAATCTCACAGATTTCTTAGCTCTCTAGCTCTTACAGCCTCTTTGTCTCCTCCTCCTTGTGCAATCTTTCTGACCCATCTTCCTCTTTCAACTTCACTGCCCACCTCCCTCTTCTACAATGTTCCCTGAGCCTGAGGCAGAGGAGTAACACTGAAGATCTTAAGCATTGGGAGTTGGCTTTGGGCACTCCATGCAAGTTGTCCCTTGCATCTGGACCAGTTGTGGTTTTCTGTTAGTCTCTGTTGTTTGCAAAGACGAGTTTCTTTGATGATGGTTGGAGGTTACACTTATCTGTAGGTATAAAGGAAAATATAAGAATGTTCTTGGAAATTTGTCTGATTTAGAAAAGCGGTGGTAGTGGGTTTTCCTATAAGATCCATAACTTCACTAGGCTCTGGGAAGTTGGCTAGTTTTCCAGTACCAGGGTTGATTTACTTCCTGCTGAATAAGCATGGAGTCAAATTATATAGGTGTTGGTTACCAACAAGATATGAGTGCCATAATATACAATCAGTTTTGATATAAAAAAAAACCTTTTAAAGCTCCCTTTTTTGATGTACTAAACATTTTAAAAATAGCATTGTGTCTAACATTGATACATTGGTGACAGTATTTCTGTTCCACTATACAGTGGTATGTTTTCACATATTAAATGAATAATTCATAACATAAAATTTTGTAATTCATTCTAAGTTTCTGCCTCACCTGAGTAAATGGATTCATATGTGAGAGTTCAGAAATGCTTAGCAAATATTATGAAACCATTGATGGTTTCTGGAAAAACTGACCAAAATAGACTATTGTATTATTAATTTTAACTACTAGAAAATTAATACTTTAGATTTGAAGGACCGTATGGGAGTGAAATAAATCATTTAAGAAAAATAATAGACCAACCTTCTTACTAAGTCAGTTTGTTTATGAGTGTTAAATGGAACAAACCCAAGCTTTCTACTTGCTTAATTTTAATAATGAAAACCAGATCTTATGTTGATTTCTGTGACTTATTTGATGTTGAGTTCTATGTAGAGTGAGAGATAAAGATCTAGTCTCACTCTTCTACATGTAACTATTCATTTTTATCCACACCATTTGTTGAAGATACTGACTTTCTTCCATGTGTATCATGGGCCTATTTGTCAAAAATCAGGTGAATATAAAGATATGGGCTGATATGTAGACCTCAATTCTATTCCAGTGATCAGCAAGTCTTTTTTTTTTTTTTTTTTTTTTTTAGTATTAACACCATGCTGTTTTCATTACTATAGTTCTGTAATTTAACTTGAAATTTGAAAGAGTAATACCTCCAACAGTGTTTTTATTGTTCAGGATTCTTTTGGCTGTCCTGGATTTTTGTAGTTCCATGTTAAATTTAATATCATATTTCAAATGTAATGAAGAATTGCATTTGAATTTAATAAGAATTGCATTAAATCTGTAGATTGCTTTGATATAATGGCCATTTCACAATATTAATCCTCAGTGCATGAGCATATTCTAACATCTTTACTTTGCTTTTTTCTCTGTGTCAAATAAGTTCATAGTTAATAAGGGTAGTTAATCAAAATATAATAAAAATAAACATAGTGACAAAAATTAGAATTATAAAAATTTACAAATGGTGCTTGTTTAACTAGATGTCTGCATGTAGAAGAATGCTAACAGATCCATATCTATCATCCTGCACAAAACTCAAGTCCAAGTAGATCAAAGACCTAAGGAAAATAAAATCAGATACATTGAACTTGACAGAAGAGAAAGTAAGAAATAACCTTAATTAAACACATTGGCACAGGAGACAACTAACTGAACAGAGCATTAATACTGTAGGCACTAAGATCAGCAGTTTATAAATGGGTCCTCATGAAACCAAAATGTTTGTATATGGCAAAAACAAACAAACAAACAAACAAAAAACACCAGCAAGAGGAAATCATAGCAATCTACAGAATAGAGAAAACTTTTACCAACCCCACACCCAAAATATATAAAGAATTCAAGAAACTAGACATCAACAAACCAAATAATTTAATTAAAAATTGAGTACAGATCTAACCAGAATTCTCCATGAAGGAATATCAAAAGGCCAATAAGCACTTAAAACAATGTCCAACATCCTTAACCATCAGGAGAATGCAAATCAAAACAACTCCCAGGAAATCACGAGCGTGAATCTAGTGGAGACTCTTAGTAATGAGGGATATGGACCTTAACTGGCCATCTTCTATAACTAGGCAAGACTTCCAGTGGAGGAATTGGAATACCAACCCAGCCGCAAATCCTTTGATCTACAATTGGTCCTGTCTGCAAGAGATGCCGTGGTAAAGGTGGCTCAGAACTTGTGGGAGTGGCCAACCAATGATTGATTCAAATAAAGACCCATGCCACAAAAGGGAGCCAATCCCTGACACTCAAGGTGGGGCCAGGAACCAGAGACTGGATAATCCAGAGACCAAGGGTAGAACAAACAGGACCAGAAAAAAAAGTCAGTGAAATGATTCCTAATAATTGTCACAAAAAAGGCTTCATCCAGCAACTGATGGGAACAGATGCAGAGACGCTCAGACAAATATTAGGCAGAGCTCAGGGAATCCTGCAGAAAAGAGTGAGGAAGGATTGTAGGAGCCAGAATCAACTAACCAGGGTTCATAGGGGCTCACAGAGATTGAACAACAATCAGGGAGCCTATATGTGTCTGACCTATATCCTCTGCACATATGTTATGGTTGTGTAGCTTGCTGTCCCTGTGAGACTTCTAACCATGGGAGCAGAGCCTGTCTCTGGCTCTTTTTCCTGCTGTCCGGACCCTTTTTCTACTACTGGATTCCTTCATTCAGTCTTAATATGAGGGGATGTGGTTAGGTTTATTAAAACCTTATATGCCATGTTCTATTGATATTTCTGGGAGGCCTGAATGGAAAGTGAAGGCAAAGCAGGAGAATTGGATCTCAGGGACAGCAAATGGGGGGAGGTCTGGGAGAGAGTATGGAGGGGAAACTGTAGTCAGGAAGAAACATATGAGAAGACTAAAAGGAAGAGTTAATTAGTTAAGATAATTTGAAAATGTCAAAAGTAACAATTTAAATGCAGGCAATAAATTAGAATGATATTGTAAAAAGTAAATACACATTAAAAGTTACAGTATTTTTAGAAAGATAAGACATATAATATTTCAAAAGAAATATTTGAAATGCATTATATAAAATTATAAATGAAATTATATTTTATGTTTTATTCCTGGATTCATTATTTCCTCTTATATTATGTGCCATATCTTGTTTTGCTAATAAAAAAGGGGTTTGAAGAAATAGTGTAGAAATTATGATTATAAATTATTGGTTAACTTTTTATCAAAGTTTTCTAATTAATAAAAATTATAAAATCAATTCAAAATTTTACAGTATAGATAATAAAATATGTTTTAAAATATTTTATCAAAACTGATTGTATAGAAGTATGCATTATATTTATATATGTAGATTTTATATAAAGCACAGATACATATATATACATACATACAGATGTGTACACACACACACACACACACACACACACACACACACACATATATATATATCAAGCTTGTAAGAATCATCTAAAGCAAAACCCAACCACACTTTTAAAAATGTTTAATGTCAATACCTTTGAAGAAAACTTTCATGTATTGTACCACATGTCATACCATGTCTCAGACCATGTTCTCTGGTAAAAGTTTATGAAAATGAAGAAATTCAGTACCTATTTGATACCATTTATTAAAATACACAAAAAACAATCTTTATAGAAGTTGTACAAGTTGCATTTGTTAATCTACCTTTGGTACATGAGGAAAGCAGCTTATAAAGATGTCACTAACATGCTTCAAATAGCACATGTGTGAACATGACCTAAAGGATTCTAAAGAAATTGCTAACAATTACCATGGTCCTTCATCACCAACATATCTCTATCCTTACTTGTTTCTTACATTTGTATGTAAGTTAGGCTTGCCACCAAGCATTTATAATTTCATCATTTACAGAGAAAAATTCCTTCCATTCAGAAAGGACCTCAGTACACTGAGGACCCATATCCCATTTATAATTAAGAAATCAGTGATTTTTGGATTACTGTGAATAACTCATTCTAAAAATAAATCACAACATAAGAATATTGGTTAAAATTATCATGTGCTCCTAGTATTCTCCCTGTCCTCTGACTCCTACAATCTTCCCTCCCATTTTACCATGGGGTTCCCTGAACTCCAAAGAGAGGGACTTAGTATAGATCTCCAATTTGGATGCTCTCTCTTATGTCTTTATGTGGGCCTCTGCACCTGCTCCTATCTGCTGCTGGAGGAAGCCTCTCAGATGATGACTGGACAAGGCACTGATCTTTGAGTTTAGTGGAATACCATTAGAAAACATCTCATTGATTTTTTTGTAGTGGGGCTTACAGAGTCTGAAGCAGCAAGCATGGTGCTTGCATTGATCTGTACTAGGTCCTCTGCACTTAAGTTATGGCTGTTACCTTGGTCTTTTTGTGTGTCTCCTAACAGTGGGAGCTGGTGTGTCTCTGACACTTTTGACTCTTTTCTTCCTATTGAGTTGCCTTGTCCAGCCTCAATATGAGGAATTTTGCCTTGTCTTACTGCATGTTATTTTTTCATATTTGGCTGTTGTCTCTTGGAAGCCTGTTTGTTTCTGAAGGGTAACAGAGGGGGAATGGATCTGCTGGAAAGTCGAGGTTGGGGGGGAACAGGGAAGAGTGGAGGGATGAAAACTATGGTCAGGATGTATTGTCTGAGAGAATGTATTTTCAATAAAAATATTGAATTAAAGGTCTTTATATTTATATTTTAAATTATTTGAATTAAAAACATTTTATTACCTATTTCACAGCTTCAAGAAGGCTCACAAGTCTGATTACTCAAGCGAGAGAAGCAGTTTAATCACACATTGAAATTCACAATAATCTTCTGTGATATTCATAAGAGGTTTATTCTATCCCCTTTATTCTGTACATCAAGAAAACTTTATTCTGGTCAGAAAACTGACATGTGGATTTTGTGCAGAGGAGTCAGTCATTAAGAGCCTCATTTAGTGGCAAAATGTTGCCTGGGTTTGTCATACAGACTGTCATTGAGCTGTATGTAATCCTAACTACTGAAAAAAAAAAAAAAAACATTGCTTTCTTCTGAACCTATGTGTCTAAAAGTGAGATGTTCTCTTAAGGAAATAGTTGTCCCTGTCCAGATTGTCTATGAGAGAGGTTAGACAGTGACTTAATAAATCTTGGCACTCAGATCCCTGGAAACCATCATACTCACTAAAGAATACAAACAGTGTTTGAAGGACAGATGCTAAATTGGGAACAAATCACTGAGCATGTAGCTGAATTTCACTGTAGGCAGTAGAACACTGCTACTACTGGTAATAGACATGGATAGTATAGCCAGACTAACCCTACCATATTTTCTCATTATTGTCTGTGGTAAAAATTGATTAAATTCATCAACAGGAGGAAATAACATTTTATCTGTTTAAAATAGGAAATAGATTTTTTTTTATGCAGGACTTGAGATTCAAAGTCTGTGTGAAAATGCAAACATGTTTTCTAATTCTTAAAGGTTATCTTTTTAGAGGTAACTTTAGCAACATTTTAAGTCATTTACTTTTATTATTTTCAAGTATATCTGAGTTGTGTGCCTGTGGTTTCTACCTGAGGTTATAAATAATATTTCTTTTTTTCATTTGATGCATAAACTCATTGTCCTCCTCAAGTTGCAAAAGACAACAAATCTCATACTTCTGAGTTACATAGGTATCAGCCATCACTGATTTATCTTACATGGTAGAGAACTCTTCACTGTATGAAAGCATTTTAAGTACCACTTCTTTGAGCTTTAAGTTACAAATGAAACACCAAGACAACTATGTCATCAAATTCTCTCTTTTCTCCTCATTAGACCACTGAAAAGCATGCCTTCATTTCTCAGGATATTACACTGACCTACAACGAGATAGGGTACTCTCCTTCTAACTAGGGCCCTAACATCTGACCTAGAAAACCCCTTCCTGAGAGGGTCCCAATGTAGTTACTATGAGAAAGAACCACTCTCTATGGCTCCAAGTACAAAGTCCATACTCTACCCATGCCTCTAATTGTGCCTGTTTATATTATGTCTCTCTACAAAAAGCCAAAGAACTCAATAGAATATCTACTTCCCCTTCTCTATCCTCTAAGCTTCAGTCAACCTTATCACCTGAGAACTCTGGCTCACTGAGTTATAGACCAAGAAAAAGCAAAACACAATAACAAATGTACAGGTACCATTGTAAAAACACAAACAATATGAAAATCAAACCAATATATTTGAAGCAAAGACCTTCGACACTCACGCTCATACCCAGGGAGAATAACTTAGGGAATTATAAGCATGTTTAAGGAGTTCAAGGTTTACAAGAAAAACACGAATGAATATATAAACAAACTTAAATAGGACATTCATAAGCTCCTGATTAAAGCCCAAAAGAGCAGAGATGGCTAAATATAATGATGGGAAAAAGTGAGGATATGAAATTTTAATTCAATAAAAAACTGAAATATTGATGAATATCCAAAGTGAAATGAAGCTAGAAATTAAAAATTTAACAATAATAAATTAGTAAGTCTAATTTTTAGAAAAGTACTAAACAATGTTCTTCTTTTCTCTGATCAATGATAACACTTGTCATCATTTGTTGCTAACTTTTATCATCAGTTGTTTTTCTGATCTTAGCAATTCTGACTCCGTAGGATGAAATCTAAAACATACTTTGAATTTTCATTTCCATATTATTTAAAAATATTTCTCTCATACTTGTTTTTCTTCTTTATAAAACTACCATCATAGAAGAAAATCTTTCTCAGAGCAATTACAGAATCTAATGCCTATTGTAAAAAAAAAAATACTGCTTGGAGTGATAGAACAGCTATAAAAGAGAGAACACAATATTTGGGAGAAACCATAAAGCGATTTTTTGGCAAACTTCTATAAATGAACAGAGACTAAAATTAAAAATATGAATAAATGACTTTCTCATTGAAGGTCTTGTAGACACAGGCACAGATGTTACAATAATTGCTTCTGAGAAAAATATTAGGAGGTATTATAAAGAACAGCCACCAACCATCCAGAAAGTACAAGAACAGGGCACAACATCTGCTGATCTTTCAAAGACACCAAAGGCCCTATCTTTAAAATGGTTAACAGGCCGGGCGTTGGTGGTGCACGCCTTTAATCCCAGCACTCGGGAGGCAGAGCCAGGCGGATCTCTGTGAGTTCAAGGCCAGCCTGGGCTACCAAGTGAGCTCCAAGAAAGGCGCAAAGCTTCACAGAGAAACCCTGTCTCGAAAAAAACAAAAAAAACAAAAACAAAAAAATGTTTAACAGAAAGGTCTGTATGGGTCTAGCAATGTCTTTTAACAAGAGGCCTTAGAATAACTGGTACAAGAGCAGTTAAATGCTCAGTGTATTGAAGAATCAACCAGCCCTGGGTATTCTCCTGTATTTGTTATTAAAAGCAAATCTGGTAAATGGAGAATGGTAACAGATCTAAGAGCAATTAACAAGGTAATTCAGCCAATGGACTCTCTACAATCTGGAATTACTTTTTCTACTTTGTTGCCAGAAGGATAATCTTTTATAGTTATTGATTTAAAAGACTGTTTCTTCTCAATATCTTTACGAGAAAAAAAGACAGAGAAAATTTGCCTTCACGTTACCTACTTATAATAATTCCCAGCCATTCAAAAGATATCAATGGAAGATTCTCCCACAGGGAATATTAAATAGGCCAACCCTGTGCCAATATTTTGTACAACAGCCATTGGAAGTAATACGTAAACAATTTCCTAAATCAGAACAAATCATCCAGAAATAATGTTCCATGAGAAAGAGTAAATTGGCCTATTGGTATATCACATATAAAATTCATAAGTCTTCCTTAATATTTGTTTCTGCTGTTCTCTACAGACACATAATGCAAATGGTCTTTTTGCAGTCCCAGTTAAAATAAAAATTAAAGCTGACTTTGTAGTTGGAGCATGGCTCTCTCCTTTTCTGACTCCAAGCATGCTTGATAAAAGAAAATGAAAAATCTCTGTATCATGTCAGAAGAGTCACCTGATATGGGACAGAAGAAAATCCCAAATTAAAGGACTATTCTATTGCCACTAATCTCATAATTCTTTGTTTTTATTTTGACTCTTTAAAATGTTTCTTAAGGTATGAATTTTATATCAAATTTTATAAGATTAGTATACATTTTTAAAAATTTTTGTCATGATATTAATGGTCATATAGAGTACTAACTAATCATAGAAAAAAAGGCTTCATCTAGCTGCCTGTACATGATTTTGGGTTTGAGTCTCTATCAGTTTTCTTCAGGGAACCATGACCATGACTTGCATTGACTCTGAAGTCTCCAAAAAGATGATAGAGCTCTACAATGATGATTCCATCAAGACAATGATAATATCACTAAGATGACAAACACCACCCAAAGATAGAATTTGGACTACAAACTGCTCAGGACAATTTTGACATGGTTAGCTGAGTTGATCCATCCTTACAGACTACTCAAGCAAGGACTTGAAACAAGTCCTGCATTTTTTAATTATGCAGAGACTGTGCAACAAATGATACAGCTACCTCTCTCAGGACTTGAAAATTAACCCCCGGTTTTTCTTTTCAGGATCCCCTAAAGATGTCATTGCCCCCAGACAGCAGAAAGTAATTTTCAGAAAATGATGCCCACATTCCCAACTGGTGCGGAATGTGGTTTTTGGTCATTCAATGGGTTATGGATAATTGTCATTGTTTAGGATGGTTGGTTAAAGGTGTTATTGATAATGGTCAGGAAAAAGGCTAAACAAAGGAGATTAGATTTAGTGTTCTTGTTTGAAATATAAAAAAAAGGAAAAGAAAAAAGAGGTAGATTATTGAATCTTCTCTAAAAAAGATAGAAATGATAGAATAAAGGGTAGATTATTGAATCTACTCTGAAAAGAAAAAAAGAGAGTATGGATATGATAAGATAAAAAGGTAGATTATTGAATCTACATTCAAAAAGGAACTACTTGCTTTACATATTTTACATTGGATTGGATTTTTGTATATTGTGTACAAATTTTGCATATTGATACAAATTTGAGGTTGATTTTATTAGAAAATACTATACATATATTACCAATCTTGTTCAAGTTATTGCACCTATACAGCTCATTTCAAAGTGTAACACAAATTAGTAGTCCTTGAAAGTTATTATTACCAACTAATTAGGATGTAAGAAATGCAAGTCAATAGTCACTACATTCAAACTTGTAGTCATTGTAGGTATGTTTTTAAGATCAGAGATATATCTTAGATGTACATGTCATCTTCAAACACTTCAGAGATCTATAGAATATGACATTTAAGATATTTTAATAATATAGATTTGTTTCTTTTTTTATGGCAATGAGACATGTCTGTTCCTGGCAGGACCAATTTACTTCAGAGAAGATGATGGGCATTGAAGGAACTCCATATGGAGTTCACTTTCTTTGTGGCAAAAGTTAGCCACCAGGCAAGAAAATGCTCTTGCGTTGGCTGCTGACAGTATGCTGTCCAAAATGAGCAAGCAGGATACAAAAGAAAGGACTGCCATGTAACACAATTTGCTAAATGGTCTTATTATTAGAAAACCTTGAGCCAGATATTGGGGTAAAAGCTGAAAGATCAGAGAAACAGAACAAGCCACAGCCAACCTCACCTTAACAACTCCTCAGCCACAAGAGTGAGACTTTCTGTTTACTCACACCTTATATACCTTTCTGTTCCCTGCCATATTACTACTTCCTTCCTAGTGCTAGGATTAAAGGCGTGTGTGCTTCCAAATACTTGGCAGCAAAGGCGTGAGATCTCAAGTGCTGGGATTAAAGGTGTGTGCCACCACTGCCTGGCTCTGATTCCAGTGTGGGCTTGAATTCACAAAGATCCAGATGGATCTCTGCCTTCCGAGTGATAGGATTAAGAATATATGCCACCACTGTTTTGCCTCTGTCTAATCTAGTGACTGACTGGCTTTGTCTTCTGATCTCCAGATAAATTTATTAGGGTACACAATATATTGGGGTACACAATATATCACCACATTGCCGAGCCTTGTCAAGACAAGCTAGGAAGGCCCTTTAGAAAAATCTGGCTTCACAGATGACTTTGTCAGATATGTTATGCCTGTAGGTCAAAGATGGATGCCCCAATGTTGCAGAGGTACCTTGTGTGACTGTCTAAGCAGCCAGCTGCTTCTGTCATTTTTCACATTTTTCGGATGCTGCTTGTTTTATTTCCTTCTTGGAACCCTGAGGGAGTTGAAATTTAGATAATTATAGTTATAGTATTCTTTGTTAACAAATTCAGAGAAGAAACTCATTAAGAGGTGTATAAGTGTATAAGTTTGAAAGATATCAAAAGAAAGTTTTCAGTTGATAATACAAATTAGGATAGAAAGTGAATTAGGTACAACATTTTGGACTCACAAAAATAGGATAGATAATGGAGTATTTTTTTTGAATCTGTCAAATGTTTACAGACTGAACATTGTTAATGTACTCTTGATTATATATATTGTATATACTCATTGTATATAGTTTTTCTTATACTAGTTATAACCTTTTATTGTTTTAGACAAGAAACTAGAAATGTGGTGATATTTTGTGTACCCCAATAAAACTTATCTTGGGGATCAGAAAACAAAGCCAGCCTCTAAACTAGATATAGTGGTCAGGCAGTGGTGGCACATGCTTTCTTTTTATCACTCATGAGGCAGAGATCCATCAAGGCCACACTGGGAACAGAGCCCGGCATGGAGACACACACCTTTACTCCCAGCACTTGAGATCTCATGTCTTTGTTTGGGAAGGACAAGCATTTTTAATCCCAGGAAGTAATATGGCAGTATGCAGAAAGATATATAAGGCATGAGCAAACAGGAACTCTCTCTTTAGACTGAGGATTTCCGGGAGGTAAGCTAGTGGCATTAGCAGTTCAGCTGAGACCCTCAGGGGTGAGGACTCAGGATTTCAGTCTGAGGAAACAGGGCCAGCTAGTGAGTTGGCAAGGTGAGGTTGACTGTGGGTTGCTCTGCTCCTCTGATTTTTCAGCTTTGACCCCAATATATGGCTCCAAGTTTTTTATTAATATGACCATTCAGCAAATAGTATTACAAGTAATAAACCTGATTATTACCTATAATTAATATAAGCATCTGTGTGGTAATTTGGGATGCAGCTACTGTGTATTTGGGAGTTGCGGGAGGGAAAGAAACTTCTGACTACAGGAAACTTTAAGAGACACAAGTGACTAGAGCAAGATTCTCCAATTTTGAAATGACATAGACACAAAACCAGAATATTTTAACTGGGAATCATCCATCAGAATAAAAAAAGAGAAAAGCTTTTCATCATAAAACAGTCTCATTTTATATCAACAAAATATCCCTAGGAAGAATAGGTGCAGAAAGGGATTTTGACAAAAGCCAACTAGCATCATCCTAAATGGAGGAAAAGGTTGAAGCAACCCCATTAATATAAAAAATAAGATGGTACTATCACTGTTTTCACTCATATTCAGTACAGTATTTGACATTCTAAAGAGATTTCAATATGAGCTCTAACTATATGAAGTCACATCAACAGTGACTAATATTTTCTCTTTCCCAACATCATGACTACTGTATTTTGTCATTTGATCCCCCCACCAAGTTCCTTTATGTCAGAGTATTTTATTAGAGCAACAGAAATTAAAACTAGGAAAAAGATCCAGACTTAAATCCACACAAATAAGAAACAGATAAGAGAAGGAAGTAAAGGAGAGGCAAATAGGAAAAGGAGTCAAAGTAACCCTGCTTGAGGATGATATGAATCTACATATAAGAAATCCTAAAACTCTGTCAGAAAGCTTCTAGAACCAGTTAATATATCCTTTCAAGTGGCAGGATGCAATAGTAGCATACAAAATTCAGTAGTCTTTCTATATACCAAAGACAAACATACTAAAAATGAAATGAAGCAAACAATCACAATCACACTAGCATCTCATCAAAAACAATAAAAAAAAACTCTCATAGACATCACACAAAGGGGTTAAAGATTATCTACAATGAAAACATTAAAATTCTGAAGAAAGAAATAAAAGATGTTACTAGATAACAGAAATGACTTACATGCTCATAAATTAAATTGGTAGAATTGGTATTATGAAAATCAACATGCTGTCAAAAGCAATTTACTTATGCAGTGAAATCCCAGTGTTGTTTTTCACTGAATAGAAAGACCAACATTAAAATTAATATAGAAACATAAAAGAATCTAGATATCAGGGAAATCGTAAGCAAAAACAGTAATATGAACAGTTATACTCAATCTGAAGCTAGTAAAAATATAATCAGCCAAGCAGTAGTGGCACACTCCTTTAATCCCAGCAGTGGAGGCATTGGCAGGGAGATCTCTGAATTTGATGCTGACCTGGTTTACAGAGTGAGTTCTAGAACAGCAAGGACTATGCAGAGAAATGCTGCTTTGAAAATGTAAGTAAAGTAAGTAAAGAAATAAATATATAAATCAGCATGATAATGGTTCAAAAATATATACAGAACAGTGAAATAGAATAGAAAACTCTGGCAATTAGTTTTAACTGTCAGCTTTCCACATCCTAGAATTACCCGAGAAGAATTTCAAGGAGATACTGTCCAGATCAGGTTGGACTATGGGCATGTCTGTGAGAAGATGTCTTGATTGCCGTAATTATGTCGAAAGACACAGTCTGAAAGCTAGGGACCGTAGACTGTATAAAAGTAGAGAAAGGGAAAAAAGTACTAAGCATGCATGTGTTCATTTCTCTTTGCTGTCCCACTGTGGATATGATATGAATGGCCACTCTAAGTATCTGTCTTAATTTCCCTTCAGTGATGAGCTATAACCTGGAACTGTTAAAAAAAAAAAAGGGGGGGCTCCCCTAAGTTGCTTTTTGTGAGTCTTTTATCACAATAACAGGAATAAAACTAGGATAAATATTTATATTTAAGCCCACACAATTACAACCAACAGATTATTAGCAAAAATGACAAAAAGACAGACAGGAAAAAAGATAGCATCTTCAATGAAAAAAAAAGTTGTAAAATTGGATGGCTATATATATAAGAATGGCATTAGACTTCTATCTCTCACCCTGCCTGCACAGAATCAATTCCAAATGAGACAAAGGCCTCAATATAAAATCTCCAACTGAAATCACAAGCAAAGGAGGGAATTGCTACATTCTGTACATATAGGCAATAATTTTGTAAATAGGACTCTGTTTTCTCAGAAAATAAGGAAAATTGATAAGGTCAAATAAGGTCAGTAAATAAGGGTTCTCAACAAGAAAACAATGCAATAAAAATAAACTATAAATCTAAACAGAATTCTCAAAAAAGGGAATATAATGGCTAATAAACATTTTTAAAAGTCTTCATCATTAGCCATCAGGGAAACAAAAATATGAAACTTCTCTGAGATATCATCTCACTATTGACAGAATGACTATCATCAAGGAATAATATGATCAAAAATGCTGATGATGATATGAAGGAAAAAAACCTTATATATTGCTGCTGTGAGTACAATAAAATCACACTATTGAAATCATTGTGGAAATTCCTAAAAGAATGAGACACAGAATTGCTGTGCAATCAAGCCATTCCAGCCTTTTGCATGTAACCCAAGTTTCTTTATCCTATTATAGAAATGTGTGCCCATCCATCTTTAATGTCACTCCATTCACAACACCCAGAAAAGGTACTCAGTCTAGAAGTCCATCATGTGATGGATGGATAATTAAAAAAAAATATGTAACGCAATAGAATTTTCCTTACATGTAAAGAAAAATAAAATAATTTTTTATTTAAAAAATTTAAAGTTTAATTAGTCAGATAATTTAAACACACTTCTAAATGAATTCAAAGAAAATGAAAATTAAAAATTGAGTGAAATATGACAAACAATATAACATATAAAACAGAAGTCAATAAAGTGATAAAAATATTTTTAAAATCCAATTTAAATTTAGGAGATTAAAATTTCAGTAAGAAAATAAAAATGAGACTGCCTCATAGAAGACAGGATATGAGGGATGTTAGACAGATGAATTAGATAATTTACACATTGGAATATATATATATATATATGTATATATATATGTATATATATATATATAAAACATCCTATTTTTGTGACACTATTATAGATCAAATTTCAAAATTATGGGACTAGAGGAAGGAAAAGAAACTCAGACAAAAGCCATAAACAATATGCTTAATGGAATCATAGACTTCTAAGATCTAGAGAAAGAGATGAACATTTTGACTCAGGATGCATATTAGATGGGAGTAGATAAGAAAGTGCTAATGCTGATTATAGATAAACCACTAAACACACAGAGCAAAGAACCACATTTAAACTTGCAAGATAAGCACCAAGATACACATAAAGGCACACCTAATTTCTCAACAACAATAAAATTTCAGAGGTAGTGTAATGTTGTGGTGGTTTAAGTAAGAATGGCCCCCATAGGCTCATATGTTCACATGCTTAGTTACCAGGCAGTGGCACTATTTGAAAGTATTAAAGGGATTAGGAGGTGTGGCCCTATTGGAGGAAGTGTCCCTCAGGGGATGGGCTTTGAGGTTTCAGAAGCCCATGCCAAACCCAGATACCCTCTCTGCCTTTGGATCAGGCTTCAGTTCTCAGATACTGCTTCAGTATCTTCCTACATGCCAGCACACTTCCTGCCATTATGATAATGGACTAAACCTCTGAAACTGTGAGCAAGTCTCCAACTAAATGCTTTCTCTCCTAAGAGTTGGCTTTCATGGTATCTCTTCATAGCAATAGAACTGTGATTAAGATAGAAGTTGGTGCCAGGGACCAAGGCATTGCTATAATAGGCCTGGCCACACTGTGTTTTGGTATAACATGAAAGACTTTGGGACTTGGGACTGGAAAAGCCACTGGACATGTTACGTGGGGGCTTAATGGATGTCCTATCAGGAGTTTGAAAGACAGTTCTGGCAGTGTGTTCAAGAAGTTTCTGAGGGAAAGAATATTAGTAAGTGGCCTCAGACTGCTCGTGTGATATTTTGGCAAAAAAAAAAAAAAAAAATGTGGCTGCTTAGCTGGGCGTGGGGGTGTATGCATTTAATCTCATCACTTGGGATGCAGAGGTAGGTGGATTGGATCTCTGAGTTTGAGTCTGGCCTGGTCTACAGAGTGAGTTCCAGGACTGCTAGGGCTACACATATAACCCCTGTCTTTTATGAAATGTGATAATGAAATTGAGCAAGCTGAGCAGGGAAAAAATATAAAATATACAGTTAGAGAAGAAAAAGAACACCAGGAAATTCAATGTTTGAGCCAAGTTCAATGTTCAGGAAAATAAATACCTTAAAGGAAAGCCTGATACTAAATGGAATAAGGGGAGTAGAGACCTAAGGGCAAGACCCCACACAGCTAAGCTTCTAACTTGTGAAAGGGAATTAAACAAAATCTTAAGTGTTGACGAAAGCCATCAACAGCAAAAGGCTGATGCAAATGAAATGGGATCAAGTTCCAGACCCAGAAAGCATCAGATATTTGGTAGATTTGGCAGCTTTAGACACTGTGGTGGTCCTGGCTTTAAAGTCATGGACCTGAAATGGGTTGTGGAATCTTCTTCCACAGCTATTGAAAGCAGTTGAGGTCAGTCATGTGTCAGGAAAGTCCCTGCATGAAGGCCAAGCTGTGAAGGTGAAGCCTAAATTTCACTGGAGATACTAAGAAGTTGGAGATGCCAGAGTCATGGGATACTTGCCTAGGAAAGGTCCAGACTGGGTGTGGAACCAGCCCAAGAAAGAAAAGTGTGTTGCAGTCAACAAAGCTAGAGGAGTTGGAAATCTGAAGAGTACTGTGATATTGGACATGCAGATGCAGAATGTGGAGTTTGCTCTGCTGATTTTTGTTCTTGCTTTTGTCCAGTTTTTCCACACTATGCTCCCTTTCTTCTCTTTTAACTGGTAATATATATTCTGTGCCAGTGCATCTTGGAAGTGCATGATATGCTTTTTTTATATTAATTTTACAAGGGGTTGCAGATGGGAGACTAAAATGAGTCTCAGAGGCTTTGAAGTTTGTACTTCAAAACAGTGTTGAGACATCGATAAACTATGGAGACTTTTGAAGCTGGACTAAGTGGACTTTGCCTTATAATATGGCTATAAGTCTATGGGGGCCAGGAAGTAAAATATGATGGTTTGAATAAGAATAGTACCCATAAGGCCATATAATTGAATGCTTAGTTAGTAGGTAGTGGCACTGTTTGAAAGGATTAAAAGTATCAAGAGATGTGGCTTTGTTGGAGGAAGTGTGTCAGTGGAGGTGGGCATTGAGGTTTCAGAAGCCCATGCCAACTCCCAGTGTGTGTTTCTATGACTATGAAACAGTTTCTAGTACTTTGCTTCTGCTCCAGTGTCTGCCTACATGCTGCCATGCTTTCTGCCATGATGGTAATGGACTAAACCAATTAAGTACTTTCTTTCACAAGAGTTGACTTGGTCGTGGTGTCTCTTCATATCAATAGCACAGTTACTAATATAGCTGTATTCTGAGTGCTGAAAATTAATAACAGCCAGCAAAGACTACTTTATTCTTAACTGTCCCTGATAACTGAGGAGAAAGAGTGTGAAATTAAAAGAAAGCCGACAGAACCACTACCACTGAAGTGGCAATATGTAAGAAATTTGAAAGAATTACTTTGACTGAAGAGAAAGATAAATACATCCAGGAGGCTTCAAGAAAAAAAATCAAACCCTCTAGAGCTATAAGAACTATAAGAAGCAAGAATAAGAAGTCACTAAATACTACCAATATCAGCAAAATGATAAGATTAATATGAAACTTTCAATGATAATTTGGACTTGACCACCCATCACAAGACACAGACTAGCAGACTAGATTAAAACATAGAACCTATTTGTTTCCTAGAGGAAATGTACATTTTTATTGGAGGTAAAGATAGCCTTTGGGAGTAAAAGGCTGGAAAGGTACCTTTTATGAAAACAGAGCTAGAATGCAAGCAAGGATCACTCTTCTCATATTTGATATAATAGACTTCAAATAAAATTATTTAGAAGAGATAGCAAAGACCACTTCATATTAATTAAGGAAACTTCAAGGGAAAACTAGAGGGGGCCATGACAACAAGCCCTAACCTAATGTCACTGTGTTTTTGCCTGCTCAGAAATGAACTACTCTATCCCAGTCATCAGAGTGCTCAGACCTGAATGTAAATGAATTTATTCTTTCTTTTACAGAGTGCTCAGACTAGCACAATAAAAATAGACAATTTTTAGACTCTATTATCAGCAATAAAATAAGAAATATCTGAGCTAAATTATATCATAGATCAAATGGACTTGCCAGGGGTTTTCTGAACGTTCCACCAGAACGCACATATTCTAATAATTTACACAGGTACCTGTGATGACTAAAGAAACTTAATATGGAGCCAGATGTTCCTCAAGGGCCTTTGACCTTTTGCTCTGGAATGCCTGGGAGATTCTAGTGGCCTGCAGGTGAGACAGTAATAGGATAATGGGCTGTGAGGTACTAACAGCTGACTTTGCGTCTGTAAAGCTCACTATTACTGTGGGAAAGGAATGAAATGGTCTTTTTATTACTATATACTGGGAAAGTAAGAAACTACTGGGGGAAGTAAAACAATTTCCTGCCCAGCTGTGAATTTCATGAATGGTTGTAATACACACCTTTCTGATGACTGTTTTAAAGCACCACCTTAACCCCCTTTCCACACGGCATGCTGTTTGGCTCTAAGGCTGCTCTCCTTCTCCTAGCAGTAAGAGTAAATTCATTTAATCTAAATCTGAATTGTCCCAAAGTCTTTGGTTTCTCCCAGTGGATTTGAACAACACAACGAACTGCATTTTCCAAGATAACATGCACCAAAAGAAGCACCTAATATCATAAAATCAACACCACTGGGCATAAACTTAATCCCAGCACCATAAAAACAGGTAATAATTATACTCTACTCTCAGAAATACAGAGGCCTTCTGATTAAAAAAGTAAGAATTATATGAGATAAATTATATCATAGATCATATGAACTTGTGAGGTATTTTCTGAAAGTTGCATTAGAACACACACACATCCTTCTCATCAGTTTAAGGAATAGTCTCTAAAATAATTCTTATATGAAACAGCAAAACATTAAAAAAAATAGAGAAAATTGAAGCTGGAATTTTTTTTCTGAGGCATCTCTACTTAAGCATGTATGCTGTTTCGTTGCTGCTTGGAAAACATTCTTCCTCTTAAGACCACTGGTAAATTTATTTCTTCTCATTTTCTCTGTACAACCATTTTCTAGGTCCTATTTATGTGGATTATCTATTGTGGATTATGGACTGAGATCACTACAATGAATTCTCTGGTACCCAACAACTTTTTGTCAATCTGAAATAATCTTTATATATCAAATCCCACTGGCATCTTTCAAAGAATGACACAGATTCAAGCTAGAAACAAGAGTCACTTCAAGACTGAGTGCAGCTTCTGCCCACCATTGGCTCCTGTAAGACTTTCTAAAGTTAATTTTTTCATGACAAATGGTGTATAATGAAAGAAAACAGCTAAATACAAGACTAAAATTCTGGTTAATTGAAATATAACGAAGCACTTGAACTTGTGCGGTGCCAGATGAGAGGATTAAAATTGGCCAAAACATAGAAGAATTTAATAGAAGGATTAATAAAAGGCAATTACATCAATCATTCCTCACGTTTAGCAACTATACTTTTCGGACATTGAGGGCTTTGACATAACATGATCCTGATAAACTTCCTGAAATAAAGTACAAAAAAAGGTAAGTCATCCAAACTTAGCAGCTGTAGAAAATGCTTTTTCCTGAGCCTTATCAGGGAAATGTTATCAAAACTCAAGGTAAAACTACTATGAGTTATATCTGTAGCTAGACTCAGCAGGAAGAGAGAGGTATCGTGTTACAAGAGTAACAAACAATTGACAAAACAGCAAGCAAGAGGTGAGGATTAAGTTTTTAATATAAAAAACACTACCTGTAAACACACTTCCAGATGTGGAAAATTGTACACAGATATTTTACTTGTATCTAGGTCCTACGAATAATAGGTATACTCAAAACTTACATTGAATCATCTGTTCAATGGTCACTTAATAAATAACGAATATAACCAATACCTTTCAGATCTTTTTTCAGGTTTAGTATCTGGATTAGTCTGTGGATGAAGAGGGGACTTTCAGCATGACTTTGAGGCACTACAAGTCATACTCCCTGGCTAGGAGTATCCTATGATCACACATATTTACATGAAAAGTTAACAACCAGTGCATTAACCCTTTCAACATTTGCTTGTGTAGCATCTTGTTTAGGCCACCAACTATTACAATTAGAACAGGCAGAAACTCCAGACTCCACAGGGACTTTGTCTCCATGCTTACAGGTAACTGTTGACTTTTGTTGTGCCTGATCTCTGAGGAATTTATTTAATATTATTGAACTAAGAATATTATATCTAAGAATTCTTTTATGAATATTAATTTATTGAAGTTTAGAGAATCAATTTCAGAAAAATCTTCAAAGAAAACACATTTCCGAAAATGAGGCATTTGAATGTACAGAGTATGCATGAAACAAAGTTTTTATCTTTATTTCATTGTACTGGGTTTTATGAAATATGCCACAATATGAAAGCACCTTTGAGGGAATATGATATATTTTTTTCATTTAATTCTAAGTACTACTATACGTGACTAACTTTAAAGTTGATAGAAATTGGGTGGTTTTATAAAACTGCTGCAGGCAGGTATTTCAGTTGAGATTTTTCTAGAATAGGTTCTGTAGTTGCTTTTGTGGTTAGGTCTTTCTACTTAGAGGAAGAACCTCAAATAGGAAGCCCTAGGAGTCTTTGATTTTGTGACCATTGCTGGCTTCCCAGCCCTTGACTACTCTCAGATACAATCTTTAATAAATCATGAGAAATGGCCAGCATACGCAACATTGTTTCTCTCACCAATCTGAAATTCTGATTCCAAACAGCAGATCTTCAAGCCTGTCAGAGTGTGTTCAGAATAAGAATAGGACCACCTGAGCTCCAACTGAGAGTCCCAGGAACTTTTCTTTGAGGAAGAAGACTCTTTTGAGTACTTGAGGCTATTCTTGCTTCCCTTTACCTTATTTTAAGACATTTGAAGTTTTTTGGAATTTATATTCAGAAAAGATGTTTCCATATATACTTTAAATTTCCTTATTTCTTTTCTTTTTTACACTGACATGATGAACTCTTAAATCTGCCTTAGAGTTAATAGTTAAGGAGCATCATTTCCTGAATCTGCCCTTGATTTTTGACACTTTCTAGGTAGACATTTTTGGACACTTCATGGTTCATTATAATGATCTACGATGCTTTTGAAGTGTATCTTTATGGTAAAGGAAATTGGCACTATGTGTTTTCAAGTTCCACTGTTGACTCTAATAGGCATAAATCTTAAAATTGGTTCAAGTCAACTCAATTATGTTTTCCAAACTTAACTTTCTCTCTTATAATTGAAAAACAATAATTATACATTTTCCCATCTTAAATGAATGATGCATAAATATAAACTTATTCATCAAACATAATCTTATCTGTGTGTACATCACCAAAGAACCAAATGAGAAAAACAGAAGTTCTTTCTTCAAAGCTTTCTGTAGTAAGAAAGCCAGTTATCACATGCTTGACAGGACAGGGTATGAAGCTTTATAATGGTTTGAAGTGTGCTCTGCCATGAAGTTGTTGTCACAAAGAAAATAGAGGCAGGACAAATAGCCGAGGAACATTCTGTGGGGTTAAAGTTTGTTTTTAGTTGTTCCTAAACTATGTACAAGTACAGAAATTGGAAACACTGTCAGTTATCAAGTCTTGGCCATTTAGTGTTGATTGACACAGAATTTCTACCTTCCATATTACTAGAGTGATAATAACCTGGTTCACTATAAGCTCAGCTTAAGCTGTCTGCTTCCTGGGTACTCTATTGTAATTAGGGGGATAAATTTCCACAACACATTAGTTCCAATTATCAGTCATAATTCTTCATCATCCATGATTCATCAATGATTCATTTGTATATTCAGTGTGTTATAATCTAAATCCTATTGTTCTACAGAAGACAGAGAGGAAGAGACAGAGAGAGAAAGAGTGAAAAAAAGAGAGAAAGAGGACTTACAGCATTCCTCTTTAATAGCATCTATTCCCACCACAGAGCTCACCAATTAATTATCTCATTCCTTAGTACCTTGGTGGGTTGGGAAGTTGGCTTGCCAGAATCTATCTCAAAGTATCAACAATCTGCTTTTGTGTAATTCCTTTAAGCATTTCCTCATTGTCTATGAAAAATGTGTCCCATTGTCTCATGAGGACTCTCTTTGAATCAGCTCTGACTTCATTTTCCTTCCAACATAAATGGAGCCATCTGTGTATGCTATTAATGAAATTTTGCAGTTAAGACAAAAGATATTAGAATAATTTTAGGAAAATAAATGAAATCAACCATCTCTGCCATGAGAAAATTTTTAATATTTTCAGGGAGCAGTTCTGCAAGGTTCCATGTTGCCTTGCAAACTCCAAATTCTCTCACTTTCAACAAGTCTAAAACTTAGCACACTCAGACAAAAAGATCATTAAGACATTTTTCTGTAATATAAGCTTAGTGGTAAATTTGGAGCACCATAGACCATTATGAGATTTAAAACTAAAATTCTAGAATATTGGAGGATGTATAATTCAATAAATAAATAAAATTTAGCAAGGTAAAGGACAATAATCATATGATTATTGCAATTGATACAGAAAAGGCATTTGACAAAACTCAGCATTCTTTCATGAGAAAATTTCAATAGATACTCAGTGCACATCAACATAATAGAGTCCTTCCTTACATAGAAGTCCAACATAATGTGGAAAATTTTTGGCAAAATTAGAAGTAAGTAAAAAGTAGTCATTTTATTCAATATGGCATCTGAAGTCTGAGAGTAATTGTATAATAAAGATAATAAAATATTTCTAAAGTGGAAGAGAAGAAATCAAATTATTCCTGGAATTGGGTGTAATATCACAGCCAGTAAACTGGGCACTTGAAACAGAAGGTTTGAAATCAATAGTATGAAACAAACTTGGTGCTACCTAGTAAAATTTAAGGACAGCTTACTCTAAGTAATGCAGTCCTGCCTTAAATTGAATGTTTTAAGAGCAGGGAAGGCCCTGGTTAAATATTCCATGATCTTATACACAGAAAACTAAAGCTATTTAAAAAAATGAACCTTAGAATAAATAAACAAATTCTGAGCAGCAATCATAGAACAGAATAAGGAAGTACCTGATACCTCTGCACTATCCTCCCACACAAATCTGCACATTCACAGTCATTTTGATGGATGTGAAAATTTTCTTATAGTAGAGTCTTATGTTTATATTCCTTTCCTTATTTGGCCCATGTGTTTCTTAAAGTTAGAAAGTTTATCATTTTTAATCTTGATCTTCATATGTGTAAATGACTCGTATTGATTAAGAGGTTAGTTTACATAGAATAATTGTATTAAATAGTGAAATAGGCTTGAGTCCTATATTTTGAGATCATTGGAATTTTATCCAAATTATCATATTGTTTCTTGAAAATAAATATAAGTAAAATATGCATGAAACTTTATTTTCTATTAATATTAATGACACCCTGATGGAGTTTGAGATTATTAAATATGAAATAGTTTGGAAGCATCAAATTCCTGGGCACAGACATCATTGAAAAATGAAAGAAAGATAGGTAGAATTACCATAGCAAAAATGGCGATCTTACCAAAAGCAATCTACAGATTCAATTCAATCCCTATCAAAATCCTAACACAATTCTTCACAGACCTGGAAAGACCAAACACTCAACTTCATATGGTAAAACAAAAAACCCAGAACACCTAAAGCAATCCTGTACAATAAAGCAACTTCTAGAGGCATCACCATCTCTGATCTCAAGCTCTACTATAGAATTATAGTAATAAAACAACTTGGTATTGGCATAAAAACTGACACATGGACCAATAGAATTGAATTGAAGACCCTGACATTAATCCATACACCTATGAACACTTGATTTTTGACAAACAAGCCAAAACTGAACAATGGGAAAAAGAAAGCAGCTTCAACAAAGGTGCTGGCATAACAGGATGTCAACATGTAAAAGGCTGCAAATAGATCCATATCTATCACCATACACAAAACTCAAGTCCAAGTTGATCAAAGACCTCAACATAAATCCAGATACACTGAACCTGATAGAAGAGAAAGTAGGAAGTAGCCTTGAACAGATTGGAACAGGAGACCATTTCCTACATATAACACCAGTAACACACACACTGAGAGTAACAATTAATAAATGGGACCTCCTGAAACTGAGAAGCTTCTATAAGGCAAAGGCACAGTGAATAAGACAAAATGACAGTCTACAGAATGGGAAAAGATCTTCACCAACCCCACATCTGACAGAGAACTGATCTCCAAAATATATGAGTTCAAGAAACTAGACAGCAAAATATCAAACAATCCAACTAAAAAATGGGCTACAGAGCTAAAAGAGAATTCTCAACAGAAGAATCTCAAATGGCTGAAAGACATTTAAGGAAATGCTCAATATCCTTAGTCAGCAGAAAAATGCAAATCAAAACTACTCTGAGATACCATCTTACACCTGTCAGAATGGCTAAGATCAAAACCACTGATAACAGCTTATGTTGGAGAGATGCAGAGCAAGAGGAACACTCCTCCACCGTTGGTGGGAGTGAAAACTTGCAGAGCCACTTTACAAATCAGTATGGCACATTCTCAGAAAATTGGGAATCAATCTCCCTCAAGACACAGCTACAGCACTTTTGGGCATATGCCCAAAGAATGCTCAATCATACCACAAGGACACATGCTCAACTATGTTCATAGCAGCATTATTTAACAGTCACAACCTAGAAACAACCTAGATGCCCCTCAACTAAAGAATGGATAAAGAAAATGTGGCACATATACACAATGAAGTACTACTCAGGGGAGAAAAACAATGACATCACGAAATTTGCAGGCAAATGGACGAAATTAGAAAATATCATCCCAAGTGAAGTAACCCAGATTCTGAAAGACAGATGGTATATATTCACTAATAAGTGGATACTAGATGTAAAGCAAAGGATAACCAGATTACAACCCAGCTCCAGAGAAGTTAGCTGAAAAGGATGACTCTAAGAGAGACGCATGGATCGCCTTGGGAAGGGGAAATAGATGAGATCTCCATGAGTAAACTGAGGGTGACGGGAGCAATAGAGAGTACAGGATGGACAATGGGAACATAAAGGAATGGGATGGTTGAGTTGGAAAAGGGATAGAGTAGGAGAGCAAAGAAAGAGATACCATGATAGGGGTATCTTCATGGGGATAGGGAAAAACCAGGTGCTAGGGAAGTTCCCAGGAATTCACAGGGATGACCACAGCAATAGTAGAGAGGGTGCCTCAACTGGCTTACCCCAGTAATCAGATCGCTGAGTACCCTAACTGTCATCATAGAGCCTTCATCCAGTAACTGATGGGAGCAGATGCAGAGATCTACAGCCAAGCACCAGGCTGAGTTCTAGCAGTCTAGTTGAGGAGAGAGAAGAGGAATTCTATGAGCAAGGGGCATCAAGATCATGATGGGGAATTCTATAGAGACAACCAAACCAAACTAATGGGAACTCATGAACTTTACACCAAAAGCTGTGGAGCCTCCATGGGACTGGACTAGGCTCTCTACATAAGTGAGACAGTTGTGTAGCTTGATCTGCTTAAGGGGTCCCCTGGCAGTAGGATCAGGTTCCATTCCTGGTGCATGAGCTGGCTTTTTGGAGTCCACTACCTATGGTGGGACCTTGATACAGGGGGAGGGACTTGGACCTGCCTTACCTGAATGTACCAGGCTCTGCTGAGGAGAGGGAAGCCTTACCATGTCTGAGGAGGGATTAGGGTGTGGGTTGCGAGGGGAAGGCTAGCGGATGGAGTGAGGCAAGAGAGAGGGATGTGTGGTTGGCATGTAAAGTGAATAAAAATTTCTTAATGAAAGAAAAGAAAAAATAATTAGATAACTGCTTAGCTTTTGATACTTGGTGAATAGTTGATCTGGGTTTTACTTTGTGCTCTCTGGTAAAGAAAGGTTGGCTGCTGTTGTATAAGTCTGATTTCAATGATGAGCTTTCCAGCATCTTATGGGTTTTGCTCATGGCTGATTGGGAGTCAGAATGATTGACAGGTCTTTCCCTAGTCATTAGATGTATATTAATTTTGAACTCATTTCAAATACCTCAGGAATTTTTTAAATACATTCCTAAATGTAGATAGCTTATTCAAAATAAAACAACTGTAACCCCAGAATTATATATTACAGATTAAATATAAATTTTGCTCTTAGTTAAAAACCAGCAAACAAAGGAACTTAAAATATTGGAAAACAGAAATTCTATTTTCCTATTGATATCTTTCTATTTTTGTTTTTAACTACTTGACTTTTTAATCACTCTTCTGTTACTTTTGTTGAAAAGGGTGGTTTCCTGACTGGATACTAATAAATAAGTAAATAGATATCTAAAAAATAATGATCAAAACAAGCAAAATACTGTCCCAGAATACTGACTGCATATATATTTGAATATGAAGTGTTTGAAAAATGAAAACTATTTTTTAATGTGAAATATTAAGTTAGAGATTTTCAATTTGGTAACACATATGCTTCATTCCATGTAGACTATTGTTCTAAGTTGTCAATATGTACATGGTCACACGTACAACATGGATGCCCTCAACTGCAAAATATATAACCCTTTGGTAAATCTATTGATGTCAAATAAAAAATTAAAATTTTATGGCTTTATAGAATATGTTCCTGGCTATTCAATGAATATCATTTAGTCCTTAGGGGTGTTAATTAGAAATATCTGTTAAATGGATGGATCTTTTAGCTAAATACACAAATAATTTTGTGGACATTTGATTTTTATATTTTACAGTGCTGAGAACCAAACTTTGTATTTTGACATGATAGACAAAATACCCACATTGTATTTTGACATGATAGACAAAATACCCACAAATATTAAAATATCCACTAATTCAATTTTTTATTTTTATGTTCTAGCAATTATTTTTTCAATGTGTCCCAAAGAACAAGGGTGAAAGTAACTTTCACAGTAAAACTAGAGTTCTGTAAAGTCCCTTGTGGAAGTGCCATTGTGGCTGTGGCTACTGTCTCTCCTCTCTCAATCAGAGCACAGAAACAGAAACTGGAGTGAAAGCAATTTAGTTTGCTTCATTCTGAGACAGAAAGTGTGTGCACCATAAATGGCAGAGCTGGAGAAATGGGTCTGACCAATGGTTTGAATGCCAGAAGATTACATGCCCCAGATGTCTTACCATGAGCTACAGAATTTAGATTGACATTGCTGGATTTTGATTTTTACTTAATGTGCATGTTTTCACGCCCAAGTTCTTCGAATTTGGAATAAGAAAAGGTAAGCACAAAAATTGTTTTTACAGGAGTGTACAGTTAAGAGACTCGGATTTGTAATGAAGATTTGAACTATTTTCTGCAGTTTTTTTAACATTATAATTTAATTGCAACATTTCTTCATTCTCTTTCCTCCCCCAAAACCCTCCCACATACTCTTTCTCATTCTCCATCAAATTCATGACTTCTTTCTTTTTTAATAATTGTTTTTACTTGCATATATATATATATATATATATATATATATATATATATATATATAATATACACCTAAATATAACTGGTTAAATTCCTACAATGCTTTCAGTATATACAATTTCAGGGCTGTTGATTTGGCAAAACTAACTGGTGGGCCTTTCCTGGGGAAAGCCACCTGTCCCATTCCCAGCCTTCCTCAATTGCCTAAGGGTTTTTGTAGGATTGAGGCCTCGTGGGCTTCTTGTCCACTTTGATGTGTTCATTGGCATTGTTTTTGTTCATCTCACATTTGGAAAGCCATGTTGGTGAGAATTTGTGAGTGTAGTTTCTGAGGCTAGTAGGAGATAAAATCCCATAGCAAACTCCTCAGTCCACACAATCCCCTGCACCTTCGGTATGGGCATGTTTTGTAAATATATCTGTTGTGCCTGGACTCCACATCTCTGAATTTTCATTGGTTTGATTTTCTCTAATGGATTTCTTCTCTTAACCTTTTAAAACTTTTAAAGATTGAGGGGATAATGGATGGAATATAGTCAGGGACACCTAAAACTAAGAGACATTTGAGGGGTCATATGATAATCTACTATAGTAGAAGCTTTTTAAAAAAAAGTTTATGTATTTGAAATAATATATACGCATATGAAAGAAATCAATGTGGAGTCACCAAATAATGGAGGAGACAAAACCCCAACTAGATATCACTTGCTCCCATGTGAAAGCTCCAGTGCCAGTGATAGAAAACATCTGATAGAATTGTTGGCCAAAGGGCCCTATAGAAACCCCCAACCACACAACTTCTGCCATGGCTTGCAGTCCACAAACTGATGATAAAGCTCTATTGCCCTTACATATCTCATTGAACATGGAGAAGTATAGTTTGGGCTAACTAGAGACTTTACTCCCTACTAACTAGTGTTCATACTACTGGAAATCACTCTGCACACTACCAGTGGAGAAAGCTAAATAACAAGCAAGTTACAAACCCTTTAATCTACAATGATGATTTATCAGACTGACTGCTCTAGTGTGTTTCCTGCTGTTGAGATAAAATGTACTGACCAAAAGCAACCTGGGGAGAAATGATATATGTGCTTTTATCCTGATCACTTTCTATCATGAAGGCAATCGTGGGTAGAATTTTAAAGCAAGTACCTAGAATTAGTAACTGAAGCAGAGAATGTGGATCTAAGTGCAATTACTATCTTATTTCTTCTGAATTGCTCAGTTAAGTTTCTTTTAAACTGCAGAACCATATGCCTAGAGATGGAAATGTCCATAGTAGGTTGGCCCCTCCCACTCCATTCATCAATAAAGAAAATTACCCACAGGTTTGCCTACAAGCTAATCAGATTGGGACATATTCTCAATTAAGATTCCTTCTTCTGAGATGATTCCAGAATGTGTCAAGGTGACAAAACACAAGAGCACACTGACACTCTCGGAATTTATTATAGTTTTACCATAACTTGGAAATTCTTTTTAGAATTTTCTGAACTCCAATCTCTTCTCTATAATCAGAGTGATAAGAGTACTTGTTCCTTGGGAGTGTTTATAGATATGTGGAATACAGCAGCAATATTGTTTGTAAGAGCTCACGGTGAGGACTTAACAAATAGTGAGTAATATATTTCTATTTATTTTGAGTTATCTCTATCATCATCATTATTGTTAAAAATTAGAAACATCTCTTCTCAGATCTTAATTCCCACTTCAACAAGATATGTGTGTGTGTATGTGTGTATTCTTTCTATGCTCTCCATTTTTGTGTATTGAAATAGCATATTTTTAAAGACCAAACTTTAGACTAAAGGACGTAAAATCACTCCACAATAGAAATCTTTATAAATTAAAAGAACAGACATAATAATCCTTTGCTTTTGACCCTGCATCTCAAGTCACAAAGTTCAGCATAATGAAGGATACGTGTAACCTCTATGTGAAATGTTTTCTAGCTTCAGGAATGAATGTTGACATTGGTGTCTGTGTTTCTTGGTGGCTTCTCAGCTATGAATCCTAGGGTCTAAAGAGGATAATCGACATAGGAAGCTGAGAGTGAGAGTGACAGCAGGAGAGAAAGATTGACACAGAACATCAGAACGGAAGAGAAGTCATCCAAGAAGGAAAAGTATTTCTAAGGAAATATGCCATCATCTTCAACTTTCTGCAGAGTTACAACATCTCTTCCAAGATAATTATTAAAAACTTCGCTAAGTTATCTATTAGGAAAGCAAGAAAATATAATTCAAGTGCTGGAATTAGCTTTATATTTTTTCTCAAACAGTGATATCACTACTTAATATATTTCTGAATGAAAGTTTCTCTTAATCAAGAGAAAAAGTCAGCACAGAAGCGGTTTATTTTCCAAAGTGAAGTTTGCAGCAGTTGGGATGGGCTATCCTCATGGATAGTAGTCTTTGCACTTGAGTGCATGGCTTCAAAGTGTTTCAATGTTGCATTAAGGAACAAAAACAAAGCACTTCCTTTTGGAGTGATTTAACAAAGACAGAGCCCACAATTTAATTCTCAAGTTCTCTCCCAGTGTTTGTGGTTACTTCCTGTCTGTCATGCCTTTGTGTGCATGTGTCCATTTTGTCTATCTCTAACAATGGGCTTTATTGAACAGCACAGAAAACATGGTATGGGAATGGGATGGGGAATCCTCTACAGAAATCTTTAACAGATTTTTACAAGAGAAAATAACTATTGTCCTGCAGAAGACCTAAAAGTAATCAGTATTGTAAAGATATGTTATCAAAATACATCTACAGGTCACACCCAATATTTGTGGCTGATTTTCATTTTATGAGCTTTCTTCCAACACATTCACTTCTTTCAGAAAATGATTGCCACAACACACACAAACATTATTCTGGGTTAGAGCCATGGAATCGTATATAATTTATGATTAAAAGTGTTTCCACATAGCTTTGATTGTAAAAGCTGGTTACATGGATCGGCACAGTAAAGTTGGTTACATTTTCTTCAAAGCCGATTAAACTTAAAACAGGTTGGAATACTGAAGAATAGGATAGTCTTCAATGGTCGTTAGGAGTATTATAAACTTCTCTGTGAAGTCTATAAAAGTTTCATCTTTTTTGATTGAGAAATATTTTCAGGAAAGTGTATTACTATATTTGGATAGCACTTTAATTTTGCCTAACTCTACACCTTTCAGACTTGGGATATCCCTGTGTTTTGTTTTTCTTCTTTAATTTAATTTTCAGAAGGTTTGTTGGTTGGCATGTATGGTATTGGGGCACTACCCCAAAACTTGAGTGTCTGATACTGTGGCAAGAATTTAACTGTGGCTTTAAAGTTATAAAGCCATAGTAAAATATACTGCTATCAAGATTTAGGAATAGTTTTGTATATCAAATCGGAGTCCTTATTTACCTGGTCAGGATATGCCTAATCGCAAGATTTAGTTATACCCAAAACCTTCTCCCTCCTATTTAACTCAGTTATACCTCAATATAAGCACTAAAGATCTAGATGTCTCTGTAGGTAGGAGGATAAATAATAAGTGTAAAGTTCAAGCTGAAGATCCCATTGTGTTCATACAAAGTCATGTTGAATACTTTAAACAATGATAAGTCATAATACTGACATTTTTTATTTTTTCTTCCATGCCTCTAGTTTCTCCCCCAATACTTTAAGGCCCTGGTAGGGAAGAAGGGGATTAATTATATAGGCACACTAGTGATTTTTATGACATATTGCATAAACATTTTATGTTCATTACAGTAGAACCTATTATTTTCTGTATATTTTGTCTTTAAAAACATGGATCTACAATTTGTATCAGAAAACATTCCAACTTAAATTATGAAAATCAGTATGTTTCAGGAGTTTAACAATCGCTCCCTACATTTATAAAGTAACGTACACACAGGGATAATTTTTTAAAAGAACATTCATATTAAAAACTCCTCACAGTAGTAGTTAAATTCATGGTGACTTCTCAGCTTATTTATTACAGATTTATACTTTTTAATTGCTCTCAAATATAATATTAAAACTAATAACTAATAAAAGAGAATGAGTCTCCAATGTGTGCTCTCCAATGGAAGTGTTAGAAGAAATTGCCTGAGTCAGTGAAATGGGTAGAGAAGCTTCTAAGAAATTAACAAGTCTGATTTTGGTAAGGGTTTGACAATAATAATAAGTTGAGTAAAGGCCAATATGGCAGAACTTCCTAGGAGGGTGAACTAGGCATTCAGATTGAGGTCAGAGAGGGAAATTTAGCTGAATCCACCAGGGCCTGTAATTTCAGCTTGAGGACCTTCAAGAATGAGTGTAGTATCTAATCTGTTGATTGTCTATAGCATTTAATGGAGGGTCCATCCTTGTGAAATTTCCCCTATACACAAAGACATGTTGACTAGTGTTTTCATTATGCAGATCTTCCTTATGGAAAGATTATTCTTGAGATTTCAAAAATCTAGCTCCCTGTGGCATCTAGGAGACACTATCTAGCAGCAGGTGTCTTGTTCCTGAGTTCTTACAGTCTTTTTGCCCCTTTCCCACAAAGTTCCTTGAGCCATAGGTATAGTAGGTGTATTATAGAAGTATCAGCAAGCATTGGTTATACCACAATCACTTATTCTCTACATTTTGACTAGAAGAAGATCAATGCATTAGTTTCCAACTGCTGCAGAAAGTAACATTTTGGCAGAGGGTGAGTACAACACTTACCTGTTAACATAAGGATAAACAAAATGGCAGTGTTCACCCCTAGGGACTATGACCTCTCCAGCCAGTTGTAGTTTGTTACATTTACAGTACGAGGCATAGTTTCTCTCCTATTAAGTAGGCCTTATGTAGAATTAGACAGCTATTTATTACTGCCAAGATAAAACTGCTAGTACTGTACCAAGTGGGTATCTTGCTGGACTTATCATTATTGTGGTCTATAGGCCTTACAGCTGAGTAGGGCTATTACTTTTTGGGTTTCCCCTTCACTAGATTAATTTTGATATGCAGAAGCATTTTAGAGATCATCCCCCGAGTACTATTGTGGTGTTCAAATTCCCTGGGAGAAACCAGAGATTCAATTAAAATTTAGATCAAATGAATTTATTCTTATTGCTAGCAGAAAAATGGCAGCCTTAGAGGCAATACAGCATGTCATGTGGAAGTGGAGGTCAAAGGGGTTTTAAGGGCAGACATCAGAAAGGGTTGCATCATAAGTATCCATGGAACAGCTGTGCAAGTATATTGTTTTACTTCCCTCAGTTATCTTTTCCTTTCCTCTATATAGTAATAAAAGACCATTTCATCCCCTTTCCCATAATGATAAACAGGTTTTTACAAAAGCCATGGCAGCTGTTAATTTTTTGCAGCCCATTTTCCTATTCTTAACTCACCCTGTAGGAAACTCGGATCTCCTAGGCATTCCAGAGTAAAAGGTATATGATCCTTAAAGGACACCTGGCTCCATTTTATGTTTCTTAGTTATCACAGAGGGACAATGTAAATCACTACTCCTGTCTGATCACTCTAATTACGAAGATAGAGTAGTTCATTTCTGAGTGGGCAAAAACAATGTGATGGAGAAGAAGGCTTGCTGTCATGTCCTTACAGTAGGTTATTCAATCCCAAGTATTCAACACCAAGCAAAGTGCATATGAACAACACTAAATGAACTTAGTAAGGGGTGTGTGTATGTGTGTGTGTATTAATAGTAGTTGAAAGATGGCTGGGTAGTGATGAGTGGTGATGTCACAGGCCTTTAATCCCAGCACTGGGGAGGCAGAGGCAAGTGGATGCTTGTGAGTTCCAGGCCAGCCTGATCTACAAAGTAGATGCCAGGACAGCTAGGAATATTACACAGAGAAACCCTGTCTCAAAAAATTGCAACAAAACAAACAAATAAACAAGAAATACAATAGTTGAAAGAAGAAGAAGCATGAATTTAATGGACAGGTTGGAGGATGTAGAGGGAAAGGAAATGATATAAACATGGTTCCAATTTATAAAATCCTCAAAAACTTAAAAATTATATAAAAATCAGTGGGAAAATAAATGATGATAGTGTTCTAGGTGTGACAATGTAATTGATGTATAATGGATGTGAGAGAACAAGAATTATGAAAGAGTCTGTGGGCTTTGGCAGTTGTTGAAGAAGGAGATTAATTGGTTCAGTGAGTGGCATTGGAAACAGAAGAAAAACAAGTAGATTCTATACATATTTTAAAAGAAAATTTTTATTCCTTTTTATTGTCCAAAGTGAGTTCAATCTCTCACATGCTAAGAGACCCCAGTAATAATTGTCAGTCATGCTGAAAACATTAGTCCCAGAGTGGTATTCAAATTATCGACCTCCCTGGTTTCTTAGAAAGTCAATAGACTACAGAGCATTACTTCTGAAGAAGTAAACTCAGAGTTAAATTACCACATAAGTGTAGCCAATTCTGAAATAAATATTTAGACAACTTTTGCAGACCTACAATTTTCTTGGTTAGCAATCAAATAAGAAATGTGAAGTGTTTTCTTTGACATGTACACTATTTCCTGTTGGAAAGTCATAAGCTGGTTGCCATTTAGAGCTATCAGAGACACTATCCCAACAATGAAAATGATATCCACGAGACTCCTCAGCCATCTGGCAGCTGTCAAAAAGGGTCTAAGGAATTTCCCCCATATTGACTCCAATTAAGTTTTAAAATCCTGAATAGTATATACATCTTTATGCACAATTTTTAAGAGTTTTATGTGGGACATTAATCTTTCACACGAAGTTATTTATAGAAGTTATATGTTTTTAATAAGCCCATTAAAAACTGACTGTTAGAGCATGATTCCTGACACGACTCAAAATTCCATGATAAAAATATTAATAATCTGTAACTTGGAGAGGGGGGATGATAGATGGGGCATGGAATACTGTGATTTTGCCAAGAGCTTAACAAAAATATTGAGAACACTTAATTTATATTTTAGCTGAACATAACTCTTAGCCTCCATTTTTCATTAAGTATGTTAAATCTTAGAAACTTAAGAAACATGGCGGTGTTTTACACATATACAGAAAGAGACAGAGAAGGAGGGAGGGGAAAGAGAGAGAGAGAGAGAGAGAGAGAGAGAGAGAGAAGATCTGGGGGTAGTAGAAAGTTATTCTAATTTTTATGTTGTAAAACATCAATTTAAATGTCATCTTTTGTTCTAGAAGTCTCATCAAGCTGGTTATTAAATAGAAAGGTACACATCGACTGCTGCCACAGGAATCTTTGAATTTTTTGGAAGAAAGGATTATAAAGGCATTTTTAAAAATCATAATAAACTAGATTTGGAATATGTTTATGGTAGAGTGGAAGCTAAAGGAAGAAGAATCCTCTTGTCTGGAGTATACATGATGTGTTTATAGAACTCTTTCAATTGGCTTGTGTAGGTATTCATTAGTGTGAACGCACATTTTGTCAGATTGTAGGGTAGAGTTCTGCAATAATTAACGCCATGGGGAAACCTGGATAAAGATGGAAAGATCATGTTAAACACACTTATTAAAGAGACACAGATTTTACATTCAGAGCCTATATATAAGAAAGAGAGCATAAGGAATGCCAGGAAGTATATTTTTTTAGATATAAGAGAGATAGAATAGAGAATAATGGGAAGTGTATTTTCTTGCTCTATGATACGTGCTACTATGTTAGAAAAAAGAAAGAATCCTATCAGCAAATGGTGATGTTTTGCTATTGGACACCTCTAACTCAAACCATATAAAATATGGATTTTTCCCCTGTTATCTAGTCTATGATCTCTTATAGAAACATAAGAGATACCAAGACATAAAGCTTAACTTTACAGTAAGTGGTATGACAATAGTTGAAGCCATGGCTATGGATGAATCTTTCCAGGGGCAGCCACAGAGGGACACCACTAAAGAGGTAGTTGTAGAACATTGAAAAACAGAAATTTCAGATCAGGTGAGAATGAGTCAACACAAGACTGAGGGAAGACAGTCTACCAATGGTTTTCATATTTCAGATAATGGTTTTCATTCAAAAAGAATATTTCTGGAAAAAAAATGATAACTAAAAACTACCCACTGTGTTTAGTAATAAGGAAACTGTCGAAAATTATAGTGAGGTTAGTTCAGCAGGTGATAGAGATAAATATATCATATTATAATTCAAGTATCAGTTTTGCATAAAAACCCAGTAGTCAAATACACACAGTTCATTCAAGAGTTTCTAATAAATTTTTAGAACTGGATATGCAAGCTACCAAAGGAAAAAAATTATCATCATAATTTTTCTGTAAACACTATGAACACCGTGAGTTGTGAACCTTGTTATTTACAATGTCTGTCTGTCTTAGGAAGACATGCCAGCTGATGGATGCTTTAAAGACATGTACATCATACGAGTAGACAACGACTTTCTGATTAGATTGATATTCTGATCTATAAGATGAAACCCATACTTGAACCATACTGGGCCAAGAACCTATAACTAGATAGGGCATGTAGGGAAGAGCCTATTACTATCATTTGCTAAATTGGAATGATACTAAACCAACTCCCAGTGATGTACTATTATGCCCACAGATTAACACCTCTCTCAACCCTCATCAGAGAAACATCCATTTGCAGTAGATGTTGATTCACACAGAGATACACAATTGGTGAAGGTACATAGAATAAGAGACTGCAGAATGTTTATTAAACAGTAGAAATATACCACACTTCTACTACTTCCTAGTGCTCAAGGATCACTGTGGAAGAGAGGACAGAAAGAATCTAACAGCCAGAGGTGGTTGATAATTAAAAAGAAGCAGTTCTTTTTTCTAGACATAGCCTGACAGCTGCTTATATGAACTTAAAACTGCTGTGACACCATGCAAAAGACCAGTGCAAGCACAAGCCATAACAAATTCTAGCATAGAAAGAGGAGTTGGTCATGAAATCTAACCCCTAGCTGAAAAGGTTTCAAAATTAATAGCTGCTTGGAGAGGGAAGTCAATTTTATAGTTTGGTTATTGCTATGGGCGGGTGGGGGGGTACTTCTGAGACACTCAGGGTAAACTCATGGGATACATTGATTTTGTCATATTTTTCAGAGGTTAGGCAGCGCCTTAGATATCTCACTTTGTGTGAAATAAAAAGAAATCTATTTCTCCTGTAAAAGAAGTGATGAGCTGACAATTAAGCATTAGCATAGTGACTTCATATCTTCTGGAACCAACCGTATTCTCTGCTTTGTCAGTCAGAATCTTATCTCTTCCCTGTTAGCGAAACACAGCTTTATGCTCCACCAATGACATTCACATCCTAAATAGAAGGAAAAAGAGGAAAAGAAGGACAACTTTTCCATTTTGATTTACAATATATTGAAATATCACATATTAGAAAAAAATAGGTTTGCACAAGATCACCTATAATACAACCCAGGTCAAGACCTAACACACTTTCAACACTCTCACACACCTCGTAATTCTTCCCCTGTCATATACCACTAAAAGATAACTATTAGTCTGAACTTTAACATAACAGATTAGATTTGCATGCTGAGTATACAGGAATATAATCATAATATCTACTTTTTCAACAACTACTCTCTTTTCCTGTGAAGTATGTTTGCTACATGAAGCTATATTTTTTGGCAACTGTTTTGTTGCTATGGATGTGTAGCAGTATACTGTAAGAATGGAGAACAATTTACCAGTTAGTTCTGCTGTGGTCTAACAAAGACTGTTATTGTAACCAGTGCTTTTCCAAAACACCATTTTGTATTTCTTTTGGAAACATATGTAAATATTTCTGTCAGGAATATACTTAAGAGAAGGAAAACTAGATATATTTTTTTTCTAGGATAAGCTCTTTTTGATATTACTAAAATATTTCGATAGATCTTGTAACAATTTAAATCAATCCAGCCGCACCTGCAACTTCAGTCATTTCATGGACTTAAAAAGACATTGTCAATCTCTTTACTTTTTAAATTCTGGTTTTAGTTCACTCTCTAACTCTGAGCACCATTTAACATATTTAAAAGTTTCACTAATGTATTTCAAGAAATGTCTTTTTCACAGTTTTTCTTTTGATAGCATATGCTTAAGATACTCAATTTTAATTGTCAAATTGACACATATAAAATCATCAAGAAAGGAAATCAATGAGGAATTATCTAGATTAGTTTGGCATGTAAGCATGTCTATGGGGGATTATTGTGATTACATTAGTTGGGTTGGCACTGTTTCCTAGAAAGAGGTTTCTGAAGTGTGTAAGAGTGGAGAAGGTAATCTTGTACAAAATTCCATGTGTGACTGATGCTTTAAGTACTTGCCTCTTTGACTGCCTCTCATTAATGAACTGCAAGCCAAATACATCCTCTCTTACTTAGGATACTTTCATTGAGATAGTTTATCAAAATGGCAGGAGGCAAAACACAGTCAACTTCTTGATACTATGTAAAATTACCATAGTAAGTAAAATATGTAAGAGAATAATTCATTATGGCTCATGATTTCAACTAGTGATCACTTGTAAGTACTGTTTTGAGCCTATAGTAATTTATAACATCATGGTACAGGTAAATGGCAGAGAAGGCTTGACAATTTTCTGGTATCTGGTAGCAATAACCCATAAGCTGGTATAAATTCCTGTTTTAGTTAGGGTTTCTATTGTTATGATAAAACAATATGACCTACAGCAACTTGGGGAAGAAAGGATTTATTTCTTCTTATAGCACTCAGATCATATTCCATCACTGAGGAAGTGAGGTTGAAGAACTCAAGGAAAGAATCTGGAGGCAGGAACAGATTTAAAGCCTATGGTGGAGTGCAGCTTACTGGCTTTCTCCTCATGGCTTGCTCATCCTGCTTTCTTAAGCAATTCATGATGAATTGTCCAGTTATGCTACCACTACACCTGCCTGAGCACTCTTAGGGAAAGATACTTTTATAAGGCTGTGCATGAGCTCACTAATGAGGGAGGGAGATGTGCTAGGGGAAACCATTTAAAGCAAGTACTAAGACCCCCAAGATACAGTCTGGTAGCCAGGAAAAAAAAAGGTAGAAAGGTAGATTGTCATTTAGTAACAAGGGCACTGTGTCTTCAGGGAGTGGCCAAATAATGCAAAAGGAAAATATATATATATATTTATATATATATATTTGTGAATATATATATATTCACAAATGTAGCTTGGAGAAGCACAACTTTGTATTTGTAAAACATGACAACTGATCACTGCCCTTTCATGGTTGTAAGGAGTGACGGGGAGAATGAGATTGGGAAGGAGATTACAGAGAACAGTTTGGCCATAGTCAAATGGAAGACTGCCTGGGAAAGGAGTACACTGGATGGAATGTACAAACATACAGAGATACAGATCAGCTTTCTGCAAAATTCCTTCAATTTGTATCCTGTGTCATTGGTATTTTAATAAAATTTGAGCAAGCAATTCATGCTTGTGATTTTTGTTTCTATTATATGTATGATATTTTCGTCATTATCTAAAATAATTGCTGATCGTTATTTTAGATAATGCTCTAAAAATTAGGGAGTTAGCTTCATTTGGGTATCTATCACTACACTGATATGATTTATATTAGTTAATAGCTTTAATCTTCTGTAACATAGCCAGAAAAACATATAGATGAAGAAGTAATTGGATAGTCTCAAAATAAATGTTTTTTTTTAATAAATATTCTGGAAGATTATTCTCTTTGGGGTTAGATAAATGATGTGGTTTCCATATGTTTTCTATACGATTGAACTTTAAAACGAGATATGAAAGCATTGGTTGACCTTTGCATTTATATTTCAGCTCCTTTCTCATATTCATGTTATTACTCTAAGGTAAGAAAAATAGAATTGTAGACAGAACACAGATGGACAGGTAGAAAGCACTTATGACTTTTACATCTCAGAAATAGTTTTGCTCATCTATAGCAAAAAAAAAATACCTTGACAAAAAATACAGAGAAAACCAGAGATTACTCATGTAATATGGAGGCAATGTGTCCAGAAATCAAATGTGAATCTAAGGCTAATTTCTGACTACCCCTTTTGTCTAGAAACAGTCATTAAACCTAAGTCATATTTTCTGATTATAAACCACAATAATATCTATGAAGTGGTTGTGTAAAAATAACAATAGTATGATGTAATTCTGAATATGTTCATTGAAATACAAAGAACTGTAAAATACTACATATATTTAAGTAAGAAAAATTCTGTTTCTTACTTAAATAAGTAAATTTCTCTCCATTTCTGTCAATGCTAGAACAGTCAGATCTGATCAGCTAAGCCTAAATCCATATGAGGTAGAGTGGGATTTTCTATTTCATGGACTTCTTCATAAGATGTGCTTGGAAAAAAAGAAGAAATAAGTCATAATCTCATCATTGAAGTTAACATAATGAATATTTTTTATAATACTTATTCCCATTTGCTATATTTTGGATTGTGGGTTAAAATTATCTATCAATATTTCCATTTATTATTTAAGAAAATAAATATTTATTATATTCCTTGAAAACTGGCCATACCTATAAAACATTCTCTTAATGTTCTCTTTGTACAAATATGCTCAGAATACTCTTTTCTGGGACTTTTCAATATTACTAGTTAATTATTATAATTTCAGTCCTTTACTATTACATGTAATGACCATTGTCTTAGTTAGAGTTTCTATTGTTGTAAAGAGACACCATGACCACAACAACTCTTAGAAAGGAAAACATTTACTTGAGGTGGCTCATTTACAGTTCAGAGGTTCAGTCCATTATCATCATGGTGGGACATGGTGGTATGCTGGCATACATGGTGCTGGAGAAGTACCCGGGAGTCCTACATCTTGCAGGCAGCAGGAAGTGGTCTGAGATATGGGGCAGTATCTTGAGCACATAGGAGATCTCAAAGACTGCCTCCACCATGACATACTTCCTCCAACAATACCACCCTTACTCTAATAAGGCCACATATTCTAATAGTACCACTCCCTTTGGGTGTCAGGTTTCTTTCATACCTTCACAACTATGTCTTAAATATTTTTCCTGTTTCTCCGATAAGATAGCCTGAAAAAAAAAAAAAAGAAAAGAAACAACTTAAGGGAGATAGAGATTTTAGTCCATTATGGTTGGAAAGTCAAGGCAATAGAAGCTAATGGCTAACAATTTCTTTGCCTCTGCAGTCTGGAATCAGAGAGCAGTCAATGTTTCTAATTAAGTAAATTTCTTCTTTATATGCAATCCAAGCCCTTAGACCAGAAATTGGAGCTGTCTACTTTTAGGGTGGATCTTCCTGCCTCATTTAACTTGATTAGTATGACATATCACAGATATGCTTGGAAGCTAACCAAATCTATCAAATTATTCACAGATGTTCCTTGAGATTTGTGAGTGCAGATCCTAACATCAACACTAATAATCACAGAACACTAACCATTGCTGTATATAACCTTTTTCTTTATACTTATGGAATTAATTATTCAGGTTTCAATTATGGGAAATGTGGACATGATAGTTTTTATTTCAACTCTTAATAATTAATGTTATTTATTTAATATGAATTACTTTTAAATTATCCACAAAAAATAAATTTAAATAATAAATATATAATAGATAACTCAAATTCCCAGAAAACTGTTCTTCATAACTGTTGACATTGTATCATTTGATTTTTAATATGCCTACTCTATCCTTCACAGTATTTTATATATGGAGTTGGCCCCTACTTAAATAAATTGAGTTAATGATGTATCAGTTTAAAGTCAGAGTTATTCCCCAAACTTAACAATTTGACTATGCAAAAACAATTTATATTATAAAGTAGATTGTTTCAAGCCTATTAAGGCAACTATAACATAGGCAAAAAACATGCAAAAATTGGATAAACTGATGGACTTTCATTGCTGAACATAAGTTGTCTTGGAAAGAACATCTAACACTGGTGATGGTTGTTTTCTGGGAGCAAAATAACATTTGAGACTGGAGGCAAGACTAATGGGGCACACTTCTGATAGATGGGAATCTCTGAAGCAAGTGAGTAGCAATTGCCTGTCAATACACCAAATCTATTTAATTATTAATGTAAAACCATGTTTAATTAGTTATATTATTCATCCAAATATATTACTTGGTTAAAAGCAAAAAACAAATAATTTAATTGCACAGCATTACATTCATGAGTATTTCAGTTCAGTGAAATCCATGGGCGTAAGTACGATATAATGTAAGAACATAAGAATAGTCTGAGTCCTTCAATACAATGGGAATAATAGAATTTATACTCATTAATATTATTAACAATTTGAAATTAAGAGACATTGCTTATGGATTTCATAGTCCTCATTTGTATTTACAAAGTTCACTACTTCTATTATAAACAGGTTTTTAATAGCTACTGATAGGTTGATTTATTTATGCTACCATATCCAAATATTTTCAAACTTTTTCTACTTTTCTCTTGTGCATGAAGTTTATTAAGTTTTGAAATTTTACTAATAAATTTACTTATTATTTATTTACTTACTTTTTTACTTTCTCATTATTTATATATTGCTTATATACCATATAGCCATCATTTAAAATTGATTCAGCATTACAAATATTGCAAAGGTGAATTTATACTAGATTAGAATCTGTTAGATATGTTATCATGAATGTGATATTGCCTTAATTTATAGAGAAAATAAATTATGAAGATTGAAGATTGATATGAAAATTGTAAAACTGTGGTTCAAAATTAGATTGCAAGAGTTGTGATTTCTCTTTACCACACACAAAACCAAGAAAACTCTTACTTAAAGCCAAAGAAAAAGAGAAGGCAATGTCAATTTTGTCCTAATATTTTGTACCTGAGCATTTATTAAAAATCCAATAAAATAGTAGCAAGAGTAAAAATTATGAGAAAGTATAGCTTAATCTGTTTATTGCTTTAGGAAAGTATTTATTGCCTTTTGAAATATAAATGCTGGACCTGATTTTCTGAGTGACAATAATCTGAATTTTCTATTAAAGATTCTCTTTCTCAGCACAACTATGCTTGCTAAAATTTATAGATGTCCATATCTTAGAGCAGAAATTAAATCTGTCTATACTGCATAAATAAACATAAGGTTGGTGAGATTTTCCAATCAAAGGAAAAAGAGGCACATTTGGTACAAAAAGAGGGACAGATTACAGATTCATTTACTAAAGTTAAAACAATTTGAATAGTATAAGTGTTATTAACACATTTTCCATAATAGCAAAATCCTTACCCAAAGTAGAAAAAAAAAATTTAGTGGAAGCAGAACATTTGCGTATTATGAAGAAATATCTCTGTGGTTGATGCTAGGAGAAAGTCTATAAAAATTAAAACCATAATGTGATATTAAATCTTAATTACTCTTTGTGGAACCATTAAACTATTTTGTAGTTTCATTTATTTGAGAAGCAGGTTAATAGTTCTTTTGTTCTAGGTTTTAATACTTACCTAGTGAGAAGCTATAAAACAGCAGGCATTGTGGAGCATCAGTTTAGTCAAGAATTTTGTTTAATGCATATTTTTTTCTTTTATCAGTTGCTAAATTTGCCCCATGTATAGCAGAAACAGATAGCTTAGCCTGGTGAAAAATTAAATGAGAGAGATATGAATAATTTGCCAAATGTCAAAACTGTTTGCATCAACTAGTATAAAGTAGTATGTAAAAATTTTAAACTGAAGTCTCTGCCTCTCTGTGTACTCCCTTAACAGCTACCCCACCTAACATGCAAAATTTTTTGAAGCCAAAACCCAGAGTCTGGAATGAAACTCCAAAATGGAACCACAGTGCCAGTTCCTAACAATCCTGACCCCACCCTTGTCAACATCCCAGAGTCAGTTCACTTACCCACTGGACTGACAGACACCACATCCACTGCTGCACTCCAGACCATATTGAGACTCACCCATAACACGAAAGAACTCTACAGCCCATCCCCTCCACTCAACCTTATAGCTTGCCTTTCTGGGACCATTTGGAGTCTAAACTTCGGAAAACCACAGTGACCTCCGGATTGAAAACCAAGTATCATTCAGTTGGTTGACAACCTTAAAAGGTGTTATGAGAGTAAACAAGGAGACAAAACATACTCAACAAAGGTGTGACCAAATATTCATAGAAAAGAAGACCAAAACACCCTAACCTCCGATGCCCAGAACCCATGACAAGTGGACAAACATAAACTGCCAAAACAAGATTCCTCCTCAAGAAAACAGGGTGCCCAAGAAGAGCAAGTTAACTGATATTCAAGACAGGAATTCAAAATAGCAATTACAGACGTGTTTAATGGACTGAAGAGGATATTAATAGGTTTTCTACCCACCGATAATAAGTTTCTCCACTGACACAGTGAGCCAAATAAAGCCAAATTGACAAAGTGTATCAACAGGCTTATTGAGAGTAAAGCTACTCCCAGGCAGTTTCACTGGTCTCAGAGAATGAGACCAGAGGAACTGCGCACCTGGTCTAAGGCTTTACAGATTGTAGGAGATTTTACAGATTGTAGGAAAGGGGTGATGACTTGTCTGCCACAAACTGGGTTTATGCTCAAATATGGTCAAAAGCTGAATGCTTAGGCAGGTATTGGGGCCACTGGCGGCTTCAGGGAAGGAATCTAGTATAGCCGCCAAGAATGCAGAACTGGGTTTTTGGTGTCTTTCCTTTGTTTGGAGACTCTCAGAGTGGGCGGGGTTTGGGGAGAGAGGCAGACAGGATTACAGCTTCCTGGACCATGCAGGGACAAACCGGCCAGAGGATCCCACAGAAAAGTTCAAACTTTGGGGGAATATGGTCACCAATTCAGATCTGGCTACTTCCTGTTGGCATGGATGATGTGGGGAAGGAGAGTCGGGAGTTGGTCAGCTGGTGCTTAAAGGGAGGTATGAGTGTAGGAACATTTGGTTAAATACCACCAAGGAGATCTTACAAATCCAAGAAGGCAAGAGGCTAGAAGAAAAATAGACAAATGAGAATTCCTGGTCCCACAATAGTTTGGGCAAGGCGGAAAGGAGGACTGCCATCAGAGCAAGGGAGAGGAATTGGATTGGTTACTCTGTCTGAGGTCCTCCTCCAGTTTCTGGAATGACTTAACCCAGGTCTCCACCAGGACAGACTTGTTGATGTAGTAGGAGCATTCTTCCCTCCAAAAACATGAAGGTGATTCCTTTGTCTTCTCTGAGGTGGTCCAGTGGTATGTGATTCTGCAATTCTACCTGAACCACTAGGGTGACGTGTCCTTGAAGAGAGATCAAGGACTCCACTGAGTCCTTGATGGCCTTCTGGAGTTGTTCAGATAGTTTTTTTTTTTTTTTTTTTTCAATTTTCAGTAACTCAGTCTATTATGGCACCTGTGCCTAACCCAGACAGCACCAGGGTTGAGGGCAGCGAGATGCACACCGTTAATGAAAGAATGCAAAGCATGTCTGGCCATGCTAAGGTATAAACTTGGAAGGGGAAGTTATGGCAATCATGACTTGTCCATAGGGCCTTAGTTGTATTACTAGAAGCGTTACAGAAGGCACAGAGAGCTAGATAACAGATGTTAGACAGGGACCATGCAAGGGGACCGGCAGGCTGCATTGGAACCCCTGGAAGAATTCTGGGCAGTTGGTTAAGACATGCCTGAGTGAGCTTTAGAGAGGCAGAACCCCAAGGACTGCCTGTCTTAAAGACTTCATACTGTTACTAAACATAACTCTGATTGTTGCCTTCATGATCACCACATCTCTCATAATCTATGGATTGTATGAAAACTCTCAAGGGGGCTCTATTCCCTCACTAGACAATCTTGCTGGTACTTAGAATAATAATGATTGAATTTTCCTAAGCATTGCTGCCGGAGCAGATTAATGATTCAATTACCTCTCTTAGGAAGAATTTCGACATGCAGAATTATTAGTAAGGGGTTAAGGTGCTTTTGTTAAAGGTTTTGAGGTAGAAAATCTTTAGGAACTGTTTAAAGTTTAGCAAGGATCATAGCTGAGAGAGGGACTTGTTGAGGTGAAGAAAGAAGAACAATGACAGCCTGACTATTGCTGGCTGATGTATATATCTTGTAGGATGGATTGGTGACCAAGGGTGATGATTACTTCCTTGAACCCATTTCTGGCCTCAGCTTCCTAATATTAAAAACTGTTGATAAGTAGGTATGCACCCTGAGGATTTAAAGTAGAACTAATTTTTTTTTTACTAATAAAGGCTGAGATTTGTGATTCTTTTAGGATTTCTTTTAAGATTGCCTTTTAAGATAAATCATAAAGTGATTTATCCTTTCTTTGTAACTGTAAAATGCAGGCTGCCAGCAAAAGAACTGGCTGAGAGAAATACCTTGCTTAATTACCCTGTGTTAGTCTATGACAAGTTGCTTGGGAATGAATGTATGTGGCTTTGTGGGACAACTTGTTTTTTACTGTAATAGGTAAAATGTAGAAGGAAGTAGTTAGAAGAAAGACATCAAGGGGGGGGGCATTAGGGTAGAAAACAGAACAAAAAATAGAGTAGATCAAGCAACAGAAAAAATAATAAAATGAAGAACTAAGTTTTGGCCCACAGGAAAATCTCTATGTGTCTGTCTGTCCAGTAGTTCACCTGTTCTGCACCTGCTCTTCAGTTTCACTGACCTGTTAAAGGTTTGCCATTCATCAGCATCCTAAGTGACATCTTAACATGTTGGAAATGTCAGTGTGTATGTGCGCGTGTATGTGTTTCCCTTTTCATTGGACCCAGAGTATTAAATTTTGCCCCCCTGTAAGCCACAGAGAGTTAAGTTTTAATCCCTGACAGAGAAAAGTCAATTTGAGTGTTTAGTTCACTGAATCTGTGGATCCCCCTCATTACCTGAGCTGCTGAAGGCTGGTCTTTATGGCAGCAATATGTTATACCAGAAGAACTCTCCCATGGATGCCCAAGAGACTGTTGATGATAGATTAGTGGTGTTGCAGATCGGGGTGAACTTGAGTACATAAAGGAAAACCGAGGATCCACAAGCTTCCAGGAAAGGGGAATTTCCTGAATCAGGAAGGATGAACTTGTGGTGGAGTTGAGGAGGAGAATGCTTCAAAAGGGTTGTTAGGGGTACCACGGTGAAGGGAGGCTGACCTAGGGTGGCACAAAGGAAGTAGTGGCTCATGTTGGATATCCCCGATTGAGCAAGGCTAACCTCTGAACCAGGCCCAGACAGGAGATGAGAAAGGGAGCAATGACATTGGCTGGGCTGATTCATATAAGGTTTCAGAAAGTCTAGAGATCAGCAGCTTGCAATTTGAAAGTGCTCTCTAAATACTGTCTGTAAAACATCTAGAAAAGATTTACACTTTGGCATCATAGCGAAGGCTATGCTTTGCATTAAAAAACATGAATATTTTTCTATGCCTAGAGAGCCTAATGTATGTTTTAACCCAATGACTTGTACCTTTAAGACCATACTTAGAAGACAACCAATGGGAATTTAATATCTTCAGCTTGTGGCTGAAAGGAAAGTAGTCAGCGCTCTATTAGTTTATCAGAACTCTATTTATCAATGCTAGAACTCAGGACTTTTGAAATTTTAGTGTAACAATAGCATAAAAAGGGCATGGAAATCTGAAAAATTTCCCATGTTCACACACCTTAAATAATTTACTTATAGATTTACAACTTGCATTATACATCTTAAATCATTTTCGGGGACCCACAGAATTAAGTTTTCACATCCTCAGAATTTTATATATCTTAACCCTCAAAAATTGCATAGACTTTAACCCCATTTTTCCATCTAATCATTTACTAGAGAAATAAATAGTTATTACTGAGAACAGGCATTGCAAATCATATTCCTTTATTGGAAAGTTACATCTGAAACCTATTTGTCCTTTAATATGAAGCCTGTGAACAAGGCAAACCTGGTCTGCAATTTTAAGAAGAGACCTAATAAATTTAACTAACCAATGAGCTACCAAGTGGGTTGAAGCCTGGGGGTGGGGTGGGGAGGAGCTGATTATCTGCTGTTTCCTAGATGACAAAACTACAGTTAATCTAGCTGTCAAAGTGATCAGAGATTTGAGAAGGACCAACTGAAATGACAGAAAGTACTCCAGGGTTCTTTAACTAGATAGTTGTTTCAGGCTCCCGTGATCTCCATGGTGTTGGGGGCCGTTATCTTTTAGAGGTCTGGACATCTCAAGACTCTATCATCTTTAACAGTTTACAATGAATTTCTGAATCGAAGCTTTTTTAGTGTTGAGATAAGACTTATAAGCACAGTCTCCAAAAGGACTGGGAACATCCTTACATAGTGTACTATTATAGAACATAACAGTCCCCTGTATGACTCATTTCACCAAAATAGCTATGGCTTAACAATGCTAGCAAAAACAAGGTTAGACATATATCTTTCAATTAGTCTCTATTAGTTTGAACAGACCTGAAGTAAGGAGAGACAGCCTCTTAGCCAGGGGTTCCAAGGTTTTTTGCTAGACTGCTTAGATCATCATTTCATTGCATTATAGAACAGGAATACCTCTGGTGTTCAGTTGTAGTCCTAAGCCTTAGCTTTTTATTTACTTATTTATCAAGATCATACATTAACAAAGACATTTCAATAATATATCTTATAAATTTTAAAATGTCTCATAGCCTTACAAATCTAAACTTTAAAAAATTGTTTCTTAAAAATAACCAGTTTATTTAAACATTCTGTAAAGCTCTAAAATTTCCTTTTAAGACGTTTAAGATCTCTCAATTGTGTGTTCTGGTAATATCTAACTAAAGTTCTATTTTTATTTCAAAAATGAAGACATAGAGCACACCATAATTTGTCGAAGGCAAAACCAAGTTTCAAGAGTGTAAACAATTCAGTGTTTTGAAAATCAATACCAAGTGAATTACTCTTAGGTTACAGTCTGGCTGCCAGCAATATGTGTTCTTGTGTATGAATGCATGGAGGCGCAGCTTTAATACCTCTTTATAAAACAATCATTGTTTTAAACTCTATCTATTCTAAACCTGTATTTTAAGACAGGACAAGAATTATACAAAAATTTTATCCTAATTTAAAAGTATCCTTTGAGAAGTGTTGTCTCTTTGGATGACTCATATCATGTGGTTGCGCTCAGTCAAGACAGCAGTGAAGCCATGATATCCACCTTCTCCAACCCTCCTAAAAATGGTGACTACCCACGTGGCCACCTTTTATCAAGATGGTGACAAACCACGTGTTGTTTCTCAGAATGGATCCAACTCTGAGTTACAAGATTTAAGTTAACTTTTTTATCAATAATTTTACAATTATTACCATATTTTAAATGATAACCATTTCCCTTAGCTCTTCTGTTGTTATTTTTTTTCTGCCTGCAAGATTTTGACCTTGGACACAGAAAATTTAAAAGCATGCCTGAGTCTGAAAAAGACTGTGCCATAATTCAATTCCAGAGTCAGTGTTTTAATAAAACAGAACAGTATAAAACATCTTTCATATTATTCATACTCAAATGATATATGAATCTCTGTTATTACATCAGATTCAGTGGCCAGAAAGCCCAGAGGTAATTTCTGAGCCTGGGAGTCTAGTTGCAACAGTAACATTTGAGCTATCACCAAGATACATGGAACATAGTGAACTTAGGCATTCAAGACCAGTCAGAAACAAACAAGCACTGGCCACATATATTTATACATTTAACTGACCCTGATGCAATTTGGTGTGGCTCCATATCAACAACAAAGCTTATAGGCACAGGTCTACCCATACATACAAAATAGACAAACCTTTTCTACGTCCTCTAGTATTGGAATTTTTAGGGGAGGAATTCCTCGTAAGCCACTGACTTTAATTTTTGCCATTGCAGCGGTGTTACAGTGAGACCAGCTGCCAGGTTTCCTACAGGAGAAAGGCAAGGGGATTGAAGTAGTATAGGGAGGAGGTGGACATAGGGATGGGGTTGGCCGTCAGGCGGAGCTTGTGGTGATAGAGAAGACAGAGGGGCAGTAGGAGGAGGGAGAAGAAGAGGAAGGTGAGCGAGGGGAAGAAGGCCTGCCCTGGACCTGTCATGGAGCAGGGGAAGAAGGTGGAGGGCTGGGCGAAGGGAAGAAGGCTGGCCACTAGGTGGAACCTGTGGTGGTGTGAGAAGGGGGTGGGTAGACAGGGTTTGGAAAAAGGGCGTGGGTGCCAATGATTCAGGCGGCTCAGTGAGAGCAGGGGGTGGGGTAAGTGTCTGAGTCCCCAGATGAAAGGGCGTCTGGAGTTGCTGCAACTGTGGCCAACAGATTCAGGCCCGTTGAGCATTGCCTAAAGAGGGAGGGACAGCAGCAGTTTGGAAAAACAAAGACGTGTAGGAGGTCAGACCATTTGCCCAGGCTCCTGAAGAAACTGTCACGATCACAATGGATGTTGAAGTCACGAGAGTGCCCCCTCGTGGCCATTTAGACTAGTTAGTTGGCATGTACTGTGGCCAGGTCACAGAACAAAAGAAAATGAGGCATTTGGGGTGTATAGTCTGAGAAAGTTCCAATTTGGATGAATTTCACAGTAGGCACCCCAGAGGGGACTGAGGGTCGAGTTTAGACCTGGCATTGCCCATTTTCAAGCCTGTGCCATAGACCAAAGACTAGGGCAGATCTATGTTCTTGGAGTGCATCTGACACTTTACACATCTCTAATACAGTCCATTCCTTCCTCCTACCCTCATATTTCAGCCATTTTTGGAATCCGAACCAATTATTTTAAAATGATCAACAAAATTACGTTTTTCGAGACAGGGTTTCTCTGTGTAGCTTTGCGCCTTTCCTGGAACTCACTTGGTAGCCCAGGCTGGCCTCGAACTCACAGAGATCCGCCTGCCTCTGCCTCCCAAGTGCTGGGGTTAAAGGCGTGCGCCACCACCGCCCAGCTCAAAAAGCTGACTTTTGAGATATCTCATGCTGTGTGCTTATGGAAATACCCAGCAAAAGCAGGCACTACACTACTTGCTGTATAGAGTGCCTCTATCTCACAATTTTTCAAATTAGAAAGCATGCAAGACATTTACTTCTGTATTGAATTATGAGGGTTTAAAGTTTTTGGACCTAATTAATATATATTTTTAAGTGCTGCTATTGTTAGCGAGATCAAGTGACTTACTGTACATTCTCATTGAAGGTGGAGCCAACTTAGTAGACACTGTTCCCCCACCGCACAGGGCCCTTTGTAGCCACAATTGGATCAGCCCCTGAATACTGCTAGAATTCAGAGTTGAGAGCCTCCCATCTACTCAGTTCTCACACACTGGGTTCTCTGCCTGGAAGCAGACAGAATGCCTTGAGGTGATTCTACCCTTGTCTCCTGTTGGGATAGAAATGCATTATGAATCTCTTCACTGGCATTGTCAATTTGTCTACATCCAGTTGTTATCTATACTGAGCATACTCTCTCATTCTTTCAATCTGAATACATTGAAAATGTTCCAGTTTTTGTTCCATTTTGCTTTATGTTAAAATTCTACCCCTAAATTATTTATTATATTACGTTAGCTCCTACTATATTGTGTTTATACATGATACATTAGGTGCTACTCACACCTTCGCACTTTGCTTAGAAATTTCTTCAAATGAATACTCATTTTATTGCTCACAATTCCATATTCCACAAAATACTAGGGTACAAATACAAATCAGCCATGTTGTCTTTCATCTCATGAGGGCAGAACTTTTTTCTGTTTTCTACGTCATGTTTTTCATCTCTCTGAGAGGACATTTTATCAGTATCTACTATGAAAACCTGGCTAAAACTCATGGATGTGAGGACACTGGTTATAACAGGTTATCTTTGGAGAATTTGTGCTCTCTTTCCATTATGCATTCATTCTTTCAATATTTTTTTGGTAGAAAAAATATAAAAAGGAGATAAATTCAATTTGGCCATGTCAGGGGGAGGGACAAAGAGATCCAAATTTTAAATAGGGCATCAAGAATGTGCACATATAAATAGGCTAATCATGGTATAGTGTAGCTTGAGTTTTTCTGCCTTGCCCACAGTCAGGACAAATCTCTGTCACCCGCCAGTCCCACAGCCGCTCAGACCCAACCAAGTAAACACAGAGACTTATATTGCTTTACAAACTGCATGGCCGTGGCAGGCTTCTTGTTAACTATTCTTATATCTTAAAGTAACGCATTTCTACAAATCTATACCTCGCCACGTGGCTGGTGGCTTATCGGCGTCTTCACATGCTGCTGGTCATGGCGGCGGCTGCAGTGTCTCTGGTCATGGAGGCGGCTGCAGCCAGTCCTTCTGCCTTCTTGTCCTTTTATTTCTCCTCTCTGTTAGTCCCGCCTATCCTTCCTGCCTAGCCACAGCCGATCAGGTTTTATTTATTGACCAATCAGAACAACTTGACATACAGACCATCCCCCAGCACAGCCAAGTGCAGACCATCTCAAACACCTGCACTCAGGCCCATGGTCCTAATCATCCTCTATATGGACCTGCTGGGTAACGCCACAAAGAACCCAAGAAGGGCTCCCACAGGACATACATTAACATCCCACAGCAGTATAGTCTTGCCCAGGATGCATCATTATTTGGGCTCCAATCTCTTCCTGCAAGGTAGTGTGTTTGAAATCTCTTTATGGGAGATAAGTGCCATATCTGGCTGATGCCCTTTAACTCTCTCAGCATTTGATTTCAAGGTAAATTTTCATTACTTTCCCATTATTGTTTCAGTAGTCTGATAGTCTGATTAAGAGACTTAAGTGTTTATTTAGAATATCTCTTCTGCCAGGCTTGCTATAATTCCCCACTTTCTGTATTTGCATTGCAGCCTTAAGGTAGAAGATATCTATGTCTGAGACAAATGTAATAAAATGCAAGGAGGGACCAAGGTTATAACCCATTCAATTTGTCCCTGACAGCCATGCATAAGAGCCATTTTTCAAGTAGCTTTTAGTTCCCTTTGCAAAGGCTTCCAGAAGGTACTACATCTCATCCATTTGAGACAAGGTTTTAATCACAAAACTTAAACTGGCCTCAAACTTATGATCTTCCTGTCTCAGCTTTCCAAGTTCTGCGATTAGAGGCAAACACTGCCACACACAGAATGACTTTATTTCGATTATGAAAACCCCCTCTCCCTTTTATCTTTAAACACTATTCCCCTAAGAAATTTTGGATTAGCTGTCTGATGGTTTGTTCTCCATTGTTGCACATGCCATGAAATGATTTGTCCTGGTTGCTCTGATTTGATCCCATGCTTGTCAAGGAGTTAGTGCTAATAAACCCTTCTGGACAAATTTAAGTGACTGTGTTATAGAAGTTGTTCTTAGGTCAGGCATAACTGAAGTCAATTTTGCTTGTCCTGTGGGTAGATTAGGACATCTCAAATATTCATATATCTTTGTGAGAGCTGCACTTCTGTAAGATGTTAAAAAAAACAATTTAGTTATAAGGTTTTATAAAACACAGCTATTACATAAAGTTATATGAGGCTTCCCAAAAGCACAAGACTAAAGTTATTTTGAAAATTAAGTAGTCATGCACAAATTTGCACATATTTAAAACTTGCCAATCATCAGAAGGCTTACATAGCTTAAGAGGCATCTATACAGACAGCCATCAACAACTAACCTTGTAACACAGAAGAACTATATATGGAAGTCAGTTCTAAAGCAAACTTTAAAATCTTTGGTTTAAGAATAAATCAGAGCCGGGCGGTGGTGGCGCACGCCTTTAATCCCAGCACTCGGGAGGCAGAGCCAGGCGGATCTCTGTGAGTTCGAGGCCAGCCTGGGCTACCAAGTGAGCTCCAGGAAAGGCGCAAAGCTACATAGAGAAACCCTGTCTCGAAAAACCAAAAAAAAAAAAAAAAGAATAAATCAGAATAGACAGTGTTTTAAATGCCTTTTTAAACCCTGTGAAACATGAAGGGGTCAACATTACACTAAATATGTAATGAACTGTAAGATCCTAAGAAACTTAGGACAAACTTAACTGATATGCCTATTAACATATCAAAGCAGACACTGGCTACCAGGCTCTCAATATCTCAAACAATTTTTACAGAGTTCTGACTCCTTTTAGCACTTCTCACTCCCACCCCATCTCTCCATCCTCTGAGCTGTGTTTCCTGTCCCCTAGCTTATGATTTCTGTAGATACCTGACATTTTGGTCATGCTTTCTCTTTTTCCTATGAATTCTTCTCTCTCTCTCTCTCTCTCTCTCTCTCTCTCTCTCTCTCTCTCTCTCTCTCTCTCTCTCTCTCTCTCTTCCTATGACCTAGTCTATTTTCCTTGATGTGTTAAATACACCACTTTCTCTCTCTGCTTTGGACTGTTTCAGATTCCTATGACTGAATTCTCCCTCATATCTACAATTAAAATCTCCCCCTCAGTCATACCTTGGGGCTGCCATGTCTTCATTTTCATGCAGAAACCTTCTCATGGAGGGTGGGAGCATCTCCAAAGGCCCAAACATTGTCCATTTTGAAACAGGTGCCTATCTTAGTTACTTTTCTATTGCTGTGAAGGGACTCCATGACCAAGACAACTAACTTATAAAAGAAAGCATGAGTTGTAGCAACAGCTAGGCAGGTATAATGCTAGAGCAATGGCTGAGAGATGACATCAGATCCACAGCATGCAGTAGAGAAAAGGAGAACAAAAGCACATGGACAAGCAAGAGCACTCAGACCCTGCTTGCCTTTGCTGGCCCGCAGGTCCCGGGTGCCTTTGCTTGCTCATGTGTGCTTGGTCCCCTATTGCTCCCTCTCTCCCTCCTTTTTACCTCCCCCTCATTTCGTCCCTCCCTCCCTCCCTCTCTCCCTCTTTCCCTTTCTCCCTCCCTCCCTCCTGTTGATAATTCCACAGATGTGAGGAGAAAGACCACCAACCCAAATCCTGGTCAAATGAATTAAAGCAAGAAATTAATTAAAGCAAGTTTTTTTTTTTTAAATATATCTTTAGTGATTCTTTGGAAATTTCACATCATGTACCCCAATAACACTCACTTCCAAGTCCTTCAATGTCTGCCCCCCACCCCCGCTCTTGTGAACCCCCCAAAAAGATAAAAGAAAATAAAAATGTCTAATTAGTGTTATCTATATACTCATTGGAGCATGGTCAGACTCTCAGTGGTCTTCCCCTTGAATAGGACTGAGTCCTTCTCCTCCCTCCCATAACCCTGCCAGATGCCATCAACTGTGGAGAGCTATAACTCAATATCCTTATCACGCTTTTTAAGAGCACTCTTTACCCCGACTCATGTCCAGGCTGTTCATGTAGATCTCATTCATTTCTCCGTTATTTGGCGATCCCTATGTTTTTCTTGGGGTCCTGTTCTCCAGGTAGCCTCCCTGGTGATGTGAGTAGCAGTCCAGTCATCCTTGTTCCACATCTAGTATCCTCCTATGAGTGAGTACATACCATGTTTGTCTTTCTGAGTCTGGGTTATCTCACTCAGGATGATTTTTTTCCAGATCCATCCATTTGCCTGAAAACCTCATGATGCCATTGTTTTTCTCTGCTGAGTAGTATTCCATTGTGTATATGTACCACATTTTATTTATCCATTCTTCAGTTGAAGGGAATCTAGATTGTTTCCAGGTTCTGGCTATTACAAACAATGCTGATATGAACATAGCTGAGCAAGTACTCTTGTGGTATGATTGAGCATTCCTTGGGTATATGCCCAAGAGTGGTATAGCTGGATCTTGGGGGAGATTGATTCCCAATTTTCTAAGAAAGCACCATATTGATTTCCAAAGTGGTTGTATAAGCTTGCATTCCCACCAGCAGTGTAGGAGAGTTCCCCTAGAGTTCCACATCCTCTCCAGCATAAGGTGTCTCCAGTGTTTTTGATCTTAGCCATTCTGACAGGCATAAGGTGGTATCTCAGAGTTGTTTTGATTTATATTTCCCTGATAATTAGGGATGTTGAGCAATTCCTTAAATGTCTTTCAGCCATTTGAGTTTCCTCTGTTGAGAATTCTCTGTTTAGTTGTATAGCCCATTTCTTAATTGGACTGTTGGGCATTTTGATGTCTAATTTCTTGAGTTCCTTATATATTCTGGATATCAGTCCTCTGTCAGATGTGGGGTTGGTGAAGACCTTTTCCCATTCTGTAGGCTGTCGCTTTGCCTTGTTGACCGTATCCTTTGCTCTACAAAAGCTTCTCAGTTTCAAAAGGTCCCATTGATTGATTGTATCTCTCAGTGTCTGTGCTACTGGTGTTATATTAGGAAGGGCAAGGGTCAAGGGAAAGAGTGCTGGATCAAGAACAGAGAGGGAGAATAAGGAATAGGAGACCATGGTAAATGAAGACCACATGAGAATAGGAAGAAGCAAAGTGCTAGAGAGGCCCACAGAAATCCACAAAGATACCCCCACAATAGGCTGCTGGCAATGGTCGAGATACAGCCTGAACTGACCTACTCTGGTGATGGGATGGCCAAACACCCTAATTGTCATGCTAGATACCCCATCCAGTGACTGAGGGAACTGGATGCAGAGATCCACAGCTCGGCCCCAGGTGGAGCTCCGGGAGTCCAATTAGCGAGAAAGAGGAGGGTTTATATGAGTGAGAATTGTTGAGACCAACGTTGGATAAAGCACAGGGACAAAAAGCCAAAGGAATGGAAACGCATGAACTATGAATCAATGGCTGAGGGGCCCCCAACTGGATCAGGCCCTCTGAATGGGTGAGACAGTTGATTGGCTTGATCTGTTTGGGAGGCATCCAGGCAGTGGGACTGGGTCCTGTGCTCATTGCATGAGTTGGCTGTTAGAAACCTGGGGCTTATGCAGGGTCGCTAGGCTCAGTCTGGGAGGAGGGGACTGGACCTGCCTGGACTGAGTCTACCTGGTTGATCTCAGTCCTCGGGAAGGCTTTGCCCTGGAGGAAGTGGGAATGGGGGCTGGCCTGGGGGGAAGGGGAGGGGCATGGGAGGGGGGAGAACAAGGGAATCTGTGGCTGATATGTAGAACTGAATTTATTGTAAAATAAAATAAAATAAAATAAAATAAATAAATAAATAAATAAATAAATAAATAAATAAATAAAATTAGTATCACTACTCTTAAAAAAAAGAGCACTCTTTGATGGCTTCCTGTTTAAGCAGCTACATTTTTTGGGGGGTTGGGGGAATAGGGGTTGTCACAGAAGCAGAACAGAAATATAACAAGTCATAACAATTCAGGTAGGTCATAACAACCTGAAACAAGTACATGGTTGGATGGTGGTCAAAACAAGGTAGTCATAAAAAGGTAGTCATAACAAGGTAATAATAACCCTTTGAAACAAAAGCATGGTTGACATTTCCTGGAACAGGCAGTACAGAACCATTTGTAGTTAAGGTTATTATTGGGCCATTGACCAATCCTTGAGGAACAAATCTAATAAGAGACAAGAGTGAATCTAGTTCATCTTTTCTATAATACAGCTTTCCAGTCTAAGATGGAGGCAGGCTGGTTCATCACCTTCTCTCCCTAATGCTATAAAAGAAATTGGCAGGTCCCATACTATGAGTCTGCCTGGAAGTCTCTGATTTTTATTTTCTGAAAGCAGCTTCAGAAAAACTTAGGCACTCAAAGTCACATTTCACATGGACAGACACTAACTGCAAAGTTTGTAGCATTCTAATGAGCAGAGTCAAAACAGAACGAAGAAGATGTAGCATTGCTGTTTTGAACATACAAAATACTTAGCACAGCCATTGTAAGACCATGCTTTGTAAAAGACAAATACCACATCTCCAAGGAAACAGAATTTTTTGAAGAAAACAGAAAAACTGAAGAAATGCTTAGGTGATTAAACACACACACACACACACACACACACAGAGAGAGAGAGAGAGAGAGAGAGAGAGAGAGAGAGAGAGAGAGAGAGAGAGAGGAGAGAGAGAATAAAAGGCAAGCTTTCAATAATCCCGTGAACAAAGTCTCTAAAGCTAACATTACTCTCTTGTGAATGGTATTACTTTTTTATTGTAAAAGAATAGACTACAATTCATAAATGACAAAATTAAAAATTTAAAGGAGGTTTTCCTCATCAGGCAGCAAGTAGCTTTTTTTTAAAGCAAGCATTGATGTGCAAACTAATACATCCCTGCCAAGTTGACTCACTTATCACCATTTGTCACTTCCATCCCTGTGCTCTAACTTTCTAAGACACCCTTCCTCTAGTATGTTAACACAGATGCAAATTCTCAACCGTTTTTTTTTTTTTAAAGATTTATTTATTCATTATGTATACAGTATTCTGCCTGCATATATGGCTGCAGGCCAGAAGAGCCACCATGTGGTTGCTGGGTGTTGAACTCAGGACCTTTGGAAGAACAGTCAGTACTCTTAACCGCTGAGCCATCTCTCCAGCCCTACAGATGCAAATTCTGATGGTCCTGGAGGAAAAAAAAAATGGCTAGTCAGAGGAAATCATAAAGAACTCATCTAAGCATGGGATTTTTTTCTTCTATTTTCCCGATAGAACTTCCAGGAATCTCATCTCATTTTAAAAATAGTGGCTGCATATGCATCTATTCCATTTTCCTAACCAGGGACTCTAATAAAACTACATCCTCTCAAAATACACAGAATTTTTTGGGTAGAGGCTACAGATAGTAGGACCTCCAGCTACCAATAACATTCCTGCCCGCCCCCCCCCCCCACTTTTCCTACTTACTAAATGATCTTCAAACTTCTTTCTGAGCCTTGTTTTCCAATTCTTACCTGAAGGAAAGTAATAGAAAAACACAACCGTAGCAATATACTTAGATAATGAAATGCATCATTTACAGCAGATTATATTGTTCCTTAGCAACTATTTCAATGAAAAACACATGGGTATTTGACATGGGCCATGGCAGAGGTATCTCTGTATAAAGGTCAATCCTGAAACAGATCATTTAATTTTACATTTTAAGTTTGTCCAGAAAAAGCAGTTCACATATATTTTGAGTACTTAATAAAAATATATGTTTAGGTTACTTTTCCTAAATTCTGTAACCATATTTTTTTTCTCAATTTTAGTTATAATTAATATTTCAAAACTCTAACACAAATCATTTAAATATATAAATTAAAATCAATATCTCAATTAATTTTAGATAGGCCTGCAAGAAGTAAAGGCTAGAAATTAGTTTCTTTTTCAAAAATTTACATTTTTCTGAAAGCTTGAATTTTAGCTTTAAGAAATAGAAAAAAAAGTAATTGATTTTATGCATTCCAAAATTATCCAAAACACAGTTGGATACATAAAGTCTCAGTCATTTCTTAAAGGCATGACAATCATGATTATCTCAGTGAGTTTCAATGGGATAGTAAAGGCTGAAGTCAGTTTTCTCTTCATGAGCTTCAGGGGCAGAGATTGGATTTTGCCCCATTATTGTCTTAGAAATCATCCTAAATTTATAAAAGAAGGTCATCTGTAATTCTCCCTCGTGGGATCCAAGTTAGTAAAGACTTAATATTTTCATTTATACACAAATCACAATGGATCTTAACACCCTTGTTTCTGTAGAGAAATGATTCAACAGAGCCCCAATGTCTTAAGAGAGCTCCAGGTCTTTCCAAATCACCACATAGATCAACAGATCTTCAAATTTGGTCAAAGGACCTTACATATGGACAAGACTTGTCATGCAATCGCATTTCAAGATTATGGGTCTTTCCCAATACAATATGTATCATTCTAGAAGGTCAAGCCTTGTACTGCCAGCAGAGAGAAAGCAAAGGAAGCCAATTTTGTCTCCCTGAAGCTCCAGATTACAGAGACTACAGAGACATGTTTCCTTATCTCTGAGGCCCCTGACTCTGAGTCATGGTAAGGTTCCTAATACTTTCCATTGCTGACTGCTCAACCACTATGATTACTGTTTTTTTTTTTTCTTACATTGCAATAATGCTCTGACATTGTTCAACAGAAAAATGCCAAAAGACAAATCCTGTCACCACATGGCAAACCCCTAACTTTTTCAGAATGATTCCAAATTACTCAACAGTCCAAAGGCAAAAAAAGGAAAGCAGACCTGCTCTGAAAAACTTCTCAAGGCTCAGAGTTTCTTAAGAAGCTGAAATAATTTCCAAAGTTTCTCCTAGCAGTGCTGATGAAATAAAAAATAGAAAAGTATCCCTGGTATGACTGATTCCAGCAAAGGCTGGTAACATCTGTCTTTCCTCCCTAGCTAAGGTAACCTCTCTGTGCATGAAATTCACCCCTAAAATGGGTTTTATTTTCTTCATTGTCATCATGTTTTAAGAAAATTAGGGATTCCAGTCTGTCTCATATCAGGCCTTGTCCTAAATATGCCAAATAAAAGATCCAATTAATAATGGGAAGCAGAAAAAGGAGATATATTCAGTGTGGACATGCTGGGAAGAGAGACAATGATCCGGCAAATTCCTTGGATTCATCTTCTTTCTGGATTTTGCAGTGCCTGAACTGCATCATCTAGTGTAATATAATACATCAGTTGCAGTTCAGTTACTCCCTCATCGTATTCATTCTTGAACAGATTCCTGATCTTTTATGGTGGGGTTCTCTGTTATTATTCTTTCAAAATTGGAGATTTAATTTCTCCCTTGACTTCATTGATGGTTTTATTCTTCATTTAAGAATTGTTTTAAACTATTGGGTGCTTAGTACAGCTTTTTATTTGTTATTAGATGGAGTCGTGTTATTCATGCTCATTAATTGAAGATGTTCCTATTTTTAGCTAACATTAAAATTATATTCCACAAATTTTAACAAATGAAATTAAGGAGAGTATAAAATTAATAATTTTGATCTTCAAAAATTTTTGTACAAAAGGCATACAAGGCAGAAAAGGAGTTTAGAAATAGAACCCTTTGTAAACAATAATTTTGAACAAATATAATTTTAATAGTACTCTGCTAAGTCATTGAAATCAATGAAGAAATAAATAGCATATACTTGTGGCATACATAAAATGTGCAATATGTTGGCATACTTTACCAAACAACCTACTTTTACTTAGACCTAAGCATAAGAAAAGAACGTTCAATCAAATCATCAGATAAATAAAAGCATGCACTGGTGAGAATGCATCACATATTGCTTGACACAGAACAGAATACTACAACTCACTGGATAAAAGTACAATTTCTAAAAACATATATATATATGCCACACCACTCCATCATCTTCTCCCAAGACAGATATCTAGAGCAACATAGGTCATTACAGGATTTTGAGCAGGTTTATATACTGTGTTAGGTAGCTTGTTAGCAGTTAGATTGAAAAGTATTGGGACTGGACTTCATCCTTCACAGTAAGCAGTCTATAAGGCAAAGAGTAGAGTAGATGCTATTGAATGATCAAAAAGTTGTCACTGAGGAGATCCTGAGTGACATGATGTCCTGTTTTGTGAAATAATTATTGCTGAATTACGATTTGAAAATGGTTGGCCTGTGCTTTGAGGGCTGGGAGTATGTGACTCTCTGCCTAGAGTTTGAAGGACAGGCTTATGTGAATGCTGCTTTTCCAGTTTATACTCTGCATGCCCAAAAGTCAGCACATAGGGCTACAAATAATTTTAAGACGTAAGACTAAGGGTATTTGCTATTAGGTTTACTTCACATCTTTATTAATTATCCTTTTTATTATGATTCTGTCTATTGATTGATAAACCACTTTTCTATCTTTGGACATAACATTCATTTTGCATGTTCACAGTAAATATAGTTTCTCATATGCAGAACTTCAGAAGATTTAAAGATATATTTAGACTTCAGAATTGAATTGACCCTGAAACAAGTTAGATTTTTCCAAAGACCGAGTTGGGAAAAAATGTTATATGTGGATATGGATGTTCATATATATATATATATATATATATATATATATATATGAAGTGTATATATATATATATACTATATGAATAGTGATCAAGAAAAAATACTAATATCAAACTCTTGCCTAGACACACACATACATATATGCACCCACACATGCATATGCCTAAGCCTATACTCATGACACCATACACACACACACACACACACACACACACACAAATGAGTAGTTTATTAAAAAACAAATTTCATTAGGTATCAAGGACAGTGGCAAGTGGTTCTTAGAGTTTTCCATCCTACAGACTTATGGAAAAACATTCACACATTTTGAGCTACAATTTTGATTGGGCTTTCTTATAGCAATAAATAGTCTAAGATATTTCTAAAATATAATCCCTACAGCTAGAGATCATGACTCCTGCACCCTGCAATAATTTGAAGAATGTATTTGTATTGATATTCTATAGCTTGTTTGAGATGTAAGTAAAACACATTCTTCTTAACTCATTTTGAGCAAGCATCATCCTAATAGTTATAATAAATATACTGTAGAAGCAAGTTGAAGGAAGTAAAGAGAGATGAGGAGAAGGAAGAAACAGAAAAATACTTCTTATAAATATATTTGAACTACTCAGTTTAGTCTATTTTCTATTACTATAAAGATACCAAAAGCTGGATGATTTTTTACAAAAAGGAGTTTTATGTTGCTCACATTTCTGAAACTCAGTGAGCATCACAGTGGCAGATGTGTGGTTTCTGTAAATTTCTTCATTTTGGATGCTGAAGAATATATAAACATTTGTGGAAGTCAGACACATACATGAGAAATACTGAGGCATGATACCAAGCTGGCTTATAATAAAAACACCCCAACACAATAGTAATCATCTAGCCCTGCAATAGAGAGAATTTATTAGAATGAGATTCTTTTCTAGTTCCATAGTAGAGCACTTCCAACACAAAGGAGGATATAAGTTCAATCCCCATCACATAAACAAAATTAAGAAGAAAAATCACATGATCAATTGATGCCAAAATTACATCATTTTACAAAATAAAACAGTTATTCAAATCACTTCTGAGGAACTAGACACATTCCCAAGAATATGAGGCTGATGCCTTGCCTTAGCCTAATCCTTTGCAGTGCTGTGTTACAGGTTTTAGCCATTGTAATAATAAAATAAAAGGAAATAAAAAAGGATATGCATGAGGAAGAAAGGAGAAAAGCAAGACTGTACACAGATGATACCATCATCTGTGGAACAATATCTAAAGTAATTGACAAAAGTAATTCAAGAATGCCTGATTATGTCATGATATAAAGTTAGTACAAAAACACCGCCTCATGTCTGTAAGACAATAATGAACAAGTAAATTTTAAATTAAAAACAATGGCATTAATATAAGCCTGCCTCCCATGAAAGTAGGTAGAATATTCCATGTTCACATATAAGAATATTTTATATGAAGTATTAGTGATCAATAAAAAGAAATAAGCTTTCATGCCACAAAACATTGAGTGCTATAAGTGAAGAATCCAGTCTAAAAAGGAATGTGCTGTGTGATGTTACCTATATGACATTCTCTAAAAGACAAATGATAAAAAAAGTTCAATTAGTGATAACAGAGGGTGGATATGGGAAGGAAAACATGCAGAAAACTGCAGAACCTAGACTTTTGAAATTGTCAAAACAGTAATTCAATAGTGGTCACATGTCATTACACATTTCCCTAAATCAAACAATGTCCGTAGGCAAAAGTGATCCCTCATAAAATCTGTGAAATCGAAAATGATTATTTCAATGTAGGTCAGTTGACTGTGAATCTTCTTAAACTCTAATAGGCTGTGTTTGTAATGAGGAAGGACATTCAAGGGCAATCAATTCCATCTTGATTTTGCTGTGACTTTAAAATTAGAAACTCTGAAACACAATAAAGTGGGTGAAGTGAAGATGTAGATTGGTGGGAATGTGGTTCAAGAATACTTGCTAAGCATGAATAAAGCCCTAAATTCAGTCTGTAGCCCACAAGATTGATCAAACAAATAAAAAAAATCAATTGCACAAAATCTCATCATATCATGTATTTTGTGCTATGCTTCATTGCTTCTGTTACCACTATATTCCTACGTGGCTTTAGGAAATTCATATTCTGATTGTAATTAAACATCATAGAAAGTTTTCCTCTTGTTGAACTTTACATAATGAAAACCACATATCACAAAATTATTTACCTAACTCATGACCACAAAAATTTTCCCATATAATCCTTTGTAGAAATTTTATAATTTTATATTTTAGGTCTATTTTCAGTTAATTACTATGTGATATAAATTATGAAACCATACTTAAAAAGCACTATTATGAATTCATTGAACAAAATGATGGATTTTACTACCAAGATTTTACATAAGTTCATCACATAATTTGACCATGTACAAAATCCTCAACTTTTCATTCTTCCTCCAGTTTATGCTCTTGTGCTCCCATACTGTGCTAATACTTGTGCTAATACTGTCAATGATATATGATATATGTACTTTCAGGCATATATGGCCTGGATTCTTCATCTGAGAGATAACTTGCTCAATTTGTCTTTCAGAGTCTAGATTCTTTTAATCATGATAATCTCCAGTTATATCAAATTTCCTGCAAATGATAAATTTCAGGCTTGTTGTCAGATGTCAAAAATCTTTACTGTTATATATGACACATATATTCTTTGTACTTTTGCCAATGGGCGTGTATGTTTTATAACTTATTGTTGTGAAATAAACATGAATTTGTAGGTGTTTCTGTAAAATGTGAACTTAAAATCCTTCAAGTGTATTCTCAGGGATGATATTGATGGATATTATACAAACATACATACACACACACACACACACACACACACACACACACACACACACACATATATATATATATATATACACACACACACACACTCTGTACTGACTTCACAGGGTGTTCAGTAGGTGACATTTCCACTAACGGTATATAATGGTTCATTCTGCTTCATATCTGCATAATTGTATCCCATAATGGTAGTCATTCTAACAGTTATAAAATGGAAAGTTAGTGTAATTCACATTTGCATTTTCCTACTGTTTAAATATTGGACAATGGCTGGGTGGTGGTGGCACATGCATTTAATCCCAGCACTCAGGAGGCAGAGCCAGGCAGATATCTGTGAGTTTGAGGCCAGCCTGGTCTACAGAGTGAGTTCCAGGACAGGCACCAAAACTACACAGAGAAACCCTCTCGAAAAAACAAAACAAAAAAACAACAAAAAGAATATTGGACAATGTTTCATATACTTAATGTATTTATTAATTTCTCTTACCTAAATATTAATCAGTGTATTATTGGTTTTTAATGTTTAAAATTTTAAGTTCTTTATAAGTTTCACATACAATGACATGCCAAAAAAAATAGCATCAATATTCTTATCCTGCAGGCTGTCTTTTCAGTACTTTAATAATGTATTTTCTTGTAGAATCTTTTGAATTTCACATAATTCCACTCACCAATTTTTTTAATGATGTCCCACTCTGTTGGAGTACCTTGCAAAAAGTTTTTGCACTTATCTTAATGTTAAAGTATTTTTGCTTTGATCTCCTTTAGAACTTTAGGGGTTCAGAATCCAAATTAAGGTCTTTGATAATTTAGAATAAAAGTTTGTAAGGGTGTAAGACCTGGCTTCATTCTTCTACATATGGATATTTAATTATCCCAGTACCTTTGTATGATAGGCTATCTTTTATCTATGTATGACTTTTGTGTTTTTACAAACAGGTTGTTGAAGCTATGAGAGTCTGTTACTGGGTCAACTTTTTTATTTCACTGCTTTAAATGTCTCTTTTGTAGAACAAAAATATTGTTTTTGTTATTATGACCATATATCGTGATTTACAATTGGGTATTATGACATAGCCATCATTTCATCTTTTGAGTAAGATTGCTTTGGCTACTCATGGTTTTCTGTGCTTCCATGTGAGTTTTTGGACTGTTTCTTTAAATTGATAAAGTTTGATTTATATTTACAAACCTTTTATAAATTATTTACAAAATTCATGTGAATGTTGACGGGGATTGCATGGAATCTGTAGATCATTTTTGTTAGCATGGATGTTTTTGCAGTATTCTGACAGAAAGCACGTATGGTTTCTGAACTGTGTTATGTAGTGTCTTTCTTCAGTGCTTTAAACTTTCAGCTGCAGATGTTTTTTATTTCCTTGATTTTGTTTACTCCTTGGCATTTTGTTTTCATACAACATAAATAAAAATCAACAGCAAGAGTAACTACAGAACACATCAAAAAATCATGGATCTTGGCCAATACACATTTGAATAGTGGATAATAAATCAAAAAATTCAAAGGAGGAACTAAAAATAATTAGAATTGAATGGAAATGAAAATCAACATACCAGAACATATCTAGTAAAATGAAAATAGTTCTAAGAGAGAGGTTGATAGCTTCTTTTTGGTGTCTTTATTTAAAAAAAATCAGCAATATCTCAAGTAACTGAATGATGTACCTGAAATTAGTAGAAAAACAAGGAACACCCCAAGTCTGATGATAGAAATGAAAGCTAATGGTTGGAGAAGAAGGCAATGAAAAGGAAACATTGTAGTTGGCCTCCTTGTTGGACTTTCTTTGGACTGCTTGCCCTGAAATAATGACATGGAGATTTATTAGTTATGAAAGTTTGGCCTTAGATTAGGCCTGTTTCCAAATAGCTCTGATAACTTAAATCAACCCATGTCTATTAATCTACACTTTGTCCCATGGATTTTTACTCTTCATCAGTGCCATGTTTCTGATTTGTCCCACATCTTGCTCATGAAATCCATGCACCTAGATTCATCTACTGAGTTCATCTCTCTGCCTGGAAGTCCCACCTAACCTCTCTTAGCTATTGGCTTTTCAGCTTTTTAAAAAACATTCACAGAGACACATCTTTATACAATGTACAAATATTCCAGAACATTTCTCCCTTTTGTCTAACTAAAAAGAAAGATCTTAAGTCGAACACAGTGAAACTATATACGCTAAGAACAATACTATATATCAAGTAAGAATTATATTCACAATGTCCAGTCCATTAGTATTTGGCAAATTTGGAGAAAACACTCTATTACTCATCCAATCTTGATGAATCCAAAGGTTGGTTTTTTTGTTTGTTTGTTTGTTTTGTTTTTTGTTTTTTGTTTTTTTTGGTTTTTTCGAGACAGGGTTTCTCTGTGTAGCGTTGCGCCTTTCCTGGAACTCACTTGGTAGCCCAGGCTGGCCCCAAACTCACAGAGATTCACCTGGCTCTGCCTCCCGAGTGGTGGGATTAAAGGAGTGCACCACCACTGCCCGGCGAGTCCAAAGTTTTATGCCTAACCCACCTTATATCATAACTTGTATTGTCAACCTAAAAATATTGTTATAGAGCTTAAAACATTTTCTTAGAAAAATGACTTAAGCTTTTATGTTTCTCAATATCATTAATTTTACATCTCTTTTGTAAGTTTCTGTTGTAGAGTTATCTTTTTGTACACTCTGAAGATGTGTCTTTGCCAAGACGCCATTTGATTTTTTAAAAAATAAGTTAAATGGACAATAGCTAGGCAGGAAGATGTTAGGCAGGACTTCCAGACAGAGAGAAAAGAAGAGATGAATCTAGGAATGAGAAAGATGCCAGAGGACATGAAGAGGTAATGGGAGGTACAACATGAAAGAGAGGTAAAAAGCTAGGAGGAAAAGTATAGATTAATATAAATGAGTTAAGTAAAGTTATAAGAGTTAGTGGGAAAGCCTAAGCTGTATGCTGAGATTTCATAATTAATAAAATGTCTTCATATCATTTTTTTGTGACCTGGATCCCCTCTCCCCAAATAATCTGTCTACATGTGGTGTGTAATGTGGAGGCTCAAATATCCAAACATAGAGCCTGAGAAAGCTAAGAAAAGTTCTGAATAAGGAGCCGGAACTGCCTTTTGAGTCCAACAGTCTGTCAGATGGGCTGATGCTCATTAGCATACAGAGGCACACATACTGGATGCTGCCTGCAGGCTGGATCAAGCCTCTAGTGCCAGTTGCTATGCCCTGTGCTAAGCTGAGCCATGCTGCAGCTGGCATGTCAGTTTCAGATTTGTCTCAAATGGTCAGAGAATGCTGCAGGTGCTCAGTGAAGACAGATCCAGACAGAAAACAAATGTCTAAACAGGTTACAGTGTGTTAAAAAAGCACATAGGTTTAAAAGAGAAAAGAAAATGGGAATAGAAATATAAGTGGCAGTTTCTCTTCCACCTGCCTGTTCCCAAACATCCAGCAGCTGCTTCCCAAATAATTGACTCAAAGACTTAATATGATTTATTAATGCTTGGGCAGTAGCTCAGGCTTATTACTAAGTAGCCCTTACATTTAAATTAACCCATAAATCATATCTATGTTTAGCCATGTGGCTTGCTAACTTTTCTCAGTGCAGCATTCTAATCTTGCTTTTTCTGTGTCAGGATGGTAACTCCTGACTCTCCCCTTCCTCTTTGTAGAATTCTTCTAGTCTGGTCATCCCACCTATACTTCCTGTCTGACTACTGGCAAATCAGCATTTTATTAAATACATTTGAATTACAAATCTTCACAGTATATAAGAGTATTGTATCACAGCATTTCCTCCTTCTTTATCTAAAAAGGACGGTTTTAAGCTTAATATAGAAAAACAAAAACTGTTATTAAGTAAGAATTACAGTAACAATACCCAATTCATTTGTATTTGACAAAATTAGAGAAAAATTTCGATTATCTATCTTATCTTGGTGAGTCTAAAATTTTCTATTTAATTTACTTTCTATTTTAACTAAGGAAAACTATAATTACAACTATTTAGTCTTTAACTCCATCAAAGACTTCAGAAGGATGTAATGTTACTTAATGACAGGGACATGAGGCTGCCTGGAGAGTCACCCAAAGCTCCTCTTCAACATTGGGGCATCCATCTTCAGCCTATAGCCCTAGGATATCTGACAGATTTATTTGTGAAGCAGGATTTTTGAAGGACTGTCCCACCTTGTCTTGGCAAAGTGCTGCAGCCACTTTCTTTTGTGTCTTGCTTTTCCAATTTGTACAGCATACTGTCAGCAGTTGAAGCAAGGGTATTTTCCTTGCTTATACTGCTAGCCTTTGCCACAAAGAAAAGAAACTCCACATGGTATTTCTTTGATGTCCATCAGCCTCTTTGAAATAATTGGTGCTGCCAGGAGCAGACATATCTCACCTTCGAGAAAAGTCTGAATTCTTAAGACATTTTAAGTGCCATATTCTTTGAAGTATTTGAAGATTGTCTAATTATCTGAAATATATTTCTGTATGACTTTGAAACATACCTAACATGACTATAAGTTTGCTATTATAGATAACTATCCATATTTCTTAATTATATATTATAATTTAAAATGAGCTACATAAATGCAATACCATAAACAAGAGTAGAAATATACATATAGTATGACAAAGTTAACTTAAAATTTGTAACAATAAACTAAAATCGATACTGATATAAAATATGTAATATTAACAGTTGTTTTTGGATTAAAATAATTTTAATAATTTATCCTTTTCCCCCATCATTTCTATATCATACCCCTATTTCTTCTTTTAGAAAGAGATTGACTATGTCCAATAACAATTTGTAACCAAACCCCCTAAACAAAGACAAATATCCATAATACATTTTGGGGGAACATGGGTATAGTTTTCTAGGCTACTTCCTGCTTATTGGGGGCAATGTTATCCTTATGAGGACCCTGGGAAAATTTAGGATTATGGTCGAGTCCTGACTGGAGTAGTCTGTGAGGCTGGATCATCTCGGCCAGCAGCCTTGAAGTCTTTCTGGAGGCCGAACTCAGAGAAAAATGCAACAGAGGCACTCTAAAATGTTGGATCATCTGGGCCAACTGTTCCCATTGGAGATTTTTCAGGGGGTCTTGTATTGTTTTGATGAGGTGGGTTTTTTTTTGTTTGTTTTTTTGTTTTTTTTTTTTTTCACAAAAAATAAAAGGCTGTGGATTCCTTGAAGTTTTATAGAGATCTGGCTTGATCAGGGAAGATATCCTGAAAATCCTTACTACAGACATAGAGAAATAAACCTAGAAAAACTATGATACTGAGAAGGGAACAAGGCACCAGTGAAAATAGATGGCTCAGGTGATCCAGCCTCTCAGAGGGCCTCTGTTTCAGTTTCCTCAGAGTTCTATACTCAGAACATTCTCAGGGCCACTGGCTGAGATAGGCCAGCCTCACAGAGTATTCTGGCCAGAATTGTAGATAAACCTTCAAAGTTCTTATTAATAAAATCAAACCTGAAGCCAGGTATTGGGGTGAATGCTGGAAGATCAGAGAGACAGAACAGGCCACAGCCACCTCACCTCGCCATTTCCTCAGCTGATCCTGTTTCCTCAGACTAGAAGCCTCTGTGTCCTCATCTGAATGGGTCTCAGGTGAACTGCTGCTAGAAGCCTAAAAGCTTAACCAGCTCTAGTTCCTGGTCCTCATGCCTTATATTCCTTTCTGCTTTCTGTCATCACTTCCTGGGATTAAAGGCTCACTTCTGGGATTAAAGGCATGAATCACTATGCCTGGCCATTTCCAGTGTGGCTTTAAAGTCACAGATCCATCCCAAGTGATAGGATTAAAGGTGTGTGTACCACCATTTTCTGGTCTGTATATCTAGTGGCTGTTCTGTTCTCTGACCCCAGATAAGTTTATTAGAGTGCACAATATTTTGGGGAACACAATACCACCACATTTGTGTTTCCCCAATGCACAGAGACTGGACAACAGATGTTATGGCTAGGTCTTCCAGGACCTGACCATTATCTTAATCTTCTCAGGGTCCCCCAAAGATGCTATCACTCTCAGATAAAAAGAAGCAATAAAGAGCATGATGCCCACATTTCGAAGAGGTGGGGTGGGTAGTTTTTGGTCATTTGATGGCTATGGATATTTGCTATCATTTGTAGGGGCATGATTACAAGTTTGTTATTGGTCATGGTCAGGAAAAAATCAGAACAAAGGAGAATAGATTCAGAGTTCTCTTTCTGAAGAGAAAAACAGGGGTATGTTGTGGTGATATATTGCGTACCCTAATAAATTTTGTTTGAAGATCAGAGAACAGAACAAGCCAGTAGATTAAACATAGATGTCATGCATTGGTGGCATAAACCTTTAATCCTAGCACTTGAGAGGCAGAGATCCATCTGGATCTCTGTGAGTTCAAAGCCACCCTGGATTACATGAGATTGATTCAGTGTAGGAAAGAAACAGAGCCAGGCAGTGATGGCACACACCTTTAATCCCAGTACTTGGGAGGAACACATGCCTTTAATCCCAGCACTAAGAAGGAAGTAATGCGGCTGGGCAAAGAAAGGTATATAAGGCATGAAGAGACAGGAACTAGAGGCTTTTCAGCTGAGGAAACCCATTTGGCTAGAGGACTTTAGGCTAGAGAGTTTTTTTCAATTGGATCCCTTTTGGCTGAAGACTCAGAGACATTCGGTCAGAAGATTCATGGAGTTGGCAAGGTGAGATGTAGTAGTGACTTATTCCTTTGTCTCTCTGATCTTTCAGCATTTACCCCAATATCTGGCACCAGGCTTTTTACTAAAAGACCTATTAGAATTCATGTTATGTGGTGGTATAGTATAGAAATGATGGGATAAAGGGGTAGATTGTTGAGTTTACTTTTGAACAACTACTAGTCTCAAATATTTTACATTTATGGATTTTTTGTATATTGACACAAATTTAAGGTTATTTTTGTTATACTATATATATATATATATATATATGTTTCTATTCTTATTTAAGATATTTTACCTATGCTGCTCATTTAAAAATGTAATGTAGATTTTTAGTTCTTGAAATCTATTTAGGATAATAAAGAAAATAGGTTAATAATTTGTCATCTATAACAATCAAACTTATACTCATGTTAGGTATTTTTCAAGGTCATACAAAGATATTTTAGATATATGATCTGCAAACTACAAAATATGGCATTTAAAGTATTTTAGTAACATAAGGCTTTTCATGATGGTGAAACATCTCTGCTCCTGGCAGCACCAATTTACTTTAAAAAAGGATGATGGGCATTGAAGAACCTCCATATGACACATTCAGTAGAGGCAAGTCCAAGCCCTTCCCCCTGCCTCAAGGCTTCACAAAGTGTCCCATCATAGGTAGTGGGCTCCACAAAGCCCACTCATGCACCAGAGATGGATTATGATCCTACCACCAGCTCCTCCCCCCCAAGCAGATCAAACTGTACAACTGTCTCACCATGCAAAGGGCCTAGTCCAGTCCCATGTAGGCTCCACAGCCATTGATCCAACTTTCATGAGTTCCCTCTAGTTTAGTTTGGTCATCCCTGCATGTTTCCCCACCATGATCTTGATGCACTTGCTCATAGAATCCCTCTTCTCTCTCTTTGACTGGACTCCTGGAGCTCTGTCTAGTGACTAGTTGTGGATCTCTGCATTTGTGTCTATCAGTCATTGGAGAGAAGCTCTGTGATGACAGGGTATTCACCGGTCTGATCTCTGGTGAAAGCTAGTTCAGTTCAGGCATTCTCTCCACTAGTAGCCCAGGTGGGGGTCATCCTTGGGGATTCCTGGCAACCTCCCTAACACTGGGTTTCTTTCTATCCCCATGATATCTCCCTCTGTTATGGTATCTCTCTCACTGCATTCCCTCTCCCTTCCTGTTCCAGTTCAACCCTTATACTCTCATTCCATATGCTTCATTGCCCACCCCTCACCCCCAGTTTATTAATGGAGGTCTCATCTATTTCCCATTCCCAGAGTGTTCTATGCATCCCTCTTTGGGTCTTCCCTGTTAGTTAGCTTGTCTGGATTTGTGGGTTGTTGCCTGATAACCATTTGCTTTATATCTAGTACATACCATGTTTGTCCTTCCAAGTCTGGGTTACCTCACTAAGGATGATATTTTCTAGTTCCATCCATTTGCTTGCAAATTTCATGATGTCATTGTTTTTCTCTGCCTAGTAATAATCCATTGTGTATATGTACCACATTTTCTTAATCCATTTTTTTTTTCAATTGAGGGGCATCTAGGTTGTTTCCAGGTTTTGGATTTTACAAGTAATGCTGTAAGCATGTGTCCTTGTGGTATGATTTAGCATTCCTTGGGTATATGCCCAAGAGTGGTATAGCTGGGTCTCAAGGTAGATTAATTCCCAATTTTCTGAGAAACCACCATACTGATTTCCAAAGTGGCTGTACCAGCTTGTACTCCCACTAACAGTGTAGGAGTGTTCCCCTTTCTCCACATCCTCTCCAACATGAGCTGTCTGTGATGATTTTGATCTTAGCCATTCTGACAGGTGTAAGATGGTATCTCAGAATCATTTTGATTTGCATCTCCCTGATAATTAAGTATCCTGAGCAATTTCTTATATGTCTTTAAGCCATTTGAAATTCTTATTGTCAATACTTATATAAACCAGTTACTTTCTAGATTATTATATTAAATAGAACAAGAATCAACATAAAAATAGGTTCAAAATCACAAAGGTGAAGGATTTTAGTTTCATCCATATATGCTGAATATTCCCTATATATACTATATAGTGCTAGGTACTATTAACCAGAAATTTGTATAAGTTGTTTATGATGTTCAGTCAAACATGATGATAATCATTAATATCAAGAGCCTATAATTCACAAGGAAGAAGTACTGTTTAGACTTAGCATCTGGTTATTGATAGAAATCAATGAGACAAATGAGAGGTCATGACAAAGATTTTTACAATTAGAGTGAAATAGAATATAAAATTAAGGAAACAAAATTTAAGTCAATATACTAGTATGCAGAATGAAGATTTGTAGGAAAAGGTGGGGTTGAAACTATAACATATCTATCTGAAATATGCACCTGTGCAGTATATATGAATTGATTTTTAGGGTTATGTTGTTTCTATCTTTTGTATGGAAAGTATCAATGCAACAAATAAAGCTTAAGCAATGACACACACTGTCTTTTGTGTATACATTGTATAACCTGATTTCTAAAAGAAAAAAGAAACTGAAAGTTTTCAAAGGCACCTACATTTTAGTTTCAGGTAAAACAAAGGATTTTAAAAACAAATCTCTGTTTTGTGCAGATGAAGAAGTAAAGGTTCCTACAAACTTAATGAGATTTTTGAAGTTTTTTTTTTTTTTACTAACCAGCTGTAGAACTGGACTGAATTCCAGGTCTCTAATTAAATGTCCAGAGATATTTGGCAATTCAAAGTGACTATACCTTAGAAAGACTGATGTGAAATGTCAGGGTTTGGCTTTGTTTGTCACCTGCCACCATTCTCCTCCAAAGATTTTTGTCTTTAGAATTCATTAATTTGAGCTTTTTTACTTCCCTGATTGACATATATTTTGCTATTGGGAATAGTGTTAATTATTTATGTATCTTTCTAAGTCTGAATGTGATGAAAAACAAAGTGAGTCCCACTATCGATGTCTCAACCCCCAATGTAGAGTCCAGATAAAGGAAAGCTGTGCAGTAACATAGGCCCAATTACTAAACAGAAGGATGTGCCAAAGGTCTTATGACCTTGAAGTTTTTGGCTTATCCATAAAGGAAAATTAGCACATGGGATTTAAATGAAAAATTTTCCATCTTCATACAAAATCCAGTAATATTAATTACAGAGAAAAGTCTATTCATAGCTTATTTCAGGAGAAGGTAGGTTATTTTTCATTCTGAATATAATGATTGTTATTCAATAACTTAGCTGGATTTTGCCCTTAACTGCATTTATCAACTAAGAGAGTTGCTTAGAAAATAAGTTTATAAGGTTAATTGCCAGAGCATTATGCAGAATACAAAAAATGCAATAGCAGCAAAAACATTGGTCTGGGGGGACTATTTCAAAGGGATCAGCTCTGATTAATTGTGACATTATATTCCTTAATTAGGAATGGCTCCTGTTCCAAACATGTGCTCTCTGTGCAAAGTACATGCCAAAATTCAGGATTTTTTCAACATCCATTTTTTTCAACTACAAAAATCTCAAGGTTAATTTGTGGCATTCATGAGAATGTATAATTATTTTGAATTGTTATTAAGAAGAAATTTTTCTACCAATATAAGTAGAGTTTCAACAGAAACATACATATCTGTTTTTCTGAATGTGCAAGTGTGTATAAGTCCATATTTATTCAACTTTTTTTGAGTCCTTAAATAAACATTTTATTATTATTATGTGTATGGGTTTTGCTTTTATGTAATTCTATACAATACTTGCTTGCATGTATGACAGAAGAAGGTGTCAGATCCCCCGGAACTGGAGTCATAAATGATTGTGAGTCACCAGGAGTGTGCAGGGAATTGAATCTAGGTCTTCTGTAAAAGCAACTACTTCTTTCAACAACTGAACCATCTCCCCAGCTCTAATGTATGTTTAATTTGTGACAATGATAGACTGATAAAGTCTCCTTCTAATAATATTAAAGTTTTTGGATATGGATATTTTCCCCTGCCATTTAATTAAGTTTCATTGTATATTGAAGTTCATAAAATGAAAAACTGAAGTCTGAAAAGAAGTGGCCATGCTCATAACTGCATTCAATTTCAGTCCTTTAGATATTTAAAGTTCCATTCCTGCAAGCTAATATCAGCCTTTGCATGTGTTTACTTTTGGAAATTGAATTTGATGAAAACAAAGACAAAGATTTCTTTTTGACATTTCTGTAGACTCAAAAAGAAATGGACAAATTACTTGATGGCTCTAGTCCACAAAGCTTTGAGAAACATAAACTATCTATTCCTCTGTCGTCACTGTTCCCCAAGTTCCCTGTATCCCCACCAGAGAACTGCTTCTCAGACTTCCCAAACTTGTCTTGGTTGTAGACTATTGTCTTGTATTCCCTTCACCGGAATACTCCCTTCAGATTTTGCCTCTTACTTCTGGTGTCATTCATGCTTTTTTTTTTTTTTTTTTTTGTGGTGTTTCCCAAGAGAAGTGCTCATAATCTAACCTGTAAAACGATTTCCCGTTGCTAGCCACACTCTCTGACTCTTAACAATTGTTTTTTCAGTTCATAAAGAAATGTCAGAAAGAATCTTATGTTGCATGAATCTTAAAAGTTCTTATTAATAAAATCAAACCCGAGGCGAGTTATTGGGGTCCATGCTGGTAGATCAGAGAGACAGAATAAGCCACAGCTATCTCACCTCACCAGTTCCTCAGCTGGTCTTGTCTCCTCAGACTGGAGGCCTCTGAGTCCTCATCCGGAATGGGTCTCAGCTGAATTACTGCTCAAAGCCTGAATGCTTAGCCAGCCAAAAGCTTCTCATTTCTGGTCCTCACGCCTTATATATCTTTTTGCTTTCTACCACCACTCCCTGGGATTAAAGGCTGGCTTTCTAGGATTAAAGGCGTGTCACCATGCTTGGCTGTTTCGAATGTGGCCTTGAACTCACAGAGATCCAGAGGGATTTCTATCTCTGGAATGCTAGGATTAAAGGTGTGAGTGCCACCATTTTCTAGCCTTTGTATTTAGTGGCTGTCTGTTCTCTGACCCCAGATAAATTTATTAGAGTACACAATATTTTGCGGAACACAATACCACCACAATCTTATCTTTCTTTTTATTGCTTGTTCTCTCTCTCTCTTAAAGATAAAGAGTTTAGTAATCTTTGAATGAACCATATCCCCACTGTTTTGTGTAGCAGCATCAAAAAATATTGTAGAGATAAGGAAAAAAATGAATGCTTTATGCATCAAAATTTCCATAATTCACTTATATCCTGAATTGGTGACCATGAGCTCAAAGCCTTTAAAGGTCTGGGGATATAACATGTGTGGGATACAGAATAGATATGACTGTTAGTGAAGAGAAGCAAAGGTTGTAAAGTACTTCTGATCCACTACTTCATCCTAATAAACTTCTCACTAGCCCTTATTTTGATGAACTGTACTGCAAAATGTAAGATTTTATGTGTAACTCTTTAATTTTTATTGCTCCTTTTATCTAGCTCTTTCTTCCATACTGTTATGTTGCTATGACAAAATACTCTGACAAAAATCAAATTGGAAAGGGAAGTATGCATTTGGATTTCAATTCCAAGTCATCCTCCATCATTGAGGAAAGTCAGGACAGGAACCTGGAACAGAATCCATGGCCACTTACTGTTAGCTGACTTACTTGGGGGTTCACTCACTCAGAAGCTCATGCTTACATATATTTTTTTATAAAGTCCAGGGACACCTCTCTAGGGATGCTGCTGTTCACAGTGGGCTGGGCCCTCCTATACCAACTAATAATATAGTCTATCCTCATTATCATTAACTGTCAATTTGATACAACTTACCATCACCTGAAAAAAAAAAACCCTCAATTACATAATTCTTTCTACCAAGTTGGTTTGTAGAAATGTCTAATGGATTGTCTTAATAATTGATGTAAAAAGGCTCAGACACTTAGGCAGTCATGGAATGGATAAAGAAGTGAGCAAAAACAAAAGTGAGAGAGAAGGAGAGAGCACAAGCAGTATCCTCCATGGTTCTTGATCTACTTTCTTGGCTATGAGCCCATTATCCAGTCATAGTTAATGTGGTATGGAGTAGCAAGCAGTCAGTCCTTCCTTCTCATTTCTGATTTGAGTTCCTGTCCTGACTTCCATCTGTGTTGGACTGTGACCTGCAGGTGTAAGATGAAGTACACTCTTTTGTCCTCAGGTTACTTTTGGTCAGAGTGTATTATCATAACAACAGAATTAAACCATAACATAGTTCCCTACAGACATCCAACAGGCCAGTCTGGTATAGGCAGTGTATCAATAGGGAATTTTTCTCTCAGGATTTTAGCCTGCCTCTAATGTTGGAACAGGTCAAAAGAATGATGCTTGGTGAACAATGCCTTGGGGAACTGTTAGAGAAATTCCAGAAAAAAGCAGAGAGCCTTTTATTTCAGGTGCATTTTATTCCCTGGATTGTTTTAGATGTGATTTCATGCTTCCTGTGACAAATACTTGCATTCAATTTATAAGACAAGTTTATTCTTGTTGGATATGAGAGCATAGCTATAGAACCCGATCTGGTGAAAAGATATGCTGAGTGCAGTCCTCAGTGTATTCTGAATCTGGACAGAGCTTTCTGCCTTTCTTTTGTGCTTTCCCAGATACAAGCTATAGTATGGCTAGGCAGGTGTCTTTAAATTGGTCTGTCCTGAGAAAGTTCTGGAAAAGGGTTGCTCTGTTAATATTTAGTATGTACTTATTGGCATTTATTTACAGCTATTCTCATCATGTTTTTCTGAACCCAAATTACCATCTTTGGATCATAACTTTCTTTGTTACATTCGTATATGTCTTAGTTTGAGTTTTTATTGCTGTGAAGAGATACCATGACCATGGCAACTCTTATAAAGAAAACATTTAATTGAGGTGGCTCACTTACAGTTTCAGAGGTCCAGTCCATTATCATCAAGATGGGGAGCATAGTGGTGTGCAGGCAGATGTGGTGCTGGCTACATCTTGACCAGAAGGCAGCACGAAGTTGACTGACTGTCACACTGAAGAAAACTTGAGAAAAAGAGACCTCAAAGCACACCACCACAGTGACACACTTCTTCCAACAAGGCCATACCTCTTAATTCAAACCACCACATTCCATGTCCTGCCCCCTAAAGGCTTATAGCCATATTATAAGGCAAAAAAGAAGTGCATTCAGTCCAACTTCAAAGTCCCCATAGTCTATCACAGTCTCAATAATGTTTAAAAGTTCATAGTCTCTGGGATGCATGGCAATTTCTTAACTATAATCTCCCTGTAATACTCAAACTGAAAAAGAAGATCACATACTTCCAACATATAATGGCACAGGATATACATTACTATTCCAAAACATAGGGAAGGGAGCATAGTGAGGAAATACTAGGCCAAAGCAAGACCAAAAACCAGGTAGGCAAAATCCAAATTCTGCATTTCCATGTCTGATGTTAATATGCTATTCACATTTCCAGTTCTACTCAGTTTTTTTGACTGCAACACACTTCTTATTCTTGGGCTGGTTCCATTTCCTGTTAGCAGCTCTTCTTGGCAGGTATCCCATAACTCTGGCATCTTTAATATCTAGGGTTCTCCAAGGCAATGCAGACTGCAACTTTACAGCTTCACACAATGACCTCTCTATACTAGGCCTCCATTCAGGGACATCCCTGACACATGCCTGGCTTCAGTGGCTGTCTTTAGGCACAGAGGCAACTTCTATAACCCATTTCTTATATCCTTAACTCTAATGCCAAAAACCACATGACTGAAGCTCCTGAGTTCTGCTGCTTACTGGGGCTGGAACATGGCCCCTTGTTTAATTACATCTTTGCAATCTTTCTTTTTTCCTTTCCTGCCTAAGATTGGCTGTCCTTGAATTTGATCTTTAGACCAGGCTGACCTCAAACTCAGAGATTCCCCAGGCTCTGCCATCCCAGTGCAGGGATTAAATGCATGCACCAATATACCTAGCTCTAAATTTTTCTTTAATTCCATTCTACAGTTTGGAAACTTAGATGGGTGAAATCTTGCCCTGAGGTCACCACTCCCCTTATTTCATTTCTTAATCATTTTATCTTCTTGAACATAGGAATAAGATCCATTCAACTTCCTGGTGTTCTTTTTCTCCTCAAAAGTTACATTTTGTAATTTATCCTGCTCAGTTTGCTCTTTTTAATTATAAACCTTCATTAGAGTTACCACTAAAAAACACTTGACAAAGTCTATGCTGGGCTGTTTTGAGATTTTTTTTTTTGCCATGGGGATTAATCCAAACTCTTCACTTAACATTAGGCTAACTCTTTACCAAAATATCATAAGAACGATTTCTAAGCAACATATTAAAATTCTTCTCTGAAACCTCTAGAGCCAGCTTCTGACATTTCAAATCATTATGCTTCTTCTATGCTCCTATTAGTATGCCCCACTGTGGTGGTATTGTGTTCCCCAAAATATTGTGTACCTTAATAAACTTATCTGGGGTCAGAGAACAGAAAAGCCACTAGTTAGGCAGTGATAGCACATGCCTTTAATCCTAGCATTTCAGAGGTAGAAATCTCTCTGGATCTCTATGAGTTCAAGGCCACATTGGAAACAGCCAAGCATGGTGACACATGCCTTTAATCCCAGAAAGGGAGCCTTTAATCCCAGGGAGTGATGGTAGAAGGCAGAAAGATATATAAGGCATGAGGACCAGGAACTAGAAGCATTTGGCTGGTTAAGCGTTTGGCCTGGTTAAGCTTCAGGCTTTAGAGCAGCAGTTCAGATGAGAGCCATTGGGATGAGGACACAGAAGCTTCCAGTCTGAGGAAACAAGACCAGCTGAGAAGTTGACCAGGTGAGGTTAGCTGTGGCTTGTTCTCTGATTTTCCAGTTCACCCCAATACCTGGCTCCGGGTTTGATTTTATTAATAAGAACTTTTAAGATTCCTTCTGCACCCCATTAAGTTTCAAGGACTCTACTGCTTTCCAAAGCAAAAGCACCAAAGTCCAAATTGCTCTAAACAAACACTTTGTATGGCATATCACAGCAATACCCCACTCCCTGGTACCAACTTCTGTCTTCATAAGGGTTTACTATTGCTGTGAAGAGACATCATGACCAAGGCAACTCTTATAAAGGAAACATTAAATTGAGGTGGCTCACTTACAGTGTTAGAGGTTCAGTCCATTATCATCAAGATGGGGAGCACAGTGGTGTACTGGCTCTACCTTGACCAGAAGGTGACAGGAAGTTGACTTACTGTCACACTAAAGAAAACTTGAGAAAAAGAGACCTCAAAGCACACCACCACAGTGACACACTTCTTCTAACAAGGCCACACCTCCTAATAGTGCCACTCCCTTTGGGGGCCATTTTCTTTAAACCATCACAATGCATAAATGTACCACAGAAATAGAAATAAGGTTGTCTGCAGCTTTAGAGTATAGTCTCTCTTCTTTTTTAGGTCTTCAAATCCCAGGTCTCGTAGACAGAACTGCGTAAGTCAATCAAAGTGGACACTGATTGACAATCAAGGATAAGCAGAACTCTTTCTTTATGAACAAATAAAAACCTTGTCTGTGCTATGAATGTTGTGTGCAACCACCTTTTTGGAATCTCATCTATAAAATTAAATGACAACAAGAATAGTTCAATAAATTCAAGATGAATTGAAAAACCACCACCCCAAATAACATAAAAAAATGGCATTTCCATGCAAATATAGTTGTACTGGAAACCTCAAAATAATAATGATTTAAATAAAATAGAAATAGCAAGATACATTATCTAGTATGCTTCAATTTAGTTACATATAGTATTTTTTTTCTTAAAATAATTACAAGTAGCCGGGCGGTGGTGGCACATGCCTTTAATCCCAGCACTCGGGAGGCACAGCCACGTGGATCTCTGTGAGTTCGAGGCCAGCCTGGGCTACCAAGTGAGTTCCAGGAAAGGCTCAAAGCTACACACAGAAATCCTGTCTAAAAAAACAAAAAAACAAAAACAAAAAAAATTACAAGTATATAGCCACTTTTTCTTGGTCCTATACTCTATAGCTTCTCCTTCCAATTCCTCTTAGAACACACAACATGTCTTTTTTCCCTCGCATATGTTGCATCTACATCTCTCCCTTTCAATTTCATGACCTTTTAATATTTTTTTTAATAATCCATTGATACCACCTAGTGCTGACCTTATGAAAATGTGTGGGTTACCCTTGGAAGCATGGGCAACCTACCAATGACCACTCCTAATGAAAAATTACTCTCCCTTCCTAGGAAATCATGAAATGTAATTAACTCCTTGGCAGGGGGAAAAATATCAAGAATCATTGTCCTCTCTCTCTCCTGTTTTGACGTGAACTGATCTCACACTGAGATATCCTATAGGATCTCATTGTGTTGTATTTTGAAATCTGTGGTGGTTTAAGAAAAAAATGGCCCCTAGAGGGAGTGACAATATTGGGATCTGTGGCTTTATTGGAGTAGGTGTGGCCTTGTTGGAGGAAGTGTATCATTGTAGAAGCAGGCTTTGAGGTTTCATATATGCTCAAGTCATGCCCAGCATTTTATACCATATCTTTTCGTCTATCAAGATGTAGGATTTTCAGCTCCAACACCATGTGTGCCTGCATGCCACCATGTGCACCATAATGATAATGCATTAAACCTCTGAAAATATATGTTCCATTTTAAGTGTTTTTTTTTTTTCATTCTAAGATTTGCAATGGTCATGGTTTCTCCTCATAGTAATATAAATCCTGAGTAGGATAGATGTTAGTACCAGGGACTGGAGTATTGCTTTGATAGGCCTGATCATGCTTTTGTTTGAAGAAATATGGACCTTGGGACTGTACATTAGAACAGCCGTTGAATGCTTTAAGTGCTGCTTAATGGGCTATCCTAGTAGGAGCATGGAAGACAGTGTTACAGAGTGTAACTGAGAGTGCCTGGATCAAGAGGTTTTTAAAGAAGAAGAGTGCTGGTTTATAGCATAGAGATTATTCTTGTGATATGTTGGTGAAGAATGTGGCTTTTTTTTTTTTTTTTTTTTTTTTTTTTTCCCTTCTCTTAAAAGTCAGCCTGAGGCCAAAGTGAAGAGTTTTGGATTAATTCCATTGGGAAAAGAAATCTCATAACAGCCTACTATAGACTCTGCCATGTGGTTAATACTGGTAACTCTAAGAAAAATAAATAATGGAATGGAGCAAGTTGAGCACAGTAAGTTACAAAATGTGTAATTTCCGGAGAATAAAAGCATCAGGCTATGGAATGTGGCTAAACCCTATGTTTAAGGAGATAAATAGATTAAGAAATAATAATAAAGAATAAAGGGAGTGGTAACTTCGGGGCAAGATTCCAGCCAGATGAGTTTCAAACTTGTAAAAAGGAATTAAAGAAAAGCTTTGAGAGTCAGGTGGTGGTGGCACACACCTTTAATCCCATTACTCGGGAGGCAGAGCCAGGGGATCTCTGTGAGTTCAAGTTCAGCCTGGTCTACAGAGTGAGATCCAGGACAGGCACCAAAACTACATGGAGAAACTCTGTCTCCAAAACAAAACAAAACAAAAAGCTTTGAGCCCACTCTGGTGGTGTATACCTTTAATCCTAGGACTGGGAAGGCAGAGGCTGTTGCACCTCTGAGTTTGAGGCCAGCCTGATCTACAGAGCAAGTTCTGGAATAGCCAATCTTAGGCAGTGAAGAAACCATCAAAACAGAAGGCTGGTGAAGAATTAACTGAATGATCTGGCCAAGTACCAGCCCCAGCAAGCAGCAGAATTTGGCAGTTTTGACCATGTGGTTCTGGTTTTAGAGTCAAGGATAGAAGAAAAGAGTTATGGAATCTCCATCTGAGACTAAGGAAAGCCACTGAAGCCAGGCATGTATCAGAGGTGTCTCTGAATGGGGCCTAATAGAGAAGCCATTAAGTGAAGCTGGATTGCCCTGGAGTCCTGAAGATGTTGGAGATGCCAGAGTCATGGGATACCTGTCAAGGAAAACTGCTAACAGGGAGTGGAAACAGCATAAAAGAAAGGAGTGTGTTGCAGTAAACAAAGCTGAAAGGATTAGAGATCTGAAGAACATTTCAACATTAGACATGGAGATGCAGAGTTTGGAGTTTGCCCAGCTGGGCTTTGGTTCTGATTTGATCCACTATTTTCTCACTAGGCTCCCTTCCCTACATTTTGGAATGGTAATGTATATCCTGTGCCTTTATATGTTGGAAGTATGTAATCTGTTTTTTATTTTGATTTTATAGGGGATTACAATTAAGACTTGTATAAATCTAATAAGAGACTTTGATCTTTGTATTTTTAAACATTGTTGAGATGTGATAGACTACAGGGGCTTTTGAAGTTGGATTGAATGGATTTTTGCATTATGATATGGCTACAAGCCTTTGGCTGGCTGGGAGTGGAATGTGGTCATTTGAAAGAAAATGGCCCCCAAATGGAGTGGCATTATTGAAACGTATAGTGTTGCTGGAGAGCTTCTCTCCAGGTTCCACCAAGCCCCGCAGTCCCACAATCCACGTATAAAATAATCACTCAGACACTTATATTATTTATAAACTGTATGGCCATGGCAGGCTTCTTGCTAACTGTTCTTTTATCTTAAATTAACCCATTTTTATAAATCTATACCTTGCCACATGGCTGGTGGCTTACTGGTGTCTTTACATGCTGCTTGTCCTGGCGGTGGCTGCAGTGTCTCTCCCTCCTTCTTCCTGTTTCCCCAATTCTCTTCTCTCCTTGTCCCGCCTATACTTCCTGTCTAGTCACTGGCCATCAGTGTTTTATTTATATAGAGCAATATCCACAGCAGTATAGTTTTGTTAGAGTAGGTCTGGCTTTGTTGGAGGAAGTGTGTCTCTATGGAGGTGTGCCCTTAGGTCTCTATATGCTCAAGCCATGCCCAGTATCTCACACCACTACCTGTTATCTGTCTATCAAGATGTAGGACTCTCAGATCCAGCAACATGTCTGCCTTTACACCACAATGTTACATCATGACGATAATGGACTAAACTTCTAAAAATGTAAGCCATCCTGAATTAAGTGTTTTTCTTTATGAGTTTCCATAATCATTGTGTTTCTTCATAGTAATAGAAACCTTAACTAAGACAGTATCTTAACAACTTATTTTAACTTAGCAGGTAAGCACAGTGCCCTGTCAAGTCCAGAAACCAACTTTTTATAGAACTCCCCATCCTTGTCCTCTTAAGATCCTTTATAAACTTCCCACTCTATTCTACTTCCTAGATATTACATGAGCCTTGTGAGGTAGAGGGTTTATATAGGTTTTCTATTTATGGTCATATACTCACAGGTGATTATGTTCATCACTTTGAAGAGTCATGGGTCTATGTACTAACCACAATAAAAAGTTCTCTGACAATTCAGGTATGATGGTGCACCTGGGAGGCAGAGGTAGGTGGCTCTATGTGAGTTAGAAGTCAGCCCTGTCTATAAAGCAAGCAAGTTTCAAGGTTATGCAGAGGGACCCTGTCTCAAAAAACCAAAAACAACAACAAAAACTTCTCTGACAAAGATTCAGAGATGCACACAAATCTGTTGATATAAATATGTAGAAAGGAATCTGCCAACGAGAACATTTATCAAAGCAATACCAATAGGTTCACCTTTAGGGACCATGCCTTCCCCAGTCATTTTTTTTTTTTTTTACCATATTTACAATACCAATAATGAAATTCTCTCTTCTGGATCAGGCCTCAAATATAACAAGAGACTGATTAGTTACCCACTTTAATAGCCTTACCATCATTGCACAAGTAGGCACATGTTGTCTGGCAAATAAGTATTGCATCATTCAGGGTTTATATAAGACCATTATTGTCTTTTCTTACCCATTAGTATACAGAGATTCCTGATCAGTTCAAGACTGATTTCTATGAACTGTGTTGTCTCCAGGAATAGGTTATTAGCATCTAGTTGTTGTGAGCAACAAAAGACAATGTTAATAATTTGTATTGTTTTGGGTTTCATGGAAGTCTTCCTGACTAATAATTTGTAGTGGTAACCCATAACTGGCTTGGAGATTTCTGTAGAAAATATTCTTGGATCAACATTATTCACCCTTGAGTGACACTTTTCAAGTAACTTTAGTTTTTGAGAAGCATATTTCAATTAGCTTATAACCTGGTGTGGTTTCATAAAGCTTCTTCATACATCCTTAACTTGGGTTAATCCTTGACAAATCTCTATTTTACATACTCCCCAAACCTCTGGTCCCATTTAACCGGATAGTTCTCATTACCCTTTACCCCCATTTTTTTCATATCTTATAGATTCTATCATCCTCCTTGATCATAATTTTCTACTTGGGTCCCCAATTTTCTCTTAAACACCTCATTTTGGTAATGTGTTTCCTAGCTTTCCATTTCCCCATCCCTGTAACTCTACTACCTGCTTGAACCCTCTGTCCCAAGTATTGCCATTTCTATTTTTATTTCTCTTTTACATTACTATACCACTTTTCTAAATATATCCCCCTACCCTACATACTGGTCCATTTCTAGTTTCCTGAATTATTTATGTGACTGAGTACACAAAAGAAAACTATTGAACACACACATATGAGAGAAAAGTTGTGGTATTTTGTATCTGGAAGCATGGGTAAAGTAACTCAGTATAAGCTTCTCTAACTCCATGTACCTGCAAATTTAGCGATTGTGCACAGCTGATTAGTATTCCATTATATATACATACTACATTTTGATTATCTATTCATGTGCTGATGGATAGCTAACTTTCCATTTCCTGGTTATAGTGAATTGGGAAGCAATCAATGGAAATAACCCTCTAGTAAGATGTAAAATTTTGGAATATATGCTCGAGTGATATAGCTAGGTCATGTAACACGCATTGCTAAATGGTCTTATTAATAAAAAACCCAGAGCCAGATATTGGGGTCAAAGCTGAAAGATCAGAAGACTAGACAAGCCGGCCACAAGTTTTTGCCACTAGGAAATCCTCAGACTAGGAGACTTACTTCTTGCATACTCACACCTTATATACCTTTCTGTGCCCTGTCATCTTAACTTCCTCTCTCTGCCCAGCTCCATTACTTCCTCTTTCCACCCAGTTCTATCACTTTCTGTCTGTCTATATAGACCTCAAGACCACTATGGTCAGCTAGCTGGGATAAAAAGCATGTGTCACCACCACCCCTGGCTCTGTTCCCAATGTGGTTTTGAACTCACAGTGATCAGGATGAATCTCTGCCTCCTGAATGCTAGGATTAAAGGCGTGTGCTACCACTGTCTGACCTCTATGTTTAATATAGTGGCTGGCTTTGTCCTCTTATCCCCAGGCAAGCTTTATTTGTTAGGGCATAAATAATATATCACCACATTTCCCTTTGAATTTTTTTTGTCTAAAATTAAAAAAATGTTATAACTAATATAAGAAAAATTATATACAATAAGTACAATAACTATATACAATATATAGGCAATAAATATATCAACAATGTCTAGTCCATTTGCATTTGACAAATTCATTAAAAATATTCCATTATCTATCCTATTTTGCTGAGTTCAGAATATTGTAACTAATTCATGCTCTATCCTAACTTGTATTACTAACTGAAAACTATCTTTGATGCCTTTCAAACTTATATACTTTACACATCTGTAGTGAGTTTCCTTTCTGAAGTTTTTTAACAATGAAAACTATTACTATCTAATCTTCAACTCTCTCAGAGACCCGAGAAGGAAATAATATTACCTAGTTAAACAGGAAGTGCAAACAAGCTACTTCCAAAATATTTGAGTAATGACAGAAACAGCTGGCTGCCTGGACAGTCATCCAAGGTTCCTCTGCAATGTCGGGACATTCATATTTGGCCTACAGGCCTAGCATATATGACAGACTCATTTGTGAAGCAGGATTTTTTAAAAATCTTTCCTACCTTGTCTTGGCATGGATCAGCAGTGTCCTGCTTGTCCATTTTGGATAGCATACTGTCAGCAGTTGAGGCAAGGGCATTTTCTTGTCCATTGGCTAATTTACCACAAAGAAAGTAAACTCCATAAGGAGTTTCTTTAATGCCCATCATCTTCTCTGAAGTAGATTGATGCTGCCAGAAGCAGGCATGTTTCACTGTCATAAAAAAAGAAAAAAAACTGTGTTATTAAAGCATCTTAAATGACATATTCTATAGATCTCTGAAGTGTTTGAAGATGACCTGTCTATCTAAAATATATCTGTTTGAACTTGGAAACATACCTAATTTGACTACAAGTTCAATTGTAATGACTAACAACTAACTTTCATTTCTTTATATTCTAATTAGTTGATAATAATAACTTTCAAGTACTAGCAATTTCCATTACATTAAATGAACTGTATAGGCATAATACCTTGAACAAGATTAGAAATATATGTACAGTATTTTCTAACAAAATCAACTTCAAATTTGTATCAATATACATAATATGTATACAATATACAAGAATCCAGTCTAATATAAAATATTTAAAACTACTAGTTGCTTTTAAAAGTAGATCCAATAATGTACCTTTTTATCTTACCATGTCTATATTCTCCTTTTTTTCTTTTCTGAGTAGATTCAATAATCTACCCTTTACTCTTTTATTTCTCTCTCTTTTTGTAAAGAGCAGATTCAATAATGTACCTCTTATCTATATCCTCTTCTTTCTTTTTTTCAAACAAGAACCCTAAATCTAATCTCCTTTGTTTAGCTTTTTTTCTGACCATTATCAATTAACAACTTCTTAATAATAATAGTAATAATCATTTAACAACTTGATAACCAACCATCCTAAACAATGACAGTTATCCATAACCCACTGACTGACCAAAAAACCACCCACCCGACCTCTTGGGAATGTGAGCATCATGTTCTTAAAGTTACTTCCTGCTGACTGGGGGCAAAGGCATCTTTAGGGGATCCTGAAAAGAAAATTTTAGGGTTTAATTGTCAACTCTTGGGAGAGGTAGCTGTATCCATTGTTGTCCGTTCTCTACATAATGGGAAAATGAAAGGCTTGTCTCAAGTCCTTGCTTGAGTAGTCTGTGAGGCTGGATCATCCCAGCTAGCCATCTCAAAATTGTCCTGAGCAGTTTGTAGTCCAAAACCGATCTTTGGGTGGTGTTTGTCATCTTAGTGGTATTATCATTGTCCTGATGGAATCATCGTTATGGGGCCCCATCATTTTTTTGGAGACTCCAAAGTCCATGTTAGGTGTGGTCATGCTTCACTGCAGAAAATTTTTAGTGCCTACTCTGTGGTTTGGAGCAATATCAATTGTATCTGTGGCAGAATCATGTCTCACAGCCAGTCCCAAGTTTGCAATACAACAGGTTCCATTCTTCTTCACCAAGATATTCTTTGATTTCAAATCTCTGTGAGAAATAGCTGGCTTTCCTTGGGTACCAGCAATCTCCATGTGAAGATATGCAAGACCCCTTGCTGTGGACACAGTGAGTTTGATCATCTCTTGAACTGTAACAGTGTATGTATTCAAGTAATCAAAAAGGGAACCATGCTCATGATGATCCTACACCAGCCACAACTGAGTTCATGGGCCATTGTCTTTGTTGTCTGCTGCTACAAATTCTAGGATGTTTTCAAAGCATAACATCACAGTCTGATAAATCTCTGCCTCTCAGAACCATGAACGTTCTTTCCTAGAACAGATTATCTCCACAGCAATCTTCTTCTCCCCACCACTTGCCTTGCCAAACTTCTCCAAACCGACCATTGCCAATGCTTTCTTGTAACACGATGGTCTTGGCAATTGTTCTCTGAACAAGCAGTGGTAAACCCTTTGTCCCCAGTAGCATTGCCATCACCGCCACCAACACAAAAAGAAGCAGCTGACAACTCGAAGCAGCAGCAGCAGCCACCTCCATGGTCCCACCACCATCGTTTGTGGCCTGGTCCAGCCCCAGCCTCGGCTGCAGCTTCTCCTCAGAAAGCCTCCCAGGCTGGCCTTGAACTTAGGATCCTTCTTCCTCTGTTTCCTTCAGTAAATCCTACTAGGGAGCACCACCACAACTGGCTGCTTGAAGCTTGGGCTTGAGCTGGGGACTGCAAGGCCACAGGCAAGCAGCTTTTTGTGTGAATTAGTGCCACAAACGTTGAGACTCTCAGGGGTGAGGACTCAGAGGCTTTTAGTCTGAGGATTCATGGAAACAGGACTGGCTGAGGAGTTGGCAAGGTGAGGTTGGTTGTAATTTGTTCTGTTTCTCTGATCTTTCAGCTTTCATCCCAATATGTGGCTCTGGGTTTTTTTTGTTTTGTTTTGTTTTGTTTTTGTTTTTTTTATTAATGAGACTGCCTAGCAATTCATGTTGCAAGGTCATATGATTCTTTTATTTCTAATTTTTGGGAAACCTCCAGATTTATTTTCAGAGTTGCTGCACCAGTTTATTCTCCCACCAACACTGTTTAAAGCTTCTCCCCTTTTCACATCCATGCCACTGTTTGTTTTCATTTTCATTCCTGATGATGGTGATTTTGACTACGGCTTGAAGAATCTTAAAATAGTTTTAATGTCCTTGTCTTGATGCTTAAGGATATTGAACTCCTTTTGCAGTGTGGTTCTTATTCAAGAATTTTCTATCAATTACATGCCACATTTTTAATTGGGCTGTTTTCTTGATATTTATTTTTTTAGTTTTTACCATATTCTAGACATTATTCCTTTATTGGATGTAGAGTTGGTGAAAATTTTTTCCAATTCTGTGGACTGACTCTTCTTTTGCTGTACTGAGTATTTGAGTATCACAGGATTCCTTCTTGCCAAGTGATGGTCTTATTTCATGTGCCATGAAAGTCCATTTCATAAGTTATTGCTTGTGCCTATAAGTTGAAGCATTCTTTTCCCCTAGCAGTTTTAAGGTATAAAGGCCTATGGTGAAATCCTTGATACATTTGTAGTTGAGTATTGTGCAAGGTGAGAAGTAAATATCTAGATATACTGTTGTATATATTGCAACCATATTTCTCAGCACAATTTATTGAAGATGTCTTTTCTCCAATAATATATTTTCAACTTCTTTTCAGAGACAGCGACTTAGACACAACACAATGTGTCCATTTTGGCTTAGTAATGGAAAAGCCCCTGTTAGAAATAAGGAAGTATTTAAAGAAGAAATTAGCAGTAATCAAATAAAACAATTATTTTTAGGAATCTTCATTGAAACCTTTTAATTTCAACCCATTAACTGATACAAACCAGATCCCTTTCATTAGAAAACACAATTTTTCATTATCTCTGCATCTCTCAGCTTCATAGTCCCTTGAATCTTATATCCATCATATTAGGTAAAAACAAACTTTGCTACAGTCTCTTGTGATCAAGCTGTTGTCTTCCCTTGTCCAACCATACTCTATTTCTTTTTACTTACACATTTCTTAGCCTTTAATGTTATTTATAATTGCAAGATTATTGAAATATAATTCTGTTCTTATTATATTTTACACATTTTCCTCATGCCTTGGTCTTCCCATAGGCCTAGCATCTCTTAGCATTGTAGTTATCCATATTTATGTAAAAGCCATTTCCACCATGACATCTCCAGCCTCCGGTGCTTTCATTCATGTTACACTCTCTGTATTATATTTCTTTTTATTTTGGTAATTTTTGCCTTCTTTTTACTCCTTAAATTAGCACTTTTCCAATCTACTTCTATTCTTTTAGTATATGAAGTTTAATGTCAAATGTTCTAAACTGATTCTGGTGTTTTTTCACCTTGGACATGACATTAGATTTACAGCTAAAATTCTGCCTCATTATACTGCTAAGTAATCTCACACCCTGGTCACAACAGAAGAAAAGCTGACTCTGTGACACACAAATACCCCTCAGACCAAGTACAATATATCTAGCTCACATCTTAAGAGTGTGTGTTGTCACAGATATACAGACAGCCACAGAGGCCTGCTTACCTGCAATTCCATTCCTGATTTCTGTCCCACAAGCCCAAGGTGCAGTTTCCTGATCATGCTCAGTATTCAGCATTCTATCTCAAAACTAATGCATTCACACTCTCAATTTTACTTACACTTAGTTCCCCAGAACAGATGCTTTACTAAACACTGTGTACTACCCCTACCATATATGAAGGATAATATAGGCAATACTTTTGCTCTAATAACTCAATAGGCAGGAAATAAGAAGTCATGGTCTTGTCTTCTCTTTTTAATTGAAGGCTAATGCTATCTCTTAGCAGTTTTCCACATATTCATTTTCCTTTTTATAAAACAATGTCCATTGTTTGATTGCAGCTTTTGGAAGATCACAATCACCGACTCTGTCACAGAGTCACTTCTAAATCTCAGTTCTGTCAGTTACTGCCCTATGACAGTGCAGTTTGTGTGTAAGTTTTGAAGGTTACCCACAGCCACTTACACTCAGGTTTTAGATAGTCAACAGGAGGTAACCAACATGACAGCTACCTACAAGTAGCTTTTCACCTCTGGCTAATAAATTTTTCTTTAAATTTTGTCTTCTTTTCAAAATTCAAAGCTCTTTAAGGACAATGCTTTCATGTCCCACAGGATCTACAACAGCTTTCTGTATCACAGTTTTCTGCTGCTCAATATTGAAAAGTCAATTTTCTTTGATTGTATTAAAAGAAAAACCCGAGGAAAGAGATGCAGCTTAAACTTTTGAGAGGAAGGTAAGAAGCCACAAATTTATAAGCTTTATTACCATGAGATCATAGGAGGCCATCTTTCTAAAGCCTCAAGATTCTCTTTCCTTATTTTTTGTGTTTATTAGTTTCAGTCACTGTGAATTTGGTAGCTTGTAGCTGAATCCCCTTATATCATTTAGTATCTTACAGAAGAAAAACAAAGCATCATTCCCCCAGTTCTAACCTCTATTGACCAGGTAAAGAATCCAGGAAGAGGGAACAGACTGGTGCAGTATCATCTCTGAGGGACAGCCTACCTTCCAACAGAGTGCCATGGAAGAAAATTTGGGCATGTAGACAGCAAATAATATCAGTACTAAAGGTTTTATCTTCAAGCCTACCAGAAGTTTAGACAATAAAGGGTCCTAAAAGAGCTTCTAGACTTGTTAGAATACTGTGGCTGAATCAAGGTCATGGTAGACTTCACATTATAGGTCTGCCTTTGGATTTGAGGTCTCAAATTATTTACTGTCCATTTTGTTTCCAAATAACAGTCCAGAAATCTTCCTTCTCTAAAATAATCACCCTCATCTTGTCAGTCTATATTATCTAGTCTTCTGACAGCTTTGTCTCTAAGGAAGGATTGAGGAATAAAAAAATGTAGTTTTTAGACTTTAGTCTAAGTTTTATGTACAGTCGTTATTAAATTGTTGTTGAAAATAAAGTGCAAATCAGATGAGGTACTCTGAGCTACCTCAAGTTCAAGTGAAGGAAAATATACACCCAGCTGACTCTGGTGAACTCTATCATTGTCTCTCCATTGGTTGTTTTCTTTTCTCCTGTGTCTCCTATGGAATGTGAGGCTGACTCCTTACTGCCTCTGAGAAAGTGCTTTCAGAGGGGCACATGCTAGAAGTCTGTAATTAGTGGTTTAGGAAATAGTCTGCTAGCCCATTAGCCACCATACTCCTCTAGCCACAATAATTGGTTAAGAATAAGCATTTAGCAGACTTGATTAGATAGAAAAGTAGAATTTTATAGGAAAAATGTTTTCCAAAGTAGTGCTTTAGTCAGGCTCTTTAGAAAAACAGATAGAACAAAGGGGAGGATATTTAAATCTATCTATATCATATATAGATAGATATCTGTGTACATATAGATATCTAGGTAGATATCATGTAGATATTTATCATATATCTATTTAATATGTGTGTGAGGGGGAGGGAGGAGAGACAGAGGGCTTTACAATAATAACAAAAGCCAAATCTCACCTGAGATTTGAGGACATGGTACTTAGTCCCTGAAGCTAGGTGCCTCAGCAGTTAGAGTCATTCCAGAATAAATATCTCTCACTGGAGGGTGATAATATGGTCCCCAAAGTGAGGTGTCTTGGTAGTTCTAATCTGTTGCTGGGAGACCTAAAAGATCCCAGGGATTGTCTGTCCTCTTCCTATAAAAGCTTAGTCACAGTGTCAGTGCTATCAACAAAGGAATAAGCAGCAGCAGCAAAACCAATGAACCAGGATGCCAGAGAGAACGCCAGACCAGTAAGTGAGATCAGCTTCCTCCCAAAACACCACTCCCATTTTTAAAATATTGGCTGCTACATGAAGGTGCTACCCACAATTGGGATGGACCTTCCCATATCAATCTAAGCAATCAGGACAGTTCTTCAGGTGACACTGCCTACTCAGATGATTCTAACTTGGGGCAAATTGACATTAAAGCCAAGCCTAGTGCATATTTTCCTTAAAAAGTACCACTTTTACAGTGAAGAAAGAAAAGTAAGTCAGATTTCAACTGACTATATGATTAACATGAAAGTGCCAGTCTTTGTATCAAGCTGCCACTATGGAAATTAGGTATGAAAAGTCAAAAAAGAGTGAGTCTTGATTACAGCGTTGGCTATCAAAGTAAAAGTCAGTCAGAAATTCTCCTTTGGTTTAGAACTGGAACATCATTTAGATTCTTCTGTGTTGAATGAAGAAATTCCTTAATGCACCAGTGCCAGAGGCAGAGCCTATGCAGAGATAACTGGGTAATAAAGGTTCTAATCTCATCAAGCATGAGCCATTCATGAGTTCATAGCTTAACCAGCAAAGGGGGTTAGTTTTGTTCAGAGGACATCTCTAGGCATGAAAATGCAATCAATGTTTTGTTCCAATGGTTCCCCATTTCTCTTTCCTTGCTCTCTGGCCACTGTACCTTTGCTTTATTATGAGTGTCCCCGTAACACCACAGGTTCAGAAACAATGGAATCAAATGACCATGGACTGAAGCTTCTAAAAGTGTGACTCAAATCCTTCCTTTTATATTGAACAGATTGGTTCTTAAATACTTTGTCATGGTGACACACATCCAATGTATGGTATGTGTGCCCCTGTGTGCGTACTAATATTTGCTGGTGTTTGTGTATAAAATTTGTTTCAAGCCTGCCTTAGCAGATACATCGACTACAGGTAAAATAAAGTTAGATTTGGGTTTATATAGATGCTTTATTCCCAAGTATCCTACATTGTCTTAGTTAAAGTTTCTATTGTTGTGAAGAGACATCATGACCATTGTAACTTTAATTTAATTTTTTTATTTTACATTTAAAAAATGTTAAGAGATTTTTCTATTCATTTCTTAACTAAAAGTTAAGAGATTTTTCTATTCATTTTATATACCATCCACAGATTCCCCTGTCTCCCCCCCTCCTCCAGCACCCCAGCTTTCCCCCCCAACCCACCCTTCATTCCTACATCCTCCAAGGCAAGGTCTCCCATGGGGAGTCAGCAGAGCCTGGTATATTCAATTGAGGTAGGTCCAAGCCCCTCCTGCCTGCACCAAGGCTGTGGAAAGTGTCTTACCATAGGCACTAGGCCCTAAAAAGCCAACTCATGCACTAGGGACAGGTCCCGATCTCACTGCCTGGGGGCCTCCTATACAGTTCAAGCTAAACAACTGTCTTGCTTATCCAGAAGGGTTAATCCAGTACTATGGGGGCTCCTCAGCTATTGGTCCACAGTTCGTGCGTTTCCACTAGTTTGGCTGTATTTTTGAGTCATGATCTCGATATCCCTTGCTCATAGAATCCCTCCTCTCTCTCATTGATTGGACTCCTGGAGCTTGGCCTGGCACCTGGTAGTGGATCTCTGCATCTGCTTCCATCAGTCACTGGATGAGGGTTTTATGATGAAAGTTAGGGTATTCAGCCATCTGATCACCAGAGTAGGCCAGCTCAGGTACCTTATCAACTAGTGCCAGTAGTCTATGGTGGAATTATCCTTGTGGATCCCTGGGAACCTCCCTAACACTTTGCTTCTTCCTATTCCCATGGTGTCTTCATTTATCATGGTATCTCTTTCCTTGCTCTCTCACTCTGCTCCCATTCCAGCTGGAACCTCCTGTTCTCCTAAGCTCTCATTCCCTGTCCCTTGCCCTCCATACCTTCCCCTCACCCCCAGTTTGCTCATGTAGATTTCATCCATTTCTCCATCGCTGGGCAATCCATGTGTCCTCCTTACTAACTAGACTTACTGGAGCTGTGAATTGCTCTCTGATTATCCTTTGCTTTATGTCTAGTATCTACTTATAAGTGAGTACATACCATGTTTGTCCTTCTGAGTCTGGATTGCCTCACTTAGGATGATATTTTCTAGTTCCATACATTTGCCTGCAAACCTCATGATGTCACTGTTTTTTTCTGCTGAGTAGTACTCCATTGTGTATATGTACCACATTTTCTTTATTCATTCTTCAGCTGAGGGGCATCTTGGTTGTTTTCAGGTTGTGGATATTACAAATAATGCTGCTATGAACATAGTTGAGCATGTATCCTTGTGATATGATTGAGCATTCCTTGGGCATATGCCCAAGAGTGGTATAGCTGTGTCTTGGGGAAGATTGATTCCCAATTTTCTGAGAAACTGCCATACTGATTTCCAAAGTGGCTGTACAATTTGGCACTCCCACAAACAGTGGAAGAGTGTTCCCACATCCTCTACATCCTCTCCAACATAAGCTGTCTTCTGTGCTTTTGATCTTAGCCTTTCTGACAGGTGTAAAATGGTATCTCAGAGTCGTTTTGATTTGCTTTTCCCTGATGACTAAGGATGCTGAGCAATTACTTCAATGTCTTTCTGCCATTTGAGATTCTTCTGTTGAGAATTCTCTCTTTAGCTCTACAGCCCATTGTTTAATTGGACTGTTAGGTATTTTGATGTCTAGTTTCTTGAGTTCTTTATATATTTTGGATATCAGCCCTCTGTCAGATGTGGGATTGGTGAAGATCTTTTCCCATTCTGTAAGCTGTCGTTCTGTCTTATTGACCATGTCTTTGTCCTAGTAAAGCTTCTCAGTTTCAAGAGGTCCCAATTTATTAATTGTTTCTCTCAGTGTCTGTGCTACTGGTGTTATATTTAGGAAGTGATCTCCGGTGCCCATGTGTTCAAGACTACTTCCTACTTTCTCTTCTATCAGGTTTAGAGTAACTAGATTTATGTTGAGGTCTTTGATCCAGTTGGACTTGAGTTTTGTGCATGGTGACAGATATGCATCTATTTGCAATCTTCTATATGTTGACATCCAAGTATGCCAGCACCATTTGTTTAAGATGCTTTCTTTTTTCCATAGTACAGTTTTGACTTCTTTATCAAGAATTAGGTGTTCATACGTGTGCTGATCAATGTCAGGGTCTTCAATTCAATTCCATTTGTCCACATGTTGGTTTTTATGCCAGTATCAAGCTGTTTTAATTACTGTAGCTCTATAGTAGAGCTTGAAGTCAGGGATTGTGATGCCTCCAGAGGTTGCTTTATTGTACAAGATTCTTTTAGCTATCCTGGGTTTTTTGTTTTTCCATATGAAGTTGAGTATTGTTCTGTCCAGGTCTGTGAAGAATTGTGTTGGGATTTTGATGGGGATTACATTGAATATGTAGATTGCTTTTGGTAAGATTGCCATTTTTACTATGTTAATCCTACCTCTTCATGGGAGATCTTTCCATTTTCTGATATCTTTTTCAGTTTCTTTCTTCAGAGACTTGTCAGAATTCTTCACTTGCTTAGTTATAGTTACCCCAAGGTATTTTATATTATTTGTGGCTATTGTAAAGGGTGATGTTTTTCTGATTTCTTTCTCAGCCCTTTTATCATTTGTATATAGGAGAGCTACAGATTTTTTTGAGTCAATCTTGTATCCTTCAGTAAGGTGTTACTGAAGGAATTTATCAGCTGTAGGAGTTCCTTGGTCGAATTTTTGGGGTCACTTATGTATACTATCATATAGTCTGCAAATAGTGAAAGTTTGACTTCTTCCTCTCCAATTTGTATCCCTTTGATCTCCTTTTGTTGTCTTATTGCTCTAGCTAGAACTTCAAGTACATTGAGTAAATATCAGGAAAGTGGACAGCCTTGTCTTGTTCCTGATTTTAGTGGAATCACTTTGAGTTTCTCTCCTTTTAATTTGATGTTGGCTATCGACTTGCTGTAAATTACCTTTATTATGTTTAGGTATGTTCCTTGTATTCCTGATCTCTCTAGGACCTTTATCATGAAGGAGTGTTGGATTTTGTCAAAGGCCTTTTCAGCATCTAATGAGATGATCATGTGTTTTTGTTTTCTTTCAGTTTGTTTATATGGTGTATTACATTGACAGATTTTCATATGTTAAACCATCCTTGCATCCCTGGGATGAGGCTTACTTGGTCATTGTGGATAATTTTTTTGATGTGTTCTCGGATTTGGTTTGCCAGTATTTTATTGAGTATTTTTGTATCAATGTTCATGAGGGAGATTGGTCTGTAATTCTCTTTCTTTGTTACATTTTTGTGTGGTTTGGGTATTAGGGTAACTGCAGCCTCATAAAAAGAGTTTGGTAATGTTCCTTCTGTTTCTATTGTGTGGAACAATTTGAAATTCTGGTAGAATTCTGTATGATACCATCTGGTCCTGGACTTTTCTTGTTTGGGAGTCTTTTAATGACTGATTCTATTTTCTTAGGGGTTTTGGCCTATTTAATTAGTTTATCTGGTTTTGATTTAACTTTAGTATATGATACCTATCCAGAAAATCCATTTATTTCAGATTTAACAGTTTTGTGGAGTACAGATTTTTGACATGTGCCCTGATGATTCTTTGGATTTCCTCATTGTCTCTTGTTATGTTTCCCTTTCCATTTCTGATTTTGTTGATTTAGATGCTCTCTCTCTCCCTTTTGGTTAATTTGGATAAGGGTTTGTTTTCTTTTCTTTAATTCCTTTTCACAAATTGTAAACTTAGCTTGGTGGAATCTTGCTCTGAAGTCACCACTCCTTTTATTCCATTTCTTAATCTATTTGTCTCTTTGAACACGGGACATAATTCCGTTCCACTTTTTGGTGCTCCATTTCTCCTCAAATTATACATTTTGTAATTTATTCTGCTTAGCTTGTCCCTTTTCATTATAAATCTTCATTAGAGTTACCACTAATAACCACACAATAGAGTCTGTACTAGGCTGTTTGAGATTTCCTCTGCCAAAGGAATTAATCTAAATCTCTTCACTTTAGCCTCAGGCAGTCTCTTCAAACAAGGGGGAAAAAAGTAGCCACATTCTTTTCCAATATATCACAAAAACAATCTCTAGGCCATCAATATTTTTGTGAATAATAACTTGTGAAAAGGAATTAACCTCTTGAGCCAGGTCCCCCACATTTCATCATACTCTACCACTACATTCCATGCTCCTACTAGTATGCCCCAATAAGCAGTGCTTAATGCATTCCACTCCTTTCTAAACAAAAAGTGACAGTCTAAATTCCTCCAAACAAAAACATGGTCAGGTCTATCACAGCAATACCCCAGTTCTGGTATGAACTTCTGTCTTAATTAAGGTTTTATTGGTGTGATAAGACACCATGACCATGGCAAATCTTTGGAAAAGAAGTATTTAATTGAGGTGGTAGCTTACAGTTTCAGAGGTTTAGTCTATTACCATCATGGCAGAGAGCATGGCAGTGTACAGTCAGACATAGTGCTGGCTACATCTTGATCAGAAGGTAACAGGAAGGAAGTCTCACTGGGTGTCATGAGCAAATAGGACCTCTAAGACCAACCCCATAGTAATGCACTTCATCTAACAAGGCCACAACTACTCCAAGTCCATACCTCCTAGTAATGCCACTCTCTATGAGCTTATTGGGGTCAATTACATTCAAACTACCAAAGCTACATACAGAAACTTCAATGAAGGACATCCCAAGTCAATCTCAAGTCTCTTTTCTCATTGTATGGGTACATTCAGTTTTTATGTAGTGACTCCTGGAAACTCCCAGGGAAGAGATAGAATTGCATTTCTATATTATAGTCCTTTGCTATTTCTCATGTACTTTTATTTTTCTTGCTTGTGTGACTAAATAATCTTTTTGATCAAAATAATATGCTGCTCTGATGATCAAATTAATGCCAATTTAAGAGTGATGACACCTATATCTGCACAGTTGAGAATGACTCATTGTCTACTGATGCTATAAAAATAATGGCCATCAAATGTCAACCTGAGACAATGGGTACTGAGTTCATTGCCTCATGCCAGTGAAGATCAAAGATATAGACACACTTTAGAATAAGCTAAGTGAAAGAAAACCTCATAAACTGAAATTATTGAAATGTAAGGCCTTATGGAAACAATGAGAGAAACTTTAAAAGGTGGTTCCTAAGAGAGGAAAGAAAGTGAACATATTTGTTAGGAATCAAAGTTGAAACTATAATATCAGGTAATTACTTTGAAATTGGTTGATTCCTTCAACACACCATAGAAGGATACAGTTAGGAGTTTTTATATGTATACATCCTATACATTTCACCCTGGCCCAAGGTAGGGATAATCTTATTCTGTTCAAGCACTGTATACCCAATTAAGAGTTCTTGAAGTAATCCAACCACCTGATCTATATATTACTTGGGTATTGGTAGCTGCCATCAGACAATGGCTGTCTGTTAGTCATTAATCCTAGCCAGTGTTACAATGGTCACCTTACTGGTGTCCTGCTAGTAGCAGATCAAATTTTGTTCTTTGTTTTCTTGAATTTATGTAGCTAAATTTTAATTTCATCATTGGGCTCTCTTTTATCAATGCAACTAAGTTCACCTGCAATTGTTTCTGGTTATATCATATAACTTCTTATCTATGTGTGTTCTTCTTTGTGGAATAAGTAGAAGCTTCTTGTTGTGCCGGGGACCAGCCTCAGCAGTTTTGGGGGTCTGAAGGATGGGATACCTGGAAGACGCAATAACGACACAGAGACAATGTTTGTGCAAGCTGACATGTCACTTCGGGCTTCTGCAGTTGCTAAGTTTATTTTGCTTTCCTGGCTTCTCTTAGCTTCTCTTAGTTTCTCTTAGCTTCTCCAACTTCTGTTAGCTTTTTTTTAGTTTCTCTTAGCTTCTCTAACTTCTCTTACTAAAGCTTCTGCTTTTGCCCTGGTAACCTCAGTCTTTTATTATCATAAGTAAAGAGGGAACAGAAAGAAAAGGGGAAATCACCCAATACAAAATGTTCTCATGATTCCAAAGATTATTCTTAGAAAATCACCAATATATTCTTCATCATCTTTTACTAAACACAGGAACTATCCCAGACTTAATATCAAAGCAAGCATAATCTATTTTTATTATTAATGATTATACAGTCTCTTCAGCACTTGACCCAAAGACTAGCAACATGCAATTTCACAAAAAAGGTAAAAATAAGAACAGTGGTCAATGTACCAGACAGTCATTTGCTTCTTACACAGCCTGCTCCAAACCTCAAGACCCCTATAGCCACCTAAGTTCCTCCTCAGCCCTCTGTAAACACCAAGCCCCATGACTGGTGGGCCACAATGACCTCAGACAAGAAATCTGTCCCTGCAAGTCAGCAACTTCTGTCCTTCTATATCCAACAATTCCAAGGAAGACCTAATCTAATTTATAGAGCTTCTATGAAAGGAAGCTCACCTCTCTTGGCAGCTCTTTTCAATATAGGAACCCAATAAAGCTTGTAGAAACCACTCCATCAATTGTCACATTATCTCCACACTCCTTCAGGAGGAATAAAAAATATCTGAATTAAAGTTGCCATCTCTCTTTCTTGGTGGAGTGGAGGGAACAAAAAGACAGACAGACAGAGAGAGAGAGAGAGAGAGACATTGCCAGCCTTCATAAAGAAAAACAACATGTTAAGATATCTGTAAGCCACAAGCCACGTGACAACTTATAGATTAATAAAAATGGATTAATTTAAGATATAAAAACAGTTAACAAAAAGCCTGTTATGGCCATACAGTTTGTAAGCAATATAAGTCTCTGTGTGTTTACTTGGTTGGGTCTGAGCAGCTGTGGGACTGGCAGGTAAGAGAGATTTGTCCTGACTGTGGGACAGACAGGAAAACTCTAACTACAGTGGAGGCCACTATTTTCCTCCTATTCTAGGTTCCCACACTTTTAGTTTATCATCTCATCTATATGTTACTCCATCCATAGTCTTTAGCCAATACCCCTTAGGGTCTCAAGTTTTACACAATGTCTTTGGAATATCCTCAAAAACTGAATTATTCATCATGGCCAATTTAAGTCCAGTGTGTTGATACACATCATACCATGTGCTATAGTTGACCACACATTTGGTACATTTTATCCAAGCCTAAAAAGCTTCTCCAAGCTGTAGGTTCTTTCCCATGAACTGCATAACTGCTTTAACCCCAGCCTGAGTGACCATTTCTGTATAACTTCCTGTGAAATTTACTTCACTCCTTTCCTGTATCACAGAAATCACCATTGGTCTAAGAACATAGAACATGAAGATCAGATAGAGGAAAAAGACTAGTATTACAAGAAGTATTTATACAGAGGAGGGCATGACATGTGTACACCATAAAGCATGACCTTAGGACACATAGGCATTTCTGCCTTGGTCTCTAGAGGCATGCTAAGCAGAAGATCTGGAGGGGGACACACAGAGGGCTGATGGTCCACAATCTCAGGTTCCCTTTTCTCCAGTCTCTGCTGGCAGCACATCAGCCATCTTATATGCCGTCCCCGGCATTGTTGGAAACCATTCTTAGCCTCAGTTTAGCCTGTGACTTTTAGCTACATTAGAAGCAAGAATATGTCAGAGGGCAACTGTGGCTATACATGCTCTCCAAGGACTTATTGGAGCTGCCCAACCAACCTGTTGACACGGAACTTGCTTCCCAGAATGCCTGTTTCTTCTTTTATACAGTCAAATGTCTTTCAACAGCATCTTGGGAAACCACCAACAGCTACTTTCACAGGTACATGTGTGACAAAGTATTTTGATCATGGAGTGATTCCTCTTACTAACCACTGTAAGCTATTTTCTGTCATATAAAATATCTCTATGATACAGGGGATGATTGAAACCTGTATAACAAAGTATGGTAGATGCCTTTTATGGATGGTATCATGTTCAAGAATATTCCATCAAGATAAAAATAAACCAGAAAAGTTGCTTGGTTTCTTAATATAGAGTCCTTTGAAAATCAAGGTTGAAGTAACTTCAAGTTCTTTGTGCAGGTCCTTCCTTCTTTCCTTCCTTCCTTCCTTCCTTCCTTCCTTCCTTCCTTCCTTCCTTCCTTCCTTCCTTCCTTCCTTCTTCCTTGTTTATTTTGATACAAGGTGTCTCAATGTAGCCCTGGCTGTCCAGGAATTCACTATGTAGCCCTGGCTAGTCTCAAACTCAGAGACCCACCTGTCTTGGACTAAAGGCATGCCCCACAACCACCTGGCTGTGCTGGTTCTTTCTGTATTTCCTGGCAAGTCCACACTCTAATTGATTACCCTTTTTTTGTGTGTATAGATTTCCCTAGATGCCTGATAGTTATGAGAACTAAAAGAAACTTCCATGACATAGCAAGAACATTGTCTTCCACAGAAAAATTAAATACAAGTCAGTGACTTGTGTTTGACTTGACAGAACACTTAAAATCTTGATTCTTATCTGAGAAGGCAGAAAAAAGAGGAAAGCCCTGTCCATGGCCTTTTCTTGCTCAGGGGAAGGAATTATTGTTCCATCACCAACCAATATTTAACTGGTTCTCAATACTAAAATGCAAGAAAAAGAGCAGAGGGACTGTGGTACAATGTTTTCATGCTTGGCAGCTTAAAATGAAGAGGACAAAAGAGGAAAAGTAAGATACTCCTCAGAGTTTGCAGGCATCAATTCAAGGGCCAGTGAGACAAATTTTAAAACCATAAGGCTTGTCACTTTGCTTCCAAATCTACTGCTTAGCTTGCTCATCTGACATTTTCTGAAAGAATTGCCAGTATTTTGTAGGCAACCCACATGTTAACATCTCAAAGATCTTTTGATCGTATCATAAGGGTAGTGGTAATACATGTTTTTTTCTTATCCAATGGGTCAGAAGTTCCTTTTAAGAATCTTTAATATATTATGAACATAAGAAATTCTCAGATGAGACTCAACGCAGAGCAGACAGAGAATGTCTCATGTAATGACATAGATTTTATCCCAACAGAAGGGTCAAAAAGCTTCAGCATGGAACTTCAGCAGCAGTAATTTTGTTTGCCAAGGTTTCACTTGTGGAGACATGTGATTTTGAAGCACGTAGGGATCAAGAATCCCAGATTATTGGCATCAGATGTTATTCATGTAATGGAAAGAAGAAAGAGGTACACTTTAATGGGGGTAGGCATATGGGATAAGGCAGGAAGAAGATGGGTATATGGGGTGCAGCAGGAAGAGGACAAAACCTGTGTGATTTTCTGGCCATTTAATTGAGCAGACTTCCTGCATGTATTTATATATTTTCTCATTCCTCATTTTACCACTATTTCAGATTATTTCTTATTAACTAAATTGAATTTTTACTTATTTAAATATTTTAGAAATAGTTTAAAAGCAAGGAGTATAAAAAATTACCTAAATCATTGTGTAAATGTCTTTATACACAGACATGCATATAATAAAACAATTTTTAAATTATTAAGTGAAACATGATCTTAAAGTTCCAAATGTGTTTCATAAAGTGTCCAAAGAGTTATTTCCACGGATATAGTTTAGGAAATTGGACAGACACTCCTGTTCACATTTATCTGTAAAGATGTGGACACATCCTTTCTGAAAGTTAACTTGTATATCAGTCAGGAAAAGAAGCTTGCCTTCAGAGTAGTAACCATTTCCTCTACTGCTCACTGAAAATTTAATTTAAATTACTACTTACCATCTCCATCTATCTACAAATTTTGGTAAACAAAACATTAACAATATACAAGATGTCTTTCTATAATTTATACCAACATGTTGATTTAACACTAAATTATATATATATATATATATATATATATATATATATATATATATATATATATTTTATTTTACAATACCATTCAGTTCTACATATCAGCCATGGGATCCCCTATTCTCCCCCCCCCCCCCCCCCCCCCTTACCCCCAGTCTACCCCCCATTCCCACCTCCTCCAGGACAAGTCCTCCCCTGAGGACTGTGATCAACCTGGTAGACTCAGTCCAGGCAGGTCCAGTCCCTTCCTCCCAGACTGAGTCAAGTAACACTAAAATTTTTAGAGGCTCAATTTCTATTAGTGGAAAACAAAGATAATAATACTTTGTGGTGATATTTTATTTGTGTACCCCAATAAAGCTTGCCTGGACATCAGAGGAAAAAGCCAGCCAGTATATTAAACATAGAGGTCAGGGAGTGGTAGCACATACTCTTAACCCTAGCATTTGGGAGGCAGAGATTCATTGGTCTCTCTGTGAGTTCAAGGCCACATTGGGAACAGAGCCAGGCAGGGTGGCACACGCCTTTAATCCCAGCAATAACCATAGAGGTTTGGAGGTCTGTGCAGATAGACAGGAAGTAATAGAGTTGGGCAGAGAGAGGAAGTGATGTAGCTGGGTGGAAAAAGGAAGTAAGATGGTAGAACACAGAAAAGTTTATAGGTGTAAGTATACAGGAAGTAGCTCTCTCTTTGTTGAGGATTTCCTAGTGGTAAGAATGTGGCTGGCTTCTTTCAGCTTTGCTAATTTCTCAGTTTTCACCCCAATATCTGGGTGAAATATCTGGGTTTTTTATTAATAAGACCATTTAGCAATTCTTGCTACAATACTTCATTTGTCCAGTGGTTGTGAAAATTCAATGTAATAAAAGCAGATTTAATGCTTCTTGTACTATTTTCATGGCTTCTTTGTAAATGATAGATTCTAGTTTTGAAAGGTATTATACTGTTCTTTTTTTGCATTATTCTCATTACTCATACCAAAAATATATTTTAAGTAACCACTGGTCCAGGCAATAGTCTATAAACTATAAATATAGCAATAATGAAGACAAAGTACCAGGCCACTTGCATCTCAAATGACAGTCAGTGGAGTAAAGATCACATGGTCATTAGCTTGTTCTTATATACTCTTCATCTGATTGTACCATATAACCTCTGAAAGTGTAAAATTTTTTCCAGATTATGGACACTGATAAGTTAATATAAGTCATTCAGGAGCAGTAAAGTGTACCCTGAGCAATTAACCACTTGACTGACCTAGATGAACATGATAAATAGCCTGATCAGAGGCATATGAAGTCTGTTTTTCTTAAGGATCCCAACTTTTCGAAGGGACATACAATAAATCTTCCTCTAAATTGATTTCACTAGGTCCCTGGAAAGGTTTACGTTGGCTTGAGGATTTAGGTTGCATCATAAGTATTAATAAGTGAGAAAGCACTTTCCTAAGTGTTCTGGGAATTAAAGAACCAAAAGAAGATAGAACTCTATTTCTGAGAGAGCTGTAGAACAAAGGGATCTCTGTGGTAGGTAGGGTCATGTAGAACAAATTTTGGAGAAGCCCATATTGAATAACATTAGAGCTGATTAGATGGCTTATCAGGCAAAAGTGCCTGCCTTCGAACCTGATGACCTGAGTTCTATCTCCAGGACCCATACTGAGGAATGAAATACTATGGTGAAAAGTGGTGAGGGAAGAGGAAGGAATGTGGAGGAGAGAGAAGAGAGCAAGGATGGCTTTGATGCCTGCCAAGGTGTTAGGTCACCAGAGTAAATAAGTCAGTGTTCTGTTGCTGTGAAGAGACACCATGACCATGGCAACTATTATACAAGAAAACAATTACTTTGAGGCTTGCTTGCAGTTTTAGAAATTTAGTCCATCATCATGGCAGTGAGCATGGCAGCATGTAGGAAGGTGCTGGAGGAGTAGCTGAGAGCTACATTCTGATAGTCAGGAAAAAGGAGCAACATTGGGCTTGACATAAGCTTTTGAACCCTCAAAGCCTACTTACTTCCTTCAACAAGGCCATATATACTTCAACAAGGCCACAGATCCTAGTCATTCTAATCCTTTCAAATAGTGCCACTCCCTGGTAACCAATAGTGCACTCAAATATGTGCTATTTTTATTCAAACAACCACACTACTGATTAAGAAAAGGGAGAAAAGGTTCTTATATTTGCAAATAGCAATTAATTGCAATGGCTTACAGCCAAGTTTTATGAGATGTGATGTATATAGCCAGCTTCAGAGAGGGACATGTGAGTTACACTATTTGAAACACTGCTGAATTTTCCGATTAAAAGCTCACTTAAAACAGACTGTTGAATTTAACTACAATAAACCAATTGGGAAAAAAATTGGACAATGTGACTGATTACAAATCTGAATCCAAGCAGAGACCATTTAATCTCTAATGGCAGGTGTGAAGGAGGTCAGTCCCCCTTGGAGTCGGTTCAGGACATATCCAGACACCAAATTCTCAGCAAGAAGGAGATTTATTACCCTGGAGTGTCAAGGCAGTGGGGCTGAAAAGGCAGTCAACAACAGCAGCAGCAACAACAGCAAGCACAATCAAGCAAGCAAAAGAGCAAGTGTTTCTGCAGGAGTCGGTTTTTAAGGGGAAAATGGGGGAGTCTGAGCTAGGGTGAGCTGGCGAATACTGATTGGACATATTACCTAAATTATTGAATTTTGATTGTTTATCCTTGATGTTTTGTCTCAGGAATGAGTCAGTAGCCAAATAAGGGACTGGACTGTGGGACTAGCTTTAGGATGTAACAGATTTTAGTAGAGGAGAGAAGAAGGGGTAGAACAGCAAAACCAGTCTACAACGGTTGCCATGCTCCACCTACTAGAGTCCCTCAGCAGGTCTCTTTAATTATCCTTCAGAAATAATTGTGAGCTTAGGCGGTACATCTGTGTGACTGTAAGTTCCAGGTTCCTGGCTGGAATGGTGTCTTTTAAGCATGAATAGTTCATAAGGTTGGCACCACACAGAAGCAGCTCTTTGCCTTCCCTGTCTCCTAGCTACAGCACTGAAGAAAGCTCCCACTTGGGAGCTGGAAATGAGTTCTGACTGGGGCAATTATATAAATGTCACTGTAAGCTCTTATTTTAGCAGATTTTTTTTTCTTCTTTCAGAGTCCCAGCTTCATCATTGTAGGGGACTGGATTGCTTAAAATAAGGAGAAGGCTTAGCTGTATTGCCACAATAAACACAAAGATGTCTTAGACACTGCTGTACAATAAATATTAGCTTCTGACAAAGGCTGCTTGAAACGCAGCTCACTCATTGCTCCAGCACTCACAATATCATGCTTTCTAAAGACGCTTGACAGTGACTGATTCATCTATTACACAGTCTGCCTTTTATTTGCGGCAGTTCTCTAAGTGCAAGACCATTACTGCACACACCACAGTGCCTTTTAACATACATTAGAAGCACCTAGGGTCTCACCAATAAAAGTGGATGCCATAAAAATACCTCTTTTACACTAATATGACTTCCAAGAAGGAGCCCTCAGAGAATGAGACCCGACCTGCCGTTTTGATTGAGATGATGTAGGAATGGACATCTTGCACTCGGATTGTTCACAGAAGAAGTGAGATAGGTAGATATTGAGTTTTGGACATTTCTGAAAGATAGGTAGACTTTGAGAAGTGAAAATGACCTGTTGATTTTAAGTTACAGTTCTTTAAATTAAATAATGGGGGATATTAAATCATATTAATTTTATGAGACTTAATTCAAATATTTATGACCAGAATGATTTTATTACCTGTTGTTCATTTCTTTATCTTAGAATACAACGTAAGTATGTGACTTAAAGCATCTCCTATAGTGGATTACACATGGCTGTGGTAAATGCACATGCCTGAAGTAGAGTATACAAGTGGTGGTTTGTAGATGGCTGTAGTGGATTGCATACGCCTGTGGTGGAGTACACATGTGGTGGTATGTACATGGTTATGGTCGATTATACTTGGCTGTGGTAGAGTACATATATCTGTGGTGCTATGCACATGTTTGTGGTGGCGAATACATGTCTGTGGTGGAGTACACATGTGGCAGTATATACATGGCTGTAGTGGATTACATATGTCTGTTGTGGAATATACATGTGGTGGTATATACATGGCTGTGGCTATACACATGTCTATGGTAGAGACTATGTGTCTATGGTGGAGAATACAAGTATGTGGTGGAATACACTTGTGGTGGAGTGTACTAGGCTTTGAGTGACATGGGTAAAGACAGCAGAAGAACTCACAGTCTCTTGAACAGAGATTCTGAACCTGAATACAAAGTGACCAACTCATTTTACTCTTTGAGACAGACTTCTTCAATCTTAGTCCTAGAAACAGAGGAGAAGGAAAATAAACTGACATTAACCTGCAGCAAATATTTATCACTAAGAAATGATTACTGTTATAATAGAATATTTTGAGACCCCACTTCCTCACTTCAGATGGCAATCAAAAGTGCCAGGTTATGGACCCATATTTCTGAATTACCATATGTTAAATCATGGTTCCTACAACCTGTTCCTTAAGTTAAATTAATTTTACACAACTCAGGGAAGCACCCTTTTTATATTTGTTATCATGAAGCATGTTGTAAAGGATACATATGAAGATGATAGATGTGGCACCTGTTCTATGTTCAGCTGGGATTCATCACCTGCTATGAACCTTTACATCTGTCTACAGTCTCTCCAAATTCTATCCTTTGTGGGTTTTATTACTTGGAAAACAATTGCTTAAATGACAAAACACTAGTAAGCAACTTAACCTCTATACCATCTGTTCTTTATAAGGTTAGGGATTGGGGTTGAATGTTTTAGCTCGCTAATTCTGATATGGCCTTTCCTTGACTATGACCTTTCTGTCATAAACTACTCAGTGGCTTGTAGCACTCAATTAAACCATTAACCATATTGAGTCTTTGGAGATGTCAGTGTCTTTAAGAGTCATATGGAAGGAAATAGGAAGAAGATAAAGCAGAGTTATGTTATCACATTGTTGCTAGACAAACACAATGATGATTTAAGGGGTTATTAATTTATTCTAGAGTCAAAAAATGCATGACAATGGCCTGGAAACATCAATGCAAGTTTTCCAAATAGCATGTTCTAATGTGGTAACAAGTCCATAAAGGTGCATAAGAGCAGAACAAACAAGCCACAAATCAATATATATATATATATATATATATATATATATATATATATATATATATATATATATATACAGTAGCTACATCAGAGAGGTGGGTGAAAGAAAAGTTGGAGTATGTAAGCTAAGCCATCAGATGCTATTAGACAGCATTCTTAGCCATTTTGGTTGGTGAAAACTAGTTCAATGGATTTACTTGATTATCATAAGATATTAGGTCACATACAGAGAAGAAATCACTGGCTATTAAGGGAGGTAAAGACTGTCCCAGGATAAATAAGCTCTGGATTTACAACATACTCTCCTCCCTACATCATAGAAGATCTAATCAGTCTATCAGCTGCTATAGTCACAGCTCCTTTCTAACATTTCAGATCCATCACTTTCATCAAATATACTCCTTTATTATGTCCATTTGTTTCTATTGACTGTGTCCATATATTAGAAATAACATCTCAACTCATTCAGTCTTATTAGCTTTCTCCTTTGAGAAGACAGAGAAATGAATTTTCCCAGCAAAAGACACATTCTTTCATAACACACACTTGAGGTTAAAAGCCAAAGGATGAATGTGGGCCACTTTAGTTCATTATCATTCATTCAATCATTTGTAACATTTTTCACTGCAGGTGGGATTTGAAAAAGAATGTGCCTCTGTCTAGAAGAAATGAAAAAAATTAGAAAATATTAAAAACTGATTAAAGTTTAAATGTTACCCCAAAGCCATTTCCACACTGACACAAAACACTATCACATACTTTTGATTGGAAAAATATTTCCAAAGTGCCATATTTCATGTGGAAGGAGAAATTCTGAGTGATAAACCTAAGTGTTAGTGTCTGAGTAAAATACTAGAAATACCAGTAGAAAATTTTTCAAGGGAAAGTCCTCCAAAAATGGGGAATTTTCACAGACATGATCAGCAGCACACAGAGATAAGTCTAAAGCTAATGTCACCAAATACTATTATCCCTATAGAGATTTAAGGTCTCGGTGTCTTTGCTAGTGCAATTTCAATCTTAGATTTTATGCTCTTGTTCAAGAAAGGGCTTATTTAGAGGTGAAGGATAAAAATAAAAACAGGAATGAGCACTGGAAATCAAAATCAAAAGCAGAAACTTCGGCTTGTCTCTGGCCCTAACTTCACTTTTAATGAACACTTTCTCTTTATGTGACACACTTGCTGGAAGGTAGGTACTACTTTGAGCTTTCAGAGGAGCTGTCAGCTTAGTCATGGGAGCAAAAATATCCAATTTCCTAGACTTAGATGCAGAGCAGTCATATCCATTGAAGCAGTTAGTGGTGATATTTGGTAAGCATAGGATAATATTCTTGTCTTGAGCTACAATACATTATTTTTATATGTCGGCTATTCATGATGCTTTGGTATTTAGAAGTTAAAATTATAACTATATTTATTTTGATATTCTATTTCTGCCAAGGCATACATTCTTCTACTTAGGTTAGGTGGGCTCATATTGTTCCACCACCACCACTTCAGAAGTAACTGTGCAACAGCCTCAGTCTTCTCCTGGCTTACTTTTAATGACTATTAAATAACTATTCACTTCAAGGGGCTCTGTAGTGGCCTCTCTCCTGGAGAATGCCACACTGACCCAGAGTGTAAGATACCAAAGCACTTTCAACATCTTTACAAACAGACTAGAGGAGACTTACAGCCTGAGGAACTGGTGCATTAGACAAACAGCAGCCTTCTTCCTAGAGTCTTCGTCTAACACTTCCTGACAGGAAAGGGCAGGATGTTCAAATTTCATTGTACTAGAAAGAATGTTCTCAAAGTTACACTAATGTGATTAGATGAAATAGTCACATAAGCATCGAAGATAGGGGAATATTCTTTAATGATTACCTTAAGAGGAATTTTAATCAGATTATACATTATCCTGAAATTATTTTCTAAAAAGAAAAAGTAAAATATTTCTTTTAAGTCCCATAGAGAGCTGTTTGAAATAAAATTGTGAGAATTTAATTTGAAGCAACAGTATGGATTAAAGCCTCTTCATCTTAATAGTACCACTATAATCTGGAAATGATGGTAAACTTGAGTTTATATTCACATAAATGTAGGCATATTATTTGGATATCATATTTGTTATATATCATGGCTTTCTTGGCCATGTGTATGAATATATGGGCATATTTACTTAAATTTCTTGAGATCAAATCATATATTTTTATTTATACTTTTTTCGGTATAGCCACAAACTGTGTGTCAACATTACCATAAAAGTATATCTATTCCTGAAATGCTAAACAAAATTGCTCAAGTATGTCAGTTATTTTTGTTAAGTTATTTATGTCTTGCCTTTTGGAGATGAAGAGATGGTTCAATAGTTAACTGCACTTGTCCCTCTATCAGAAGACCCAGATTCCATTCCCACCATCCACATGGTGGCTCTCAACAGTCCAACCTTCTGTTAACGCTAGGTCTAGAGATCTAGTGCCCTCTTCTGGCCTCCACTGGCACATGCAGTGCATTTATAGAGATTTAGGCAACACACTCCCATAAGTGAAAATAAATAAATAAATCTTTAAAATAACTATTGCCTCTTAGTATAATAAATAGGAGAACAGAGCAGATCTCACCCGTGGTGCATTGTTTTTTCTTGGTACCAGCTGTGCAAAGGGACGGGGCGGGTGCTAATGTGTAAATATGCATGCTTACACTAGTGGCACTTTAAGAACTGCAAAATTTAGGTTTTACTGTTCACAAGAAGTTACTGACAGAACTTTTTTCTTTCTTTCTTTCATTCATTCATTCTTTCTTTTTTTGAGACAGGGTTTCTCTGTGTAGCTTTGCGCCTTTCCTGAAACCCACTTTGTAGCCCAAGCTGGCCTCAAACTCACAGAAATCCACCTGCCTCTGCCTCCCAAATGCTGGGATTAAAGGCATGTGCCACCACCGCCCAGCCAGAACTTTCAAAGGAAGGTACTCAGAAGTGTGTACACAGACCTAGTTATAGGAGATACCACAAGGAGTAGCTACCAACTGGTTTTCAAACACAAAATAGAGCATAGGAGAAAGCAAGCTCACATCTCTATATAGTGTGAGATGAGAAAATACTTAAAGCTCAAAGAATTCAAGAAATAAAGATAACTGAGTAGCAAAAAACAGCTAGTGTCTAGCAGCTGGAAGCATTTCTATTAGCCCCTGGTTCCTTTATCTCAGGGTCACGGACACTAAATTGTGGATATACACATCTGTGTCAGGATAAAGTAATTGCATTTAAATTTCTTAAACGTATTTAGTACACAGGAAAATTCCAAAAATCACTGGAAAAAGTATGGTGATGGAAGCCTGATTATTATGCCTCTGTCGAGAGTATCAGAATTTGTGAACATGGAAAATCTTGTTTGATTAGCTTCCATGCATGTCCATGATGAAGAACTCATTCAAATTTAGAATAATGGTCACTGAAATAAATGATTCAGGTCTACTTTTCTTACTTCCCATCAAACATGTGTCTGTACTCAGACTGTGGTAAAAGGGATTTCTTTATAATTTGCAAGACTGGTAAAACTTGCAATCCTCAAACTCACTGAAGGACATGCAGGAAGCCAAGCAGGTCAAAGACTTTCTTTCTTCAACAATGCTTTGCTGTATTTACAACCTTGGGAAAGGAACATGAGAATTCTTTTAGTTCCATCCCTCTAGGGTTTGTGAAATTTGTTTACCTCCCGAGTCTCATGAGCCTTCCTTTTTTCTCAAGAAGGAACATTTAATTTTAAAGAAATTCAAGTCTGGAATATAATATTCTAAACTCACATATTCCTTTCAATAATTGACACCATGTGTGTAAGCTTAAGTATGGTAGATATAATTTGAAAGGTTAAAATTATGTCAGTCATTTTTAGTATGAAAAGTATTAAGTGTACATAGCAGTAATAATTGGCCTGCTTGTTTTTCTTATTGTAAAACTAAACAAAGGTAGATCATAAGTGGAGTTAACATAAGGAATAAGTCAAAAACATAAAGAATAAGTCAAACTTGAGAAAATAAAAATAATAAGAATGCCTAGAAATTGTCGATAGAATAATTCACACAGTACTGAAACCATACCAGTTCCAATTATTCCACTGTGTAGTTCTGCAACTTATTTATAAATTTCAGACATTTGATCTGCAAAGACATGATCTTTGTGTCCACTGAGGTGTCCCAGGGACCTTCATAGAGCAAACAATATAAAAATTGATTAATAAATACCCACAAATGTGTACAGATATTTATTTCATGTGTGTTATCAAGTTGGTGCATTCTTTAGATGTTATACTTGATGTTATAATTCTATAAACATGAACTTTTCCTAAAAAGAATAAACTATTAATGCTAGAAGAGAGTAAGTAATATGAATAGAAAGTGCAGGATGGTGGAGATAAAACTGAAGCCTCGCAATGTGTACTAGAAATTCAGAAGCCTAGTCAGGATCAGTCATTTAAAGATACAGGATAATGTTAGAGTGGGTATGTGCAGCTGTGCAGTAATAACAGTGATATTTTAGTAACACTGTGTGTTCAGTAGTAAATGACTTGATATGGAGGCAACACTGAGCTCTCAGAACTTTCCCAGCGGTCTCCGCATTGCAGACTTCTTCATATGCACCTACAGATTATTTTCCTGGTAGCAAGAGAAACAAATCTCTTGGGAGACAAGATGGTATAGAATTCTGATTTATCCCCATTACTCTTTTGGTAATTTATCCCCATTACTTTTTAGGTTCAATAAACCTCATTCTGCCAATCTTTTTGGGGTAGTATTTTATTCTGTGATAAAGTGTCATATACAAAAAGGTAGACTGTAGTGGGGATACCACATAAAGAATAATTTTTTCTGTTCCATTCTCCTGGAAAGGGTTTACTTTTTCTGTAATTTCTTTGTAATTATTTAGTCTTTCTTTGAAGTTCTAGATTTTGGTGGTGATTAAACAAAGCTTAAGAAAATAATTAGAGGTTGGGAAGTGAGAGTGGAGAAGAGATAAGAAATATTCTAACAAAATAAGTAGCTTTTCAGATAAGTTCGATATATCCTTTTGCTTTCAGGGACAGCAGAGACTCTTTAAAGAATAATTCTCCTTTTCAGGAGACTTAGAAAAAGACCTTGTGGGTAGAACTGTGAAGTGTCTTATTTGATATATCTTTGAAGCATCCTGCAAAGTATTTTGTGTTATTAAGAGTAAAAACCAGAATAGATTATTCTGCAATGCCTCAAACATGAGTAGGTAATGCTTAAAGACAGAATAAAGGTTAAAGTTGGAATGCACTTCAATAAATCTGTCTTAAAGGATTGATATGCCAGTGGCACAATAGACTATGAGTTCTGAAGAAAACCCAACAGAGAAACCCAGGATAGAGAGTGTTTAATGTACATGGTACTTCATTAGTCTATGACAGTCAAAATGAAGGAGTAAATGAAAGCTATCAAGCATAATGATAAAAAGTAAACACTGATTAAATGCTAGCTGCATTTTAGGGTGGAATAAAGGAACACCCACCATAATAAATCAGGAATAACTTAGTACAATATTAAAACTGAAAGAGAAAAGGGGCCAAGAATTCAGCAGCTGCCCATGATGTGTGTCTCTTGCTCTAATTATCCATGGCTGAATGCCAGGTAGTGCTTCAGAAGGCAGCACCATTGTATAAATGTATCACATCTGCTATCACAGTTAGGACAAAACCAGTAGTCTAAAACAGCAAGTTATCAACATAAGATTTTTGTCATTTTTTTTTCTAATTGTATTTTCAAATAATCCCCTTTATTGTCTCTTAAACTCATGAATTAAAAGAGCTCTTGAGAAAATGTAAACCAAATTGCCTAAAATGTCAGAAACTGAAATGATTAACTAGAGTATGTAAAAAATGTGATGCCACAATAACTGCTACCTAACTGAATACTTGTCAGAATTACCTAGATGCATGGAACCTCACTCTACAGGAATAGCTCTCAATTATTTGTGTATGTAAGCATGATTTCTATAACTTCAGGAAGTTGCATAAAATTGATTCCTTATAAATATTGTGCTAAGGATAATTGCATCAGCCTAGAATTTTAGCCCTTGAGATGCTACACTAGAATATGAATAAAAATGTTTCTTGACATTAATTACAAGCAGATCTGTCAGTTGAAGCAATTTGTAACCCCATCTCAACTGACCTTTAAAAAAGATGACTCTTAATGGTTATACCTGCATAATGGATTTTCTGTGTTTCTTTTACTTAAGGCTAATTGACTATAGATTGAGAAAAATTAAAAATGAATGTTTATGGCCTGGAGAGTTAGGGAAACTACTTATTTGGAATGTGAAATTCCTCAGCAGAATTCTGAAGCTTGCAGAAGTAAGCCTTTTCGTTGTCTTACACTACACATTCACTGTCACCTGAAACTTGAGTTTAAACAATGTGATGTTCTTTTACTCGGAGTCAAGTATGAATAAAAACATGACATATCTAGAGGTATACAGTATTCCTTACAGCAAACAAATTTTCACTTATTTAAATTGCAAAATGACTTAAATGCATTAATCTTTTGAATTATGTCAAGCTTCTAGTGGTAATGACCAATAGATCAATGACTTTGAGATTTTTTTTAATAAATGAAAATTTTTCTATAGTTATTTCAGTAGAAAAATATGAAGTAAATTGAATATAAATAAGTAGCTCAATTTCTTTTTTCAGGGACTTAAAGTTCTTGTCATATAGGCCCTTCACTTGCTTGGTTAGTGTTACCCCAAGGTATTTTCTGTCATTTGTGGCTTTTGTAAAGGGTGATGTATCTCTAATTGCTTTCTCAACTTCTTTGTCCATTGTATATAGGAGGGCTACTGATTTTTTTGAGTTGATCTTGTATCCTGCTATGTTGCTGAAGGTGTTTATAAGCTTTATCAATTCCTGGGTGGAATCTTTGGGGATACTCAAGTATACTATCATGTCATCTGCAAATAGGGAAAGCTTGACATCTTCCTTTCCAATTTGTATCCCCTTAATCTCCTTATGTTGTCTTATTGCTCTGGCTAGAACTTCAAGTACTATATTGAATAAGTATGGGGAGTGAAGAAGATGTCAGAAAATGGAAAGATCTCCCATGCTCATGGATAGGCAGGGTTAACATAGTAAAAATGGCAATCTTACCAAAAGCAATCTACAGATTCAATGCAATCCCCATCAAAATACCAACACAATTCTTCACAGACCTGGAAAGAATAATACTCAACTTCATATGGAAAAACAAAAAACCCAGGATAGCCAAAAGAATCCTGTACAATAAAACAACCTCTGGAGGCATCACAATCCCTGACTTCAAGCTCTACTATAGAGCTACAGTAATAAAAACAGCTTGGTATTGGCATAAAAACCGACATGTGGACCAATGGAATCGAATTGAAGACCCTGACATTAATCCCGAACACTTATGAACATATGATTTTTGACAAAGAAGCCAAAACTATATAATGGAAAAAAGAAAGCATCTTCAACAAATGGTGCTGGCATAACTGGATGCCAACATGTAGAAGGCTACAAATAAATCCATATCTGTCACCATGCACAAAACTTAAGTCCAAAGACCTCAACATAAATCCAGTTACTCTGAACGTGATAGGAGAGAAAGTAGGAAGTAGTCTTGACTGCATTGGCACCAGAGATCACTTCCTAAATATAACAACAGTAGCACAGACACTGAGAGAAACAATTAATAAATGGGACCTCTTGAAACTGAGAAGCTTTTGTAGAGCAAAGGACAAAGTCAACAAGACAAAATGACAGCCTACAGAATGGGAAAAGACCTTCACCAACCCCACATCTGACAGAGGGCTGATAACCAGAATATATAAATAAAGAACTCAAGAAATTAGACATCAAAATACCTAACAGCCCAATTAAAAAATGGGCTATAGATCTAAACAGAGAATTATCAACAGAAGAAGCTCAAATTGCTGAAAGACATTTAAGGAATTGCTCAACATCCTTAATCATCAGGGAAATGCAAATCAAAACAACTCTGAGATACCATCTTACACCCATCAGAATGGCTAAGATCAAAAACACTGAAGACAGCTTATGTGGAGCAAGGGGAACACTCCTCCACTGTTGGTGAGAATGCAAACTTGTACAGCCATTTTGGAAATCAATATGGCACTTTTTTTAGAAAATTGGGAATCAACCTCCTTCAAGACCCAGCTATATCACTCTTGGGCATATATCCAAAAATTGCTCAATCATACCACAAGGATACATGCTCAACTATGCTCATAGCAGCATTATTTGTAATAGCAGAACCTGGAAACAACCTTGATGCCCCTCAACTGAAAAATGGATAAAGAAAATGTGGTACATATACACAATGGAGTACTACCCAGCAGAGAAAAACAATGACATTATGAGGTTTGCAGGCAAATGGATGGAACTAGAAAAAATCATCCTGAGTGAGGTAACCCAGACTCAGAAAGACAAACATGGTATGTACTCACTCATAAGTAGATACTAGACAAAAAGCAAAGGATAATCAGACTGCAACTCACAACTCCAGGGAGATTACCTAGGAAAGAGGACCCTAAGTAAGACACAGGGATTGCCCAACAATAGAGAAATGGATGAGATCTATACAAGCAAACTGGGCTTGGGGGTAATGGAGGGCAAGGGTTGGTGGAAAGAGAGCTTACGGGAGCGGGAGGTCCCAGCTGGATCAGGAGCAGGGTGTGAGAACAGAGAGGGAGATACCGTGATGAATGACGACCCCAGGGGAATAGGAAGAAGCAGGGTGCTAGAGAGGTCCCCAGAAATCCACAAATATACCTCCACTGTAGACTACTGGCAATGGTCGAGAGAGTGCCTGAGCTGACGTGCTCTGATGATGAGATGGCCAAACACCCTGGCTGTCATGATAGAACTCTCATCCAGTGTCTGATGGAAGCAGATGCAGAGATCCACCCCCAAGCCCTAGGTGGAGCTCCAGGAGTCCAACTGGGGAGTGAGAGAGGAGGGATTGTATGAGGGAGAGATATTGAGACCATGATTGGAAAAAGCACAGAGACAAATTGCCGAACTAGTGGAAATGCATGAACTGTGAACCGATGGCCGAGGAGCCCCCATGGAACTGGACCAGGCCCTCTGAATAAGTAAGATAGTTGATTAGCATGAACTGTTTGACTAGCCCCGAGGCAGTGGAACTAGGGCCTGTCTTCAGTGCATGAGATAGCTTTTTTGGAGCCTGGGGCCTATGCTGGGATAATTTGCTCAGCCTTGGTGTAGGGAGGAGGGGACTGGACCTGCCTCCGCTGAGTCTACCAGGCTGGACTGACTCCCCAGGAGAGAAGACCTTGCCTTGGATGAGGTGGGAATAGGGGCTGGATTTGGGGAAGTGCTGACGAGTGGGAGGAGGGAAGACGGGGGAATCTGTAGCTGATATGTGAAATTAAGTTAACTATAAAATAAAAATATTGAAAAATAAATTTGTCAAATGATTAAAAAAAGAAAAAAATTGATGGAACTATAAAAAAAATTATTTTGAGTGAGTTTATACAGACTCAGAAAGTCAAATTTGGCATGCATTTGCTACTATATGGATGTTAGATGTTAATCCAATGATAAGAGAGCTACAATCAATAGAACCCCAGAGGTCACATACAGAGTAAGCTTCAAGAGGAGATTGATAGATCTCCCTAGGAAAGGAAAATAGGAGAGTTTAGTTGGATGAGGCATAGGACTTCAACAGGAGGATTAATAAGGGAGAGATAGAGAAGGGGATAAAGGAGAGAATATGAGGAGACAGCTAGAGTTAAGGGCTATTTCAAGAAGTATAGAAACCTACATAGTAGAAGCTTCCTAAAATATATACATATTTGAAGGTGATTTAAATTAAATCGCCAAATAACAGGCGAGATAATGCCCTAACTGGCCATTTCTTGTCACCAAATGAAGGGAGAATTAGAAGGAGAGGAAATTATAATTAGGATATGCTAGATGAAAAAAAATCTATTTTCAATAAAAGAAAAACAAATCTCTAATATGCTGTTAGATGTTTTGGAATAGTGTGGCATTAGGCTAAAACTAATAACATTTTAAAAATATTGTAAATAGTTGTGAGAAAATATGGAAGATATCTAAAGTAATTTAAGAACAATGGGGATAATACATGAATTATTAATGTTATAATTATTGTTATAACTTAATAAGCATGGATAAAGAGATCATTTTCTATGTGGATTCTTTCATTAAAAGAGTTGACTAAAACATTGAAATGAAGGGAACCTTTAGTTGGAAAACTCAACTCACAGTGTAACCATGTTATTTGTGAAGTTTTTAAATTAATTTTTTGAGAAGCCCATATAATGTAGTTGAACATATCTATACTTTCTACCCTAACTTCTCCCATTGCCACCTTCTCCACATTCCCATTCCTTCTCATGCAACTTAAGAGATTACTTCTGTATTTTTCTTTACCCAAATGAGTCCATAATTAGTTGTCATGCAACTCTGGGGAGTAGTGTCACTTCTGGTGTGTGGTCAGCCTACCACAGGTCACATTAGAGAAAACTGACATTCACTCTCCTAGCAATCATCAAATGCCAATACCTCCTCATGTCATGCTTGGATTTAATGTCTAACTTCCCTCTTTTATGCTGAGATATTTCTGCTAGAGCTTACACAAGTCTTGTGCATGCTGTCACCACCACAGTGATTTCAAATGTGCATCTTCCTTGTTCTGTCTAGAAACACTTATTTCTTAGATATTATTGACAACCTCCACCTCTTATAATCTTTTTTTAATCCTCTTCCCTGAAGACTCCCAAACATTTAAGGGAGGTATTTGATATGGACATGCCATTTATGGCTCCTCTGATGGGGTTAATATATACTCTGATCTATAGATATAATAGTATGGCATTATGAGTCATTGAAATAGTATGTATATTTATCAGAATAATAATATTCAGTTATTTTCTAGGGCCTACAACCTATATAACAGCAAGTTCTTAACACCTATAAAAGTGACAGATATGAGTTTCATCTCATGGAATGGATCACAGAGCCAATCAAAAAGTGGTGGTGCCAGGCAGTGGTGGCGCACGCCTTTAATCCCAGCACTTGAGAGGCAGAGGCAAGTGGGACTGTGAGTTTGGGGCGAGGCTAGGCTACAGAGTGAGATCCAGGAAAAGCTTCAAAGCTACACAGAGAAACCCTGTCTCAAAAAAACAAACACAAAAAAAGGGAGTGGTTACTCTCAACATTCATATCACTATTACATCACTGGTCAGACTTTGTCAGAGCAGTTGCTATTGTAGTTTGAAGAGTTCATATCTAGATGAGACTGAAGCTTAATTTTCCCATTTAGCTGTGTGCATTCCACCTTCTAGTATCATGAATGTTATCTACTAAGGATGAAGCTATACCCAAGGAAAATTATGTACTTCCATTAAGGGACCACATCAATGAGGTTAGGATATTAAATATCAAGATTCTAAGAAAAAATAAGGTGTAATTCCTTTAGGCAGAGACTTTGTAAATAAATATGTCTCAAGAGACTTTTTATAGTATCCTAGCTGAAAAAAAATAAAGGGAAAGCCAATGTTGGTGAAAAAATTGGTCTCACTGACAATAATGAAATTATAGATTAAAAACTTCACTTGGCCACATAAAAGAGATATGAGTTTATAAAAATCCCATTGCCAGGAATAGGTTACTTTTTCTGGAGTTGTGGAACAGTGAGGTCTCATAAATACCTAAATATAGCATGATATTAATCCTTTATCACTCTCTAGAATTTGTCAGTAAGACCCTATTACTTAAGAATCTATATACCTGTGTCACAGAACACACCTGGAAAACCAACCTGATATTCACCTGGAAGCTTCACTCCTATTGGATAACTTGCATGCTACTGGAGGAGAAAAAGAACCATCATTCTTACTCAGTTGTGAATCCTGCAGGCTATAATAATGACTGGCCTGGGAAGCTATGTACCTTGGTGCAATAGTGGCAGAGACATTGTGGGAATAACTACTCACATTCTGATCAGATTTATGTCCAAATCCATAAGATGAAACCTTTAGTCAGAGTTTTCCCATTGCAGGAGCCACTTCCAAATTGCCACACACAGATCTGTATCAATTGTAAATGCTTGGTCAATAGCACAGTTTTATTACTAACTAGCTCTTACATTTTAAGTTAACCCATATTCCTCATTTATGCTCTGCCACATGGTGGTACCTTTATTAGCATGGCACATTCACCTCCTGCTCCTCTGCATCTGGCTGATGACTCCTGACTCTGCCCTTCTCCTTCCCAGATTTCTCAATTCAGCTTTCCTACTTAACTTTATCTTGTTCAGCTATTGGCCAGTTAGCTTCATTATTAAACCAATCAGAGTGAAAAATATTCACAGTGTACAAAGAGATTATTCTACAGTAGAAATCCATACTGGAAACCAGTACTGGGCCAAGAACCTTCAGCAAATGGGTTCAAACTCTAGAGGAAGAACCTACTATAACTATTCTTATAAATTAACATACTGTTTAACTGACTCTTAAAGACTTACGTCTCTCAACTCTCATCAGAGAAACCTACATTTTTAGTAATTGTTGTTTAATACAGAGAACACATCAGTCAACGTGTGTTCATCTCTCCATGGAATTTTAATATCACAAACATCATCCTAAGGATAAAAGATATTTACAGAAAAAAATCAGCAAAACCGTAGGAGTCAGAGGTGCTGGATGACTTTTCAAAATGCTTATTTTTTCAGACAAAGCAGTATAGTTGCATATACATAATCCCAATGGTTGTTACTGCCTGCATCAGACTTGTGTGAGCTTAATCCAGAAAAAGTCTTGGAATGGACTAAGAAAGGGTCCAAAGGCATATCCATGATTGAATGGCTATAGGTAATTTATAGCTGTAGGAAGAAGAATTAACTTTCTTTAAGCAGTCCCCTGGTTGATTGATCACATGCCAATGGAAGGTCAATCATCCTAGAGCATATATTCACACCACAAATTAGGCTGGCTGGATTTTTTTTAAAAAGGTACAAATTTTGGTGAGTAGGAAAGGTACAGTGGGACTGGGAAGAACTGGAGGAGGGTTGAATATTGCCAAAACAAATTGGTAAATTTCATAAAGAACTAATACATTATGAGACAAAAGGAAGAGTCATTGGAGAGCATGAAAAGGAAACTATGAATTATGTCCTAGAATTATAAAACTAGACTAAGAATGTCAACCTTAAGAATGTATGGTAACCAAACATTTAAAGAATATTATGAACTTTATAGACTGAGTTTGGGATAACACATTAAAAAAGAATGAATACAGGGATTGGGTTGTCCTGTTAAGTGTCAGTAATAACTTACCAGGATAGGACTCCAAATCACTCATACATTCTTTTTCAAAGTTAATAATTTTAATTTTAAAATTATATTTTAACTTAAAAAGTCACAAGAATGTTTAATATTTCTCCAAAAGAAAAAAAAATCAAAACACAAAAGGATTAATGATCCAGTTGATAGATCAGTTGATTAGTTTCCAAACAGGTATATGTTAAAGATGTCTGAAATTGTAGAACTTATTGTAAATTTCCCATAATTAATGGGTCACATTACAAAGAAGAAGTTGTGAAAATTTCCTGCAAATGAGTGTTACTTTTGGCCTGAGCATAATTGCAGGAAAAGCCACATGGCACATTCAATTTCTTCCATTTTTTGATACCATATATATGTGCTAAATAGATTAACACTCAGGGAGATCAAGCCTCAGAACCCTTGATGCCAGTTGAAAATTTTTTCAGCTGTCCCTGCAGAGAAGCCAGAACATCACGAGCCAGCTGAGAGTGAAGGCATGCTTCTCTGCCCACACTCAGGTGGAACACTTTGGATCAATTTTGGGAAGGTGGAAGCTGCCTCAAACCATGTCCAGTTCTGCACTTGACCTTGTCTTTTTGACTCTCCATCCATTTCTGTAGCAGAGCATGAGAATCTTAATCTCTGGGTTGTGGGTTCGAGCCCCATGTTGGGTGCCTTTTGTAGCTGTAGTTTTTCTGTGTCTCACCCAGTCCACAGCTGCTCAGATGCAAGTGAACACACAAAGGCTTATATTAATTAAAACTGTTTGGCCACTAGCTCAAGCTTCCATTGATTAGCTCTTACATTTAAACTCAGCCCATTTCTGTTAATCTATGAGTTGCCACATGTTCCGTGGCTTTACCTGTGTGCCATTACATGTTGCTCCCTGGACAGCAGGCTGGCATTTCTTCACTGAGGCTTCATCTTCCCACAGTTCTCTTCTCTGTTTGTCCCAGTATACTTCCTGCCTGGCTACTGGCCAATCAGCATTTTATTTATACAGAGTGATATCCACAGCACATATCTACTTGAGCTCTTGTTGTAACTACTTGTGAGTACTAAAAGAAAATAATTTCATTAATATTTCTTCAGAAGCCACTGTGTTTTTGTCAAAATGTATAAATTGATCAAATGCATTCTTACATTGCTCTATAAAATATTGGGAATTATCAATTTTTTTTTTTTGGTTTTTCGAGACAGGGTTTCTCTGTGTAGCTTTGCGCCTTTCCTGGAACTCACTTTGGAGATCAGGCTGGCCTCGAACTCACAGAGATCCGCCTGCCTCTGCCTCCCGAGTGCTGGGATTAAAGGCGTGTGCCACCACCGCCCGGCAAGGAATTATCAATATTTAACTAGAAAATAATTCAAACTCAGCAAAGATTTCCATATCTAGTGTTATGTGAATATGGTTTGCATAATTTGAAGTCTTATGGCCTCCTAAATATTGCTATCTTAAAATAAAGATCAACTGTCATAAAAACTATTGCTGCTTTTTACCACATTAATAGGCACTTAGTGACTAGATTCATAGAAGCAATTATTCAGCCATACTCTGTAGTTATTTGGCAATAGCTAGCGTTGTAAGTGAAAGTTGGTGCTACATATTTAGAGGCACATAAGATGTAGTTTGTTGAGAGGAGAACAAATAAATTTGAGAAGCCAGTTATAAGAATAATAGTTGGACGGTTAGAAAATATTTGAGTTAGGTAGTTGTTTTGCAAAAATATATAATGAGAGAGGAGATTCCTTACAGTAAAAGTGATAAGATACATTGTCAATAAAAAGCAATCTATCTCTACATAAAATCTCACTATGTAAATAAGAGCTTATTACAAAAAGGTAGTTTTCTATTTTGTGTACTTTTGTGGTAGCATAATATGTGTTATTAAAATTCTATAATGTGGGTGTTTTGCACTGAATTAGAAGGTGGGATGATTCAATTTCTATGTATATTTGACAACAGTTGCCCTCTACTCTCTCATCTACTCAGACATTCTAATGAGACCAAGTTGACTTTTTCCTAGAAACACAAGAATATTTCAACATACACAAGTCAATGAATGCAATACATTATACAAATGGATTTAAAGACAAAAAATCTATATGATCAGCTCACAGATGGAGAAAAGGACTTTGATAAAATCTAACACACCACAATAAAAATGCTAAATAGAATAGGACTTAGAGAGGAAAGGGTACATATCTTAAAATGCTAAAGGCTACATGTGACAAAGCCACAGGTAAATGGAGAAAAACTCAAAGCAATATCATTAAAATCAGGGACAAGACAAGGCTGTCCACTAACCCCATTGACTTTCAATAAGTGCACAAATCTATAGCTGGAACAACAAGGCAAGACAACTAAATTCTCTACTTATAGATGAGATGATACTGTAGATAAGATATTCTGAAAATTCCACCAGAAAACATAGAAATTTTCATCAAGTGGTAGGACACTAAATCAAGTAAAAATTAGAACCTTTCATATATGCCTACAACAAAGCCTCAGAGAAAGAAATTTATGGAAAAAATTCTATTCATAGCTGCATCAAAAATGTTTAGGGATAAATCTAAACAAGAAGATAAAAGACCTCTGTAAATGAAACATAAATGTCTGAAGAAAGAGAGTACAGGACAGTGCATACAAAAAGTCTAGCTTCTTCTGTGTAATAGCATCTCATAGGGCACAGTATATCTGCTGAACCTGATAAAGTTGAAAACAAAAGCATGAAGACATCAAACTGCCTCTAAATAAGACAATCTTATATCAGGTAAAAACTCAAAACTGTTTCTGGGACTATACAAATTCCCTGTATTTCACAATATCAAAATCATAGTGATTGTCATCTATTCAGAGTTATCAAATATACAAAGAGAAAGGGATCAGAAAAGAGAATTATGACCAGCACACACACACACACACACACACACACACACACACACACACACACACCTAAGAGGACATATTTGGCCAATTTTAAGATTAATGGAAAAGAATGTTAAGGCAGTTGTGGTGAAATTTACATGCCCAAAAGTTTTAAGATATGGGATATCTAGAAAATAGACACAAATCTACTTTGAAAGTGAAAAATATAGGCAGATGATATGATAACTGTGTATTGGATATGCTTATTGATTTACCATTGAAGAATAAAGGGTTAGTAAACATAAAAAAGCATCAGAAAGTGCCAAAATAAAGCACAGTGTAAGCAAGCAAGCATGCAAACAAATGAAAGAAAAACAAAATACAATGCAAAACAGGAGTAGCAATAGCAACAACCACAAAACTAAATAGAAAAGGCAAGCTAAGTAAAATCCGCTTGTGGTATCCCAGGTCCTAGTTTCCTACAGCTGGGAAGGTTGAATGCAGGTTCTGGCCACGCACCTCTGACTGGCCCATGGGCTTTCTTAGGCTTGGCTTTCAAAACTCAGGAAACAAGTGGAGCCAGCTGATAGAGCCAGGTGGAGGACCCAGTTGTAGCTTAGCAGTTTAAAGTTTGCTCATATGGTTAAAAAAGGATGAAAGATACACATTTAAAGAGGTCCAGATACCTTCCTCTACTGAATGTACCAGGCTCTGCTGACTTCCCGTGAGAGGCCACACCTTCTTGGAGCGAAGAATGGGGAAAGGGCTGAAGGGGTGGCAGGAGGGAAGAGAGGGGGAATCTGTGGTTGGTACGTAAAAGGAATTTTTAAAAATCCCTTAATTTTTTTTAAAAAAAAAAAAAGAAGGAAAAAAAAAGAGGTCCAGATTGGGGGAAAACCCCTCTAAAACAGGTTATAGTGTGTTTAACAAATATGCACAGGCTTAAGAAAAGAAAAGGGGTATAGTCATATAAAATATGAATAATTTAAATATATACTTTAGGGCTATCTTAACTTTATAAAAGAAGCCAAAAAAATGTATTTTTCAAATGGAAACAAAAAATGCTTTGGAGAAGAGCTTTTGCTTTTGTCCCCATAGGAGACAAGAGATTGTGGATTCATTCAGGAATGAGATGGATCAGATTTGATCAAGGGAGACCTCCTGAATCTTGACAGATGATATCTACCAACAAAGGTTGTAGTCGATTTTCCCAGGACTTGGTCATTATCTCAAATTTTCTCAGAGATCCTAAAGATGCCTTCACCCACAAACAGGAAGCAACAGTCTGGAGAACAAAACACCCACATTCCTAAGAAGGGGTGTGGGAAGCTTTTGGCTATTTGATGTGTCATGGATATTTGTTATAATTTAGGGGAATATAAGAACATAGGACAAAAAGACAATCATAATCTCAGAAATTTTGCACTGACACAGATTTTGGTATATTGATACAAATTTAAAGTTAATATTGTTGCATTATATATAACTTTTTACTATTGTTTAAGGTATTATACCTATGCAGTCCATTTAAAAATATAAGTGAAAGTTCCAATTTTTGAAAGCTATTATTATAAACTATTTAGGATAATCAAGAAACATAGATTAGTAGTTAGTCATCTGTAACAATCAAATTTGTAGATATATTAGGCATGTTTTCAAGATCATACTGAGGTATATTTTAAATAGGTAAATGGTTTCCAAACATATCAAAGACCTATAGACTATGGCATTTAAATGTTTTGTTAACTTAGGGCTTTTCATGACAGTGAGGCACATCTCCTCTTGGCACCATCAATTTACTTCATTAAAGGATGGTGGATATTGAAGAAACTCCCTATGGAGTTTGTTTTCAATGTGGAAAGCCTAGCCATTTGGGCAAGAAACAGATTTTGCTTTAACTGTTGACAATATGCTACACAAGTGGGATATTCAGGACATACAGGAAAAAGACTGTTGAACTTTGCCAAGACAAGGCAGGACAGTCCTTTGAGATGCCTGCTTTACAGAAGATTCTGCCAGATATTCTGCAGAACACAGAGGAAAATGACTGACAAGCTTTGCCAATACAAGTTGGGACAGTCCTTCAAATTTCCTGCTTCTCTGAAACATCTGCCAGATCCTCTAGGCCTAGAAGCTGAAGATGAATTCATCAACTTTGCAGAGAACTTTGAGTGACTGTCCAAGCAGCCAGATGTCTTTGGCATGTCTAGAGTTTTGGAAGTTGCTTGGAATGGACTTCCTGTTTACTCAAATAATAATAATATATCCTTCTGTGGCTTTTGATGGAGTTGAAGACTAGATAGTTATAGTTGCAGTTTTCCTTAGTTATGATTGAAAATAAATTGGGTTTAAAACTTTGAATTCGCTTCTCTCTTCCTCTTCTCCATGCACGTGTCTCTCCCACAGGCCTGCGCACTCTCTATCCCTTTATCTCTAATAAACTCTTATAAGCGGATTCCGTCGTGTTTCGTGACACTTCCTTGCAGGGTAAGAACACAACGCAGCTAAATAACTAACATTTTGGTGCCGAAACCGAGCGGGTGCTTATGGGCGCCCTGCGCCCGGAAGCCCGCGAACCGGGGAATCTGCTCCGTACGCGACAGACTGCTCTCCATTCACCTGAACCGCATCCAAATTGCATCCAATACCGCTTTCTTCGATTGGTGAGTTCCCCCATTTTTCAGCCAGCGTAAACGGTTTCCTGAATCTGTGAGAACGACCGTTGATCATCCGGCACCTCACACGTATTCTTGAGATCGGGAACCCCAGACCATGGTCTTCATTGGCTACAGTCGGCCCCTATCGCAGGCCTAACTTTTCTAGCTGTCTCACACGTCTGCAGCCTGAGATATTTCTCGAGTTAGGGCCACCGCCGTTGGTGCGTCCTGGGAGCCACGTGAGGCCGGCACGTCCATCTCCTTGACGAAGGGGCAAACATTGTCTGGATTCCAGGGGAATCCTTTCCTCACCATGGAGGGGGACCTGCTTCTGTGGCTGACGAGTCAAGGAGCAGTCTGTGCCCGGTATCCGCCCTTGGCCTTGGGGACGCATGGGGCCTTGACTCCTGATCACGTTTATTTTTTATTTTTTTATTATTTTTCTGCCTCTCTGCTGCAGGCATGGGAAACAAGGCTTTCAACCCTGTTAGTCCTTCCTCTCCGTTAGGCTGTCTTGTTGAAGCTTTAAAACCTCTCAGTTTAATGCCTTACATAAAGATTTCTAAGCTAACTCATAAAAAGTGGCCAAAATATGCTTTAGAAAATAACAAAAAATGGCCGCCGAGCCGTTCTTTGGATCCCAATATTTCACAGGAGCTATCCAATTACTGTCAGTGTTCAGGCAAATGGAAAGAGTTGCTTTCTTCTTTCTCAATGCTAAACTGTCTCTTCTCATTTCCTTCTTTCCTGCTCATATGCTCCTAGCTGTACGTAAACCAGAGGATTCTCTGACTCCGGAATCTCTGACTCTAGATCTTGCTAAGGAACCAATAATTAAAATTCATGTTCCATCCTCTCTCTCTAACAGAACTCTCTCAGATAGAAAGTAAGCTGGGTTCTTATATGTCTAATTCTGCTTCCTTTATTAAACAGTTTCAATATATACCTCAATCTTATAGTCTCACCTTTCATGACTTCCTGAGGAGCTCAGGCGGGTATGGGAGCAGGCTAGGACTCATACAGACGAAATTCATCAAACTAACCTTTCACACCCCCCAGGAGCTGAAGCAGTTCCTGACCGAGAACCACACTGGGACTACAACACCCAGAGTGGCTGTCTAGCCAGAGATAGGTTTATTACCTCTCTCCTGACAGGCCTCTGTAAGGCTGCCCTAATTCAGGATAAGGATGAAAATCCGTCTCTTGTTCCCCAGACCTCCCCGACTAAAACTTAAGCATCTGGAGAGCAAGGCTCCTGACCCCACGGGCAAGAGTCATCTGTGGCATTTAAGGTGTGCCAGGGAAGAGATAAAAGCCTGAAAACAAAATTGCCAAGTGCTGGCACTTGCTGACTTCCAAAAGCTGTTGGGTCCCTGTTTTAAATGAGGAAAAGGCCACAGGCTACCGAATGCCCTGCCAGACCATCAACAGCCTTGTTAAAAGTGCCGCCTAGAAAGACAAAGAGTCAGCTGACTTCCCCCAGGCACCAAGATGCAAGGGTACATCAAGCTAAGACCTCCAACAAACCTAGGCTTGGCTACAGACATGGCAGGTAACCCAGAATGCAGCAGGGAAGCAATCTGTTTCTTTCCTCCTGGACACCAGAGCCATTGACTCAGTCCTGGGAGTTTTGGGATGCCACCTCCTTTATTGTTGGGTACAGAGGACAGCCTTACCTGCCTCATCAGACACCGCCACTCAATTGTATTTTCAGAGGCATCCCTCTCACAGACATTCTTAGTGGTGCCAAGCTGCCCTGTACCTTTAATGGGGAGGGATCTCCTAGCTAAGGTAGGAGCGTCCATTTCTTTTGCTCCACACACTCGCCTTCTCCCAGACGTGCCAGAAGCTCTCCTCCTTCTCCTCCTAGCCACTAACTCTACAGACTCCAAATATGCTTTTCATATCCTCCTGTCCCACGCTGCTATTTGGAGGGAGCGTGGAATTCTCACAACAAAAGGAGGATCCGTGTCTAACTCAGGCCATATAATGGCCATGCTGGAGGCTTCCCACCTCCCCAGGGCTACAGCTCGATTTTACCCATATGCCCACCATCAGGAAAAGTTAAATATCTCCTCAGACCAGTTCTAACACCAGGTCTTTTTTCCAAGCCTCCATCTGTTCCAGATAGCCTGTTAACTCCTCTTTTATGTCACCTAAGGTCTATTCTATGGAGCTATGCGGACTGTTCACTGCCTCAGCTGTGTGACAATCCTTGCCCATCTCCAATACACATTGGGGATCAGGTTCTTCTCTTTCCTCCAGGCCAGCGCCCTTTACCCCTTTCCCCTAAGTGGCAGGGACCCTTCAAAGTAATTCTTGTAACCCCACAGCTGCTAAACTCGAGGGCTTTCCTCACTGGGTCCACCTGTCTCACTTAAAACCTTTTATCTCACCTCCATTCCAGAAAAATCTCTCTTCATATACAGTGAAATAAATAGGGCCTCTCACTCTCAAGCTCCAGAGGACATCAGGATCCACTGCCTTGTCACCAATTCCAGAGGAATAAGGTATCACCCCTCCCTTTCCCAACCAGGGCCACACAGAGCCGGAGGCAAAAAGGACCATCAAAAATATCCAGACGGTAAGGAATAATGTAATACAACAATTTTTCATTGTTCAATACTCAGCAACTGATCACCTGTGTTTCCTAAGTGCTAACCTAATAAGGGAAACAGGTGCCTTAAATGAACTACCTCTAATAAGGCTTGTCTCAGATAGAAATTAAGCAGAGTACTAAGGCCAGATCTACCTCAGGTAAATGTCACATGCCTCTATCTGGGCAGGTCAGATCTACCTCAAACAAATGCCAACTCCAAAATAAAATAATAATGATTCTTTCTCTCTAAGCTCTTTCTATGTCAACAGTATCTTGTTAAACGGGAGGTCCCCAGCCACAGCACAGGAGGTCCCCAACCACAGCACGGATGGACAGCTGCAGAACGAGGAGACGGCAGAACGTCATTCCAGGACCTCCACCATCATCCCAGGACTTCACAAGATACCCCTCATCCCCCTCAAGAGCCAACCAACGCCCACTATTCAGCTGGAAGCAGTCTTTGAGAGAAACGTCGCCCCCATACCCAGTCAACCACAAATTTTTCTTTTTTTTTAAAAGGAAAGAGTTGGGGATGAAGGGTTCACAACATGCCCCCACGGTCGCATATACCAGGCTGACACCTCCGCCTAGGCAGTTCCAGGTCAAGATAGCCATTTCCGTGTCAAGGCGTCTCTCGTAACCAGGATCCGTGACATTTCATGGCCACGTAAGCGCACAACGTGACCATGTGATCTACACACACGCATGGAGTAGTGATGTGACCTGGCCACGCCCCGAGCCGGTTTTAAAGCAGAGCGCCATGTTCCGGGTTCTCTCTTCTCTCTTCCTCTTCTCCACACATGTGTCTCTCCCACAGGCCTGCGCACTCTCTATCCCTCTATCGCTAATAAACTCTTATAAGCCGGGGGGGGGGGGGGGGGTCGACAGGACACACTTTGAATTCACTAAAATAGGATAGATTATGGATTATGTCTTTAAATTTGCCAGGCAAAAATGAACTGAATTTTGTAAATGTAATGCTTACTTGAAACTTATTCTTATTGAATATAGTTTTACTATGTTTAAGTTAAAACATATTTTTTTTATTTAGATAAAAGGGTGAATGTTGTGGAATATAAATTTGTGTCACTTTTTTTGCTTTGGAACATTTGTTTTAATAATATAAAGATGTGTTTAATTCTTTTATGTTGCATTTGTTTAACTCTGTGAAGCTCTGTTACTGTGCCTGTCTAAAATACCTGATTAGTCTAGTAAAGAGCTGGATGGTCAATAGCAAGGCAAGAAAAAGGATAGGTATGGCTGTTAGGCAGAGAGAATAAATAGGAGGAGAAATCTGGGAAGAGGAAGATCTAGGAGCAAGGCAAGGAGAAGGACTCCAGAGGCCAGCCACCCAGGTACACAGCAAGCCACCAAGTAAGAAGCAAAGGAATGTATATTGTATAAAGATAAAAGTCCAGAGGCAAAAGGTATACAGGACATTTTAAATTAGGAAATCTGGCTAGAAATAAGCTGAGCTAAGGCCAGGCATTCCTAAGTAATAATAAGCCTCTGTGTATTTATTTGGGAGCTGGGTTGCATACCCCCTAAACAGCAAAGAGCCGAAGATTAAAGATTAATAAAACAACCAACACTTACCTCCAAACAAGTTAATTTCTAGAAATCTATAGATATATAAAACTAAGTAAAATCTTTCTTTTTTTTTCTTCTTTCACTGAATAATTTATGGACAGATGTCCCTAATACTACTCAAGAGACCAGGATTAAATATATTAAAAAGTAGATAGAAATATAAATTGGAGGCATCAGAGAGTAATAAGTCATTACAGAAGTAGATATCTAGAAGCATACATGGTGATAAGAAACATGTTGAAGCATGAATCAGGTTCATGAAAGACAGAGAAAGACTGGACAGGATTGAGTTGTTGATACTTTACAAAATTGCACTGGAAGACAATATTTAACTTGAGGAATTCTGAGTGTGGATAACGTTTAATATGTTAAAAAAAATATGGAACTTCACTAATGAGGAGATAAGAATGACTACCCTGAATATGAAAAGAAGATAAAGGCTGAAGTTAACAGATCATTCTCTAGAACATAACAATGACCATACTTTCAATTTGGAAAATAAAGGAGGCTAAAATCCTTTGAATAGTGATGTGATGTAATGCTTTCAAAATGCTATTCTGATTTCTAAGTTGGAGAATGAAGAATACGATGAGCCTATTCAAAGCAAGACCACTTTTTAATACAATTGCAATAAACACATGAAATCTACCAACGATTTGTACTTAACTAGAAGCAGAACTGATGGAAAGCATTAAGCCTGTATTTTGAAGGGGATTGTGATAAACTTTTGGTTTACTTTTCATATAAGAGAAAAAAAGTAAAGTAAATTTTGTTCTTAACAAATATAGGATATAAGTATTAAGAAGGGAAGTGGAAATTAGGGATGAAAATTTAAGGTTACATTTGGGTTTTTCAAATTTAAGATATCTATCTTAGTCAGTGTTCTGTTGCTGTGAAGAGACATGATGACGACAGCAACTAAAGGAAAGCCTTTAATTAGGGCTTGCTTACATTCGGAGGTTTAGACTCTTTTTATCGTGGTGAAGATGATCACAGCACACAAGCAGGCATGATGCTGGAAAAAATTTGAGAGTTCCACATCTGAATCCACAGGCAGCAGGAAGAGAGATACACTGGGACTGGCTTGAGCTTTTGAAACCCCAAAGCCCACCTCCAGTAACACACTTCTTCAAACACGGTCATACCTCTCAAACAGTGATGCTCTTGATGATGAATCATTCAAATATGAGTCTATGGGGAGCATTCTTTTCAAATCACTGTGGTATCTTGTAGAAATCCAAGGGAAAATGTGATCAGAAAAAGGCATTATCTAGATTAAGGTAGCAGTAAATATGAAACAAATAAACAGCAAGTATTATAATCTCAAATGAAATAGCCCCCGCAATCTGCAAAACTCTCTTACTAGAGATTCTATCCAATCATTTAATGTGTACATTTTAAAAATGAAAATAATAAATCTTTTTTCCCTTTTATTTTATTTTACAATACCATTCAGTTCTACATATCAGCCACAGGATTCCCTTGTTCTCCCCCATCCTGCCCCTCTTCCCCTCAGCCCACTCCCTGTTCCCACCTCCTCCAGGGCAAAGCCTCCCCCAGGACTGAGATCAACCTGGTAGACTCAGTCCAGGCAGGTCCAGTCCCCTCCTCCCAGACTGAGCCAAGCGTCCCTGTATAAGCCCCAGGTTTTAAACAGCCAACTCATGCAATGAGCACAGGACCCAGTACCACTGCCTAGATGCCTCCCAAACAGATAAAACCAATCAACTGTCTCATCTATTCAGAGGGCCTGATCCAGTTGGGGGCCCCTCAGCCTTTGGTTCATAGTTCATGTGTTTCCATTCGTTTGGCTATTTGTTCCTGTGCTTTATCCAACCTTAGTTTCAACAATTCTCGCTCATATAAACCCTCCTCTTTCTCGCTAATTAGACTCCCGGTGCTCCACCTGGGGCCTAACCATGGATCTTTGCATCCAGATCCCTCAGTCGTTAGATGGGGTTTCTGGCATGACTATTAGGGTGTTTGGCCATCCCATTACCAGAGTAGGTCAGTTCTGGCTGTCTCTCAACGATTGCCAGTAGTCTATTGTGGGGGTATCTTTGTGGATTTCTCTGGGCCTCTCTAGCACTTTGTTTCTTCCTTTTCTCTTGTGGTCTTCATTTACCATGGTTTCCTATTCCTCGTTCTCCTTCTCTGTTCTTGATTCAGCTGGGATCTCCCGCTCCCACAGGCTCTCTTTCCCTCGACCCTCGCCCTTCATTACTCCCACTCATGTCCAGATTGTTCATGTAGATCTCAGCCATTTCTCCATCATTGGGTGATCCCCGTGTCTTTCTTGGGGTCCTGTTTTCCAGGTAGCCTCCCTGGTGATGTGAATGGACAAAGAAGCTAAGAAGGAAATCATAGATACATCACCTTTTACAATAGCCACAAATGACATAAAATACCTTGGTAGAACACTAACCAAGCAAGTGAAGGACCTATATGACAAGAATTTTAAGTCCCTGAAAAAAGAAATTGAAGAAGATGTCAGAAAATGGAAAGATCTCCCATGCTCATGGATAGGCAGGACCAACATAGTAAAAATGGCAGTTTTACCAAAAGCAATCTACAGATTCAATGCAATCCCCATCAAAATAACAACAAAATTCTTCACAGACCTGCAAAGAATTCATATGGAAAAACGAAAAACCCAGGATAGCCAAAAGAATCCTGTACAATAAAATAACCTCTGGAGGCATCACATGATCCCTGACTTCAAGCTCTACTATAGAGCTACAGTAATAAAAACAGCTTGGTATTGGCATAAAAACCGACATGTGGACCAATGGAATTGAATTGAAGACCCTGACATTAATCCACACACCTATGAATATATAATTTTTGACAAAGAAGCCAAAAGTGTACAATGGAAAAAAGAAAGCATCTTCAACAAATGGTGCTGGCATAACTGGATATCAACGTGTAGAAGGTTGCAAATAGATCCATATCTGTCACCGTGCACAAAACTTAAGTCCAAGTAGATCAAGGACCTCAACATAAATCCAGCTACTCTGAACCTGCTAGAAGAGAAAGTAGGAAGTAGTCTTGAATGCATTGGCATAGGAGATCACTTCCTAAATATAACACCAGTAGCACAGACACTGAGACAAACAATCAATCAATGGGACCTCTTGAAACTGAGAAGCTTTTGTAGAGCAAAGGATATGGTTAACAAGGCAAACCGACAGCCTACAGAATGGGAAAAGGTCTTCACCAACCCCACATCTGACAGAGGACTGATATCCAGAATATATAAGGAACTCAAGAAATTAAACATCAAAACTACCAACAGTCCAATTAAGAAATGGGCTATAGAACTAAACAGAGAATTCTCAACAGAGGAAACTCAAATGGCTGAAAGACATTTAAGGAATTGTTCAACATCACTAATCATCAGGGAAATGCAAATCAAAACAACTCTGAGATACCACCTTATGCCTGTCAGAATAGCTAAGATCAAAAACACTGAAGACACCTTATGCTGGTGAGGATGTGGAACTATGGGAACTCTCCTCCACTGCTGGTGGGAATGCATGCTTGTACAACCACTTTGGAAATCAATATGGCGCTTTCTTAGAAAATTGGGAATCAATCTCCCCCAAGATCCAGCTATACCACTCTTGGGCATATACCCAAGGAATGCTCAATCATACCACAAGAGCACTTGCTCAGCTATGTTCATATCAGCATTGTTTGTAATAGCCAAAACCTGGAAAAAACCTAGATGCCCTTCAACTGAAGAATGGATAAATTGTGGCACATATACACAATGGAATACTACTCAGCAGAGAAAAACAATGGCATCATGAGGTTTGTAGGCAAATGGATGGATCTAGAAAAAATCATCCTGAGTGAGATAACCCAGACTCAGAAAGACAAATATGGTATGTATCCTCATAGGAGGATACTAGATGTTGAACAAGAAAATAATAAATCTTAAACATTACTTTAGGGTATGATCCCAAGACTGTTTAAACTTGACTTTTTGTTTCACCTTCTTTTACAAAACAGAGCAGACTGAACATGTAGCCCAGGTACATAGAAGTTGCCAGATATGTGTGAGGCCCAGATGAGAGTGAGCATGTATGGAAATATGACCTTTTCTCCTTAGATCCAGCGTGGCCTAAGGCAAAAATCAGTGTGACAGTGTCCTATGTAATGAAACCAGTTCCTCACAGGTTTCAATCTAGTATTTTCAGACAATTTAATTTGTGTCTACTTCATAAAAAAAATCTCTTTTAAGTTGGGCTTAGTGACACACACATTTAACCTTGGCAGAAAAGGTACTCTAAGTTCTAGGCTAGCCTCATCCAATGAGAGAGGCCCCATGGCAGACCCAGCCTTGGAGGAGGTGGGAATGAGGAATGGGATGTGGGAGAAGGTGGGGGGGGCAGTGGTGGCAGGAGGAGGTAGGAAATGGGGATCTGTGGTTTGTATGCAAAATGAATAGAAAATTTCTTAATAATAATTTTTTTTTAAAATTTGACTCTAAAAACAGAGAGAGAGAGAGAGAGAGAGAGAGAGAGAATCCCAGGATGGTCAAGGCTACAGAGAGAAACCCTGTCTTGAAAAACACAATAAACAAACAACCTAACAAAAATGAAGACAGAATACTACAACAGCAAAAAAAAAAAAAAAAAAAAAAAAAGAAAAGAAAAAGGAACAAAAATCTATTCAATGGTCTTTCTTTTTCCCATTGAATGTTAATTGCTTTGTCATGTCCATGTGGTGCTTCAACAGTCATGACTCAAAGACTTTAAATGACGATATTCATTTACAGGGAAATGTGTGTGCCTATAAAACCAGAATATAATCTGCAGTACATCTGTTCTCATTCTTTGTCAGGGGTTTACTTTGTTATAGGAAGCTCAAGGGAGTTTACTGTGCTCTTATTCAAGTGTATTACAATTGATGTTGAGTACAAGTATCTTAACATGTAGAACAGGCTGGGTTTTTTTTGTAATTGATCTTTGCCTGGCCTTTTAGTTCCTCCATTCCTATGAAAAGAAGAACTGCTTCTTCTTCCTTTTAACAATTCTTGCATTCTTGAGCCCTTTCCTTGTGTTTTCCTTTGTTATACTTCAGATTAATGAGAAATATTAACTGTTTCTATCTATCTGAATCTTCACCCAAAGTTGGATATAAGATCACTTTCTTATATTTGCTTATATTCTTCAGGACTTTTGATGACTTAAGCTTTGAAAATAGAGGTGTTGGTGGAACAATATTATTAATCAGTGTGCATCATATTTTATAATGTAAGAATGGTGGGAAATAGAACAAGTCTGTATCTACATAGAAAAACAACACAGTACTGACTTTTATTACCAGATTATGGCTATGGGCACATCCTCAAAGAAGTCTTAAAACACTAGTTGCTATCTGTCAATCAATCACAATTATTAGAAATATTTTGTGTGCAAATTCCTGAATTTGATATCTGGAGAAAAATAGCAAAGTTTAAGATTTTCTGGGCTGGACAGCTGTGGCGCATGTCTTTAATCCCAGCACTTGGGAGGCAGAACCGGGCAGATCTCTGTGAGTTTTAGGCAAGCCTGGTTTACAGAACAAGATCCAGGACAGGCACCAAAACTACGTGGAGAAATCCTGTCTCAAAAAAAAAAACAAAAACAAACAAACAAAAAAAAACAAAAAAGATTTCCTGGACAGAATAACTATAAGTAATTTTTGACAGGCTGTGTGCTTGTGAAAAAAAATTGAAAATGACTCTATCTTGCCATGAATGTGTCAATTTAATATCCTTCCTAAAATGTAACAGCTATCACTTTTATATATCAATTAAATAAGAGCTGTGAGTACACTACTTTTAAAGTATGGTGTGTTATTTCTAATTCAGTGTTTCATGGTATAAAATAACTCACTTACCTCTGGTGGATGTTACTTACACCTTCTCCATCCTTCAATTTTGCCGTTTAAGTTGGAGTTCAAGGTTACTCATCAGGCAAGGAATAGAAAGACACAGGAGCCTCTTATCTACAACTACCAAGAATAGCTCAGCCCACAGGTCGTTTTATGCAGTAATAATACTGCTGCAACGTAATTGTTAGGTAGGTCAGAGAGTGCCAAAATTCTTACTGGATGTAAGGAAGTTTCTTTTGCTCCTAAACAAGATAGCCTAAAATTCTTCTATATGCTCTTTAGATTCCACTGTTTTAAAGACTGGAAATCCTACTAGTGACTCTGTAACAGACGGAATTTTATATCACAGCAATCAAATGATAACAAGAAAATTGAACAGCTGATCATCGAACATGAGCTGAAGTCAATTTGTCTTAAGAAGATAATGCATATGTAAACAAACTTGGATTCATTGATAAGAAACGTTTTATCCCTCCTCCTAGTAAGAAACAAAAAGTATTTGTGTTTTTTTAATTGTGCAACAAAAGGCTTATTTTTCAAATATATACAAAAATTTAATAATTAATAAGCCTCCATTAATTCTTAGCAGACTGATTAGAGTCTATAACAACATTATAAGGGATTATAATTTCAATTGTTATATGCTTTGCTTTCAGTCTCTTGATAGTCCCTTACCATTTTAAAATGAATACGTTCTAAAAAAAAATTCAAAGAAATAGTTTTGACATATTAGCCAAAGATGGGCTTTAACTTTGAGAAAAGATGCAATAGAGACTAAACTGAGGTATTTTTGCTACTTTTATATAGTCAGCTTATTAACCTATTGTTTCTTACAGGTTAAAACAATCATAAATAAAACAATTTTGCAGACTGTGTATAACTAAACTATATCTGAATGGTAAAGAAAATTATAGAAGGAAAACACTATATTCAGTCTCTTTGAATTAATTTATCAATTTAGGTGGGTTGTTATGTAAAATTAACTTATTATCACCAGTCAAAGGGATCACAGTAATAGTAAAAGATAAAGCAGTTACAAAAAGTAAACAAACACAGCAGTCTGTGTCTGTGGGCTGACGCTTCAACAAAATATATACATTTTATGAGAATGTTTGCTCCCACATTGATATGCAGAATGAAAATAAATCAACTGAACTGTTCTAGTTTTCCTGACTGCTGATTAAGTATTACAACACTTTTGCCAACCAACTGGCATAACAGAAATGAATTCTGTTGATATACATATCTAAATAAATCATTTTCATGTAATATTAAGTATAATGTATACCTGAAAACTAAAAGAACTTGGATGGGTTGTGTGTGTGTGTGTGTGTGTGTGTGTGTGTGTGTCTGAATAGGTATATTCATGTCTGTGAGATGATATACATAAACTTTTTTTGCCCCTTCTAATTGTTTATTATAATTAAGAGATTTTCTATTCATTTTGCATACCAACCACAGATTTCCTTGTCCTCCCTCCTCCTGCTCCCCAGCCTTCTCCCCACCCCCCCCATTCCCACCTCCTCCAAAGTAAGTTCTCCTGTGGGGAGTCAGCAGAGCCTGGTACATTCAGATGGTGAGGCAGGTCCAATCCCCTCCTCCCTGTACCAAGGCTGTGCAAAGTGTCTCACCATAGGCACTAGGCTCCAAAATGCCGGCTCATGCACTAGGGACAGGTCCCGATCCCACTGCCTGGGGGCCCCCTAAACAGTTCAAGCTAAACAACTGCCTTGCTTATCCAGAGGGCCTAGTCCAGTACTCTGAGGGCTCCTCAGCTATTGTTCCACAGTTCGTGTGTTTCCACTAGTTTGGCTAGTTGTCTCTGTCCTTTTTCCAGTCATGGTCTTGATATCCCTTGCTCATGGAATCCCTCCTCTCTCTCATTGACTAGACTCCTGGAGCTTCACCTGGGATGCGGCCATGAATCTGTGCATCTGCATCCATCATTCATAACCACTGATGTACATAATTTTACACTCAATATTAGAGCTATATTTGCATATTTAATCTAACCAAACAACATAATTAATATGAAAGGGTTAATTTAGAATTAGCTTGTAAAGACAGCCTATTTTCTATTCATATGTATTTAATTCTAGAAGTTTTTCATTATTTAATTTTTTTGTTTTATGTATGTAGGTGTTTTGTCTGCATGTATGTCTATGTACCACATGTGTGTTGGATGTGTACTCAAACCAGAGGAGGGCATCCAATTCCCTCAAGCTGGATGTAGATATTGGTTCTGGGAACTGAACCCTGTCCTCTGCAAGAGCAGACAATACTCTTAATTGCTGAGCAATCTCTCTAGACTTTAATTCTTGAAATTCTAAGACATTTAAAAGATTTCTTTATTTGTATTTTAGGTGTGTGACTGTTTTACCCAAATGTATGTATGTGGATCATGTGAGTTCAACACATGCCAGAAGAATGTGTTGAATTCCATGGAATAGGAGTTAAGGGACTGTTAGGAAACTCGTTGTGGATACCAAGAACAAACCCTTTTCCTCTTCACAAGCAACAAGTTCTCTTAACCATGGGCATCTCTCCATCTACAGAAAATATTTTTTTAATTAAAAAACTGAGATTACTAAATTCTAAACAAGTTCTTTTAAATGCTTCCCAGCTCTTACTATAGCATACATGGTTATACTGTATGAGTCTTCAAAAATCAAGAAATTTAAAATAGACAGGCAGAAAGTGTCTTATACATGGCTAATGAAACTTATTTTGTAACAAGATATTAAAGTTAATGTTTTTTGTATACAGATAAATATATAGATAGATGGTATAAAATATATTCTGTAAGTAGCATTTTTCTTCTACAATCTACAATCTGTATCCATATATGAAGGGTATTGTCAATGTGACAGTATCTAGAATTACCAAAGGCAAAGCCTCTGTGAATTTCTACAATGATTGATGATTATCTTAATCAGGTTACTCTCTAGCCATGGCTTTGAGGTTTTATCTTTCTTCAGTTAATTCAGGGAGGAAGATCCAGTAATTTTTGTTGATAGCACCACTCCCTAGCTTGGGGTCTTAGAGTTTAAAATAGGAGAAATTTAGATGTGTGTAAGAATTTCTTACTTGCTTCTTCCTGATTACACACACAATAAAACCAGCTGCTTCAAGCTCTTGCTATTTTGAATTCTCAACTACGATGGACTCTGCTTCAAGCTCTTGCTATTCTGAATTCTCAACTATGATGGACTGTGTCCTCTAACTATAATATAAAATAAATCTTTTCTTCCTTATGTTATTTCTGCCAGGTAATTCATCAGAGCAAAAGAAAAGTAACTAATATAGAATATTAATAATGAAAAATGGAACATGCCATGGTAAGCCTGACTATGTCTCGGTTAAGATTTGGGACTATGTTATTCCTGGAACTTAAAAGAGTTTGGAATATCTACTGGAAAAACCATAGCATACTAAAGCGTAATAGACCAAATTTCTGGTGAAAACTTTTAAGAAAAAGTGCTGAGAGGAACATATACAGTGAAGATCCAGCTCATGAAGTTTCATACAGGAACAAGATTATCAGGATGTGGGCTAGACATCATTCATGTCATAATTTGGCCAAGATTCTTGTTGCATTCTGTCCATTTTCTGAAAAATTTACTGAAGTCGAGTTTGAAAATAATGGACATATTTTGTGGCAAAGGAAATTGTAAGACAGAAGAGCATTTGGGGTATGCAAGGGCTAATTCTTATGGCATTTATCCAGGTTTGCAGCTTAAAAGAGAAAAATATTGGACAGAAATATAAGAACGTGCAGTTTGCCAAATGGGAAATGAGCAAAAGCAAGTTAAACATTGAAGTCAAGATGTTTGCAGAAAAGAGGCTATGATTATTAAAAAGAAACACCCTGTTCTGCATTCAGAAAATAGGAAGATACCCATAGGGAGACTCTTTTCATCAAAGACTTCATCTTGTAAAACTGCAAATTTATTTGAAAGTAAAGAGTGTGAAGTGAAAATGCAGCTGAAAGGATTCTTGATCCTCAAAAACAGTGGTCTAAGAAAGTGTGTACCCAAAGTCAGCACAAGGATGATGATGAAGTTGCACAACCATAGTCCACAGAGACCAGGCTACATCTTAAAATGGCAGCAGAACCTAGGTGTTTCTTCTCCAGAGTTCTATTTTTGTAATTGTGAAAGATTCGCGCGGTCTTAATCCAGCGCTTTAGAGATCAACTGAGGTCAGTCAATGTATGACAAGGCTGGAATCCCTGTGAGGAGGTCAGAAGTCCTATTTGTAAAGCTATGACATTGCAGTGTAAGTTACAATGAAGACCCCAGGTTCTGGACATGTCAGAACCATGGACTACTTGAAGAGGAAAACTGCATGCATGATTTAGAGTTGTCTCAAGAGAAAGTGTTTTATCGATAACTGGAGGGCTAGCTGCCAGTCACCACAAGGGTATGAAAAAAAAAATCATGAATGTGGCCTCCTGTAGCACTAGGAATTATAAATAAAACTTGAAGGGTTACTTTCAGCAGCAATAAGTTTGCTGCTTTAATTTTAAATGCCCTTTCTTGTCCTGTCCCAGTTAAGTTGTTTGTGTGGAAAATATGCAGTTGGGTTCTGGAGGGTGCTGGGGATAATTTCCCCTGTGGTTTTTCCTGTTTGGAAAACAGTGTCCAGCTTGCCTCCGGATACAGAGTAACCATTCCTTGACTCCTGCTGTTGGAGGGGTATAAGCCTATGTTGGTAAGAATAAAGAGAGCTGCTTCCCTGGCGAACTGAAACTGGGTGTCTAGAGTACTGTTTAACCTTGGAGTCCCTGGCCAGATTTCGTGCTCCAGCTGTGCGGGCCTAGGCAAGTGGAGGTCATCTGGAAAGAGGTGTAAGCGAATGAGGCTCACCTTCACAAAGGAAGGGGGAGGATTGGATGTAACAGAGTAAAATGGGGTATGTACCATGGGGAATTCCACAGCTAAAGCTCAGTTGGCCACTGAGGAACAGGAATTAAGTTAAGCAAGGAACAGGAAATAAGTCCAGCACTGCACTCTCAGTAAATTTGCTGCCTTAATTTTAAATGCCCTTTTTTTTGTCCTGTCCCAGTTAAGTTGTTTGTGTTGAAAATGTGCAGTTGGGTTCTGGAGGGCGCTGGGGATCAGTTCCCCTGTGGTTTTTCCTGTTTGGAAAACAGTGTCTGGCTTGCCTCCAGATACAGAGTAACCATTCCTTAACTCCTGCTGTTGGAAGGGTATATAAACCCATGTTGGTAAGAATAAAGAGAGCTGCTAAGAGAGCTGCTTCCCCGAGGAACTGAAACTGGGTGTCTAGAGTGCTGTTTAACTTCAGCATCCCTCACCAGATTTCATGCTCCAGCTGCACAGGCCTCAGCAGGTTACATTTTGTGACATTATTTGGATTGTAAAGTTACCTTTTGAATTTTATAATTAGCATAGATGTTTTGCTGGCTAGGTTTACATCATCTTTACACAAACTATGGTTGGGTTGGAAGAGATAATCTCAATTGAAAAAAAATGCCCCCTTCTGGTTGGCCAGTGGGCAAGCCTATAGTATATTTTCTTGATTGATGAATGATGTAGAAGTGCCCAGCTCATTGTGGGCAGTGCAACCCTGGGGCTGGTGACCCTGGGTGCTGTAAGAAAGCAGGCTCTTCCATAGAATGCTGCCTCCATGTTCCTGCCCTAATTGAATTCTTGTCTGGACTTCCCTCACTCATGGACTGAGATGTGAGACTAAAAGCTGAAGCAAACCATTCTCTCCCCATGTTGCTGTTTGTCACAGTGTTTTGTTTTAGCAATAGAAAGTAAGATAAGATAGATGCTGTAATGTTATGTGATATAAAAGAGAAAAAAAAATGGGTTGTGTGATAGAGCCCCAAGTTACACCATTTTATATTTACTAAATTAGATACAACATATAATTCTCTACACACACACATACCTTAAAGAAAGTCAAGCTATTTGGACTGACAATGCTCCAACAAAAACTGTGGAGTAATAGAAACCCCTTTACGAGGGACAAGAAAACTTCTTCAAATAGTTGGTAAGGGTAGTACAAGAGAGTTCCCCAAAAATGTAGGTTATCAATGTTACCCAAGGTTTCCTTTCAGGAGTTGAGAGTGAATTCCTATTGCTGAAGACATCCCACACTTAGGACAAATGGCTCATATGACTTATGCTGGATCGGACCTGAACACCTCTTTCTGTTGTCTAGCTTCCATATTTCTTTAACATAGTATTCAATCAGCCAAGGGAGAGAATCAGTTATATAGTCCTACACACCAGCAACATCTATAAACCACAATAATTACCATTGTTGCAAGATACGCATAAAGGTTCAAGGTGTTGTACTCACATGTCTGTGGCAACCAACAGCTATCTAATTGGACTTCTGACCCACTCAAGAGAAGGGAATTACGTCTTATACTGGAAACCTAGCCAGCTTTCCAGGGCTGGTAATGTCAATGAATCTTAGAAAAGAATCTACTGCTAGACCAGCTTAAGTCCATGCTACATTCTAAATCATACCCTTGTACATACAGGTAAGTGTTGGAACCATACCTCAACAAAAGAGCTTCTGTAGCTGAAGTTTTTCTGTGTCCTGGCCTGCCAGCAGTCTGGACAAATCTCTCCCACTCGAGTCCCCCAAGTAAACATACAGAGACTTACATTACTTATAAACTGCATGGCCATAGCAGGCTTCTTGCTATCTGTTATTATATCTTAAATTAACCTGTTTCTATAAATCTATACCTTGCCATGTGGCTGGGGGCTTACATCATGCTTCTCCTTGTGACGACTGGCAGCGTCTCCCAGCCTCAGCCTTCCACCTTCCATAATTCTCCTCTCTCATTATCCCACCTACACTGTACTTCCTGCCTGGCTACTGGCCAATCAGCATTTTATTTATCAATCAATCAGAGCAATACATTTACAGCATCCCCAGCAAGCTTCTCTATAAAACAAATGGAGGTTATCACAGAAAACTATACCAGGATACCACGCAGATATCAATGGACCATGGGGAGCCCAGTCCCAATGGATATGATGGATATGTCTGTATCACAGATCCTGCATCTATGGCTAAGAAAACATATCAGAAGAAAGGGCAGAAATATTTTTATTTTAAGAGCCAGAATACAGGAAAGTCTTTGTGGAAATTGTATCTCCTTGAAATGACTATATAAACTAGACTAGAATAAGAGCAATGTCAATGAAAATGTCAATGTGGATGGAGGAAATTTTGGGAGGTCCTACCCCTAAATAAAGAACCACAGAAATCTGTTGGCAGCTGAAAGGAGAATTAGCCTATCCCGATGATGAGTGCCTCAATGGTTGTTCAATGCCAGTGGACAGCCTTGAAACCATATACAAACTAACAATAAAAACAAACTCACCAGGTTGTATTTATATGCATATATTTGTGCATACCCATACATACACACAGGTATAAGTAACAATAATTAAAGAAAAAGACCATCAACACTAGAGTGGGGGTGGTGTGACAAGGAAGGAGTTTAATCCCTTCAGGTAATTGGGAAGGGCTGGAGGGAGGAAAGTTAAAGGAGAAACTGATGCAAAATTATTTCAAATTAAAAACAAATAATAATAATAAACAGAAGAAAAACAATCCTCTAGTGGCTAGTTATTGACGCATTAATTTCACCAGGTGTCAACATCTGAAGATAACTTTTAGAAAGAAAAACTAACAAACAAACAAAAACCTTTATCCCTTGCTATGGCAACAAATATAAAACTACTACATGGCAGTAAATAAAACAATTCAATGACACATATACAGAATATTTTAAAGAACCATTGAAAAGACAACAATACAGTCATTTGTCAAGAAAAGGTAGAATATTAAAATAATCACGATAATATATTTCCACAGAGACAGTTTATCCCAAAGTTATGTTGTTGGCTTGCTGTTATCAAATGAGGGTCTAACAGAAAAGTTCTTTTTGATGATTTTCATCATCATGACTGAAGATTTTTGGAATGTGCTGCAGTCTGAAACTCTCACTATCTGATCCTTCACTCTTTCCTACTAACAGTTAGGATTAGGGTTTCTAGTGCTGCAGCAAAGCACTATGACCCAAAAGAAAGTTGGGGAGAAAAGTTCATTATTGAAGAAGTCACAACAGGAACTTATACACGGTAAGGTCCTGGAGGCAGGAGCTGATGCAGAGGTCATTGAATGTTGCTATTTACTGACTTGATTCACATGACTTGCTCAGCCTGCTTTCTTATGGAACCCAGGACCACCAGCCCAGGGATGTTACTACCCTCAATGGGATGGATCTTCCCCCATTGGTCATTAATTAAGAAAGTGTCCTACACCTGAATTTCATGGAGGCATTTCCTCAACTGAGGCTCTTCCTCTTTGATGATCTCTAGTTTGTGTCAAATTGACACACAAAAACAGCCAGTACAGTAAGTCCTAATCTTTTTCACTCTTGTATTCCACGACTGCCTCACCCCAAAAATATCTTGCACATATAATTTTGGCTAGTTGTCTCTTCCTTAGAAAATCAAAATGTCAAAATAGTGTAAGAAATTATAGTTATTGCCATGCCTACAAGGAGCCATGCATGAAGAAGCCAACATTATTGGACTAATTTTAAAACTAGTCTGAAACACTGTAAAACAATGATAAAATATTCTACAAAAGCCACATCTAAGCAAATTTGGGCAGTGTTATATATTTTCTTTGATATTTTACTTTTTTATTATTAACGCTTTTGATGCCCTCTATAGCTTAGAAATTTGAAGGCTTTCCACAACAGGTATTAGGGCTAGACCTTCAAACATGGCTTGCTGAAGGTGATAGTGAGCATCTACTAATATCATTTTGTTGCAGAGTCAAATTCTATAACATTATGATTGAATAACTCTAACCTGCCTCATGGAAACTCCCTGGGAATTTAATTCCACATGTTCATGTTTGCTACCATCTGTTTACAGAAAAATGCCACTAGTCTGTTGGACTACTAGCTGGCATTAAGTGATTACCACTTTTAAGGACTGAAAAAAATATTTTCAGAGTTCTAGCCTTAGTCCAACATGGTGATTCAGAAACAGACACAGGTATACCAGTCACACATATATAGCTCTAGAATCTTCGGGGGTCCTCTGCTACAGAATTCTTAGCCCAAACCCTCCCAATCACACTTTATCACCTATGCATATACATACAAAGTGTCACTTGTTGTCCTTACACCATTTGTTCTCTGATAACTCGATACATACATACATACACACACACACACACACACACACACACACACATTGTCTATATTTAGCTTTACTAAGAAATTATAGAACATTAGCTACCAAAATGCAAACACAAAGCAGAAGAAATCTTGAATTTCAAAGGCAGATTCCTAGATTCTTCTTCCTTTGTCAAAAAAAATATATTTGTGGGGCTTTAATTGAGGGTTTAGAGTTCTTTGGGTGGCAGAAATCATCTGCTGGAATGGGCAGAAGACTCAGCATCTTCTGGGAGCCACCCCTCATAGTCTCATAGCTGCTGTATCACATTTACTAAAGGTAAGAAGACAGACCACTTCACATTGAGTATATTCCTAAGATAAAGCTTTTCCTCCCAAAAGACCACTAATCAACTTACCCGGAGGCTACATTAGCAAAAGATGACAAAAAGAGATAAACCGCTAAATGTTTAAGTCTTTTAAGGATGAGGAAAAGAGTAGAAATATGGTGTAAGAGGAGTAAAATTCTAAGGAAGGGAGTAATAATGACTAAGACCAATCGGGTAGCCAAAGACAAAAACAGAGCCGTTAGCTGTCAGAGGTGGTGGTGGTTTATTAAAAAATATACAAGACTTGGACTTCTAAACTTGGTATTTATACTCAGTTTCTACTCAAATTTTTTTTCTCATGTTATTTAACCTCATTGATCTTCACTGTCTTCAAATAATATGTCAATAAAAATTTTTCACATGAAGTTACTTGAATCCTGTTCATTCTATAAATTGTTATTCTCTAGAACCATAACTAATACAGGATTCAAGCAACTCTTTGTGAAACATTTTATTTTCATTTTTTGTGAAGATAATGAAATATGTATATAAACCATAAATAGGGGATTTATTAGAATATCTTATAGGCTGCAATTCAGGTAATCCAACAATGGCTGACTGTGAATGAAAAGTCCAAGTATCCAGTAGTTGCTTAGTCCACAATGCTGTATATCTCATCTAGTTTCAGTATATGCTGGAATCCAGAAGAAGTAGGCTCTAATGCCAGTCAAGAATTGGACTTGCTAGCAAGGTGAGAACCAGCAAGCAAAGAACTTTTCATGTCTGTGGGGTATACATGCAAAGAGGGTGCCGAGAGAAATTTAGAAAAATAGAGCTTAAGCTTTAAGCTGTTTATGCAGAGAGTGGATACAAAGGATGGCTAAGAGGAAGTTAGCTTGGGTTGTTTGTACAGAGATTAGAGATGAGTGGTGAGGAAGGAAGCTAGCTCAAATTATTTATGCTAAGATAAGATACTAAAAACAGGAGATGATGTCAGGGCATAAACAACTTGTAAATAGGGTGACCTTTAAAATGATTGGTTGGTTCCTTCACCTCCTCCTGGGGTTTGGAGGTTTTCTGGTATAAAAGAGGCTTACTGCCTATCAATAAACGAGTTCTTGCTTGACTTGACTCCCTGCTGCATCTGATTGTCTCTGACTAAGAGAAGGCTGGAGAATGGGCAAGCAGTGCACACTTACCTTTCCTCAGTTCCAGGCCACCTCCTCACAGGTGACCTAAGTTCCCAGTGGGGCAGGTCCCCACATATGTCTTTATATTGGTCCCCAGCAAAGGGTGGCCCAGAAATGATCCCATTGTCCCACCTCAGGATCGGGATTCAAGTCTTTCCTCCTCAACATTCAAACTAAAGACATGTTCTTTCTCAGCATGAGTGATCTGGACTAAAGTCAAGCCTACATAGATTGTCCTACTTCGGATTAAGCAAAAATCCCTGATAGGTGTTCTCTCCAGTTTTGGGTTTATTTCCAGATGTAGTCAAGTTGACAACCAAGAATAACTGTCACAAATCTATATAAAAAAAATCCTTTCTCAAAGTACACCTTATGTTCCCTTAGGAAAGTTTAATTGGTCTAACTCACTACAGAAATTTAAAGAAAAAAGAAGTCAAATGTCAACTCTTCTACATACAATTTCTATAAACTATTTATATGGTAATTTATCTAGTGCTATTTCTCCTCAAACTTAGACATCACAGGACAGATAATGATTTATAAATTATGAGTTAGGAAAAGGTCAAATGATTAATCAGTTTTATTTAAACTCTTGTGCCTTTGGGGCTCATAATAATGATATTTGAGTGATTTCATAGCACATGCTAAAGCTGTATCTCAGAAGTTATCTCTATCAGAACATGCAGCTTTTTGCTGTGTAAAATGGTATGACTCCATGTGAAACAAAAAGAAATCTCATCTGTTTTATTTATGTAACTCAAGGCTTTGTTGTAGAGTTTCTATTCTGGGGGTTGAGGTGCTGTCTCGTAGATGAAATTAAAAAGAGAAAAAGGAAAAATGGAAAAAGAATGCCATGCTTGACATGATGACATATCATCACTACTTTTCATAAAAGTGCATCCTAGAGTAGGATGATTTGACAGGAAAGCAAAAAGCATTTTAAGGGAAGAGATGTACATGTGAAAACCCTGCTTAAAATCTTACACGCTACTCTTCTAATTAAGTTTCATTAGAGTGATAGGGATGTCCTTATGAAGATACTAAAAAGATTCATACAGCATCTCTAATATCAAGATTTCTTTTGACTTCCCAATAGAGGGACACTTTGCACTTTGCACTTTGCACTTTTGCACTTTGCACTTTGCACTTTGCATCAGAACTGATAAATCATGCCCATTAGTACAGTGCATTTGTTTTAGTAAATTAATGAATATTATTATATCACTAAAGCCCATAATGAACCTGCTGTGGATATTCCTCTGTATAAATAAAATGCTGATTGGCCAGTAGTCAGGCAGGAATTATAGGTGGGACAAGCAGAGGAGAGAATTCTGGGAGCAGAAAGGCTGAGTCAGCAGATGCTGCCAGCCACCACCATGAGTACCAACATGTAAGATACTGGTAAGTCACGAGCCATGTGGCAAGGTATAGATTTATAGAAATGGGTTAATTTATTTATTATTATGTCTACAGAAAGGATTTATTTTATGTCTACAGAAAGGATTTACTGTGGTTTGAAACAGTCAAGCTACCAAAAACTTTAATTTCAATCAAGAATAGACTTGAAATTAGATTTTAAATATTTTCATTTTTTTTTAAATTCAAAGAACCTACAGAAAATGAAAAATACTAGAATGTTGTCTTCTTTTGTCAGATACCTTAAAGACTCTATTGACAGAATTACCAACTTCACATTACAGTAGTGCCCTTCTGATGAGGGCACCCTCAGACTACCAGTTAAGAATGGCAATTGAAAGCCATGATGAAGTTGAGCTTGATACTAAAATATTTTAATTTGGGGAAATATGGGTGGAGCCAAATATATGTTGGTGTTCTTTTTATATTTTTAAACTAATTGACTATTTTAGAGTGGATCTCTGCAAATAATATAGACTGTTCATATTACCCCTCTGCTATTTCTTGTTATTTCATCTGGTATTAATATCATCAGAACTGATAAATCATGCCCATTAGTACAGTGCATTTGTTTTAGTAAATTAATGAATATTATTATATCACTAAAGCCCATAATGAACCTGCTGTGGATATTCCTCTGTATAAATAAAATGCTGATTGGCCAGTAGTCAGGCAGGAATTATAGGTGGGACAAGCAGAGGAGAGAATTCTGGGAGCAGAAAGGCTGAGTCAGCAGATGCTGCCAGCCACCACCATGAGTACCAACATGTAAGATACTGGTAAGTCACGAGCCATGTGGCAAGGTATAGATTTATAGAAATGGGTTAATTTAAGATAGAAGAACTAGATAACAAGAAGCCTGCCATGGCCATACAGTATGTAAGCAATATAAGTCTCTGTGTATTTACTCAGTTGGGTCTGAGCGGCTGTAGGACTGGCGGGAGAGAGAGATTTGTCCTGACCATATGCCAGGCAGGACTGGAGAAAACTTAAGCTACATGAACCTATTCTCTTTTTTGTGCCACATAGTTTTAGAAATGTGCATTGTCATGGACCTACTCATCATCATAGTGTCAAATAGATTGTCACACTAGAAACTTCACTCTCCTGTCTCTGTTGGCCTCCACTGAATCTCCTGAAACACTGAAGTATCAACTGCTTCCACAATTTTACCACAGAGTATAATATGATGGGAATCATACAGTATATGTATTTTGGGGACTTCTTGAAAAAAGTTTATATTTGACAGTTTTCCAATGTCCCTTTATGGATTAAAAGCTCATCTATTTTTATCACCTAATAACATACCAGCTTATAGATATAATATAGGTTATTTACCCATTTGCCTTTTTGTTGCTGTAGTTTGGGTGGAGAGAGCTGATTAGTTTTTCTATTTTGTTTTGAGACAGAATTCTCCTAATGATTTCTAGGTTTTCTTGCTTCAGCCTTCTAAGTGCTGGTGTGACAGGTGTGTATCAGTATGGCAAACTCATTCATTCCAAGTATGAAGAATATTCCAGTTTGTAGCAATAGAGAATAAAAGATTATTTGCATCTTTTTGTGTGGATAAATTTTTATACTGAGTTAAGTAAATCTCTAGGAGTATAGTTTCTAGGTTACTTGGGAAGCTGATGTTTAACTTTATATGAAACTTCCTATTACCCTTAGTGGCTATTCTATATTATATTTCTAAAAGCAAGAATGAATGAAATTTCCAGTTGCTCCTTCATTTCTGCTAGTTGGTATTATCAGAGCACTTCTATATTAGTGAGTATTATTTGAATAAGTCTGTTGTTATTTCATTACTTTTTTATTTTATTCAAAATAATTTTTCATATAGTATGTTCTCATTATGATTTCTTCTCCACAACTCCTCTGGGATCCATCCTACTCCCTCCCATCCAAAGCCACATCTCTTCTGTCTCTCCTTAGAAAACAAAGGGGCATATAAAGAATAATAATAAGATAAAATAACACAAAGAAAAGTAAACTAGAATGGGATAAAACAAACAGAAAAAAAAGAACAAAAGAAAAAACATGAGAAACATAGATGTAGAGACATACACATTTATACACACAGGAATCACATAAAAAAACAAAACCAGGAGCTTTAATAATTATGCAAAGGACATGTAACATCTAAAAAAAAAAGAAACCCCCACACAAAGAAACCCCAAAATACCACTAAATTTATTTTGTGTTAGCCATCTCCTTCTGAGGGTGGACCCTGCCCTTAACAGTTGTATATATCCCCAGTGAGACTCCACTAGAAAAAACTAGTTAGGGTTGCTGCTGCTTTGACAAACTTCAAAACTTCCCAGAATCTTTAAAAGTTCAAGAAAGTAAAAATTCCACTCATTTTAAAACACCCAAAGTCTATGTCAGAAGTTCAAAATCTCTCTAGAGTATGTACCATCTCTCTAAATTAGCCAGTCCCTAACATATCCAAAGTCTTTCAACTATGAGCTCCAGTAAAAGCTAAAAATGCAAGTTAAATACTTTCTTATTTTAAGAAAGAGGAACCATGGCATGGATTTATTCAAATCGAAGCAAAAACACAAATTCAATAGTGTAATCCTCAGTGTGTGGCTTCTGGGACTCATCTTGTGCTCCTAATTGCTGGAGCAGACATATCTCTGTGGCTTTGCCTTCCACAGTAAATATAGAACATCTTCTAGGTGCAGACCAACTCCACTGCACAGTTTTGATGGTTGTCCCAGGTACTGGCATGTCCAAATTCTGGGCTCTCCTTTCCAACTGCTCTGTGCCTTCACAAATAGCCCTTCCTGGCCTCTCACAGTACTAAGCCCCTGCTGCTTTCTATCACTCTTTCATGCCTTCAAAAGCAGTACCACCTCGAAAATGATGACACATTATCAATTTCAGCTGCTAACATAGGTTATGCCAGCTTTGGCTGCTTCTGTGTGCTTACCCTGAATAAGTGCTTTCCAGAAGTTTTTGCCTCAGTGATGCTGGTCTCTTCTTATTAACATCTTCACATCTCTTTCTTCATTCTGACCTGACCAATATTAATGGTCCAAGCAAAAAATCAAAACAAAACAAAAAAGGAAAAGAAAAAGCTTTCCCTTTAGTGGTTCTCACCTCTCATTAATCACAACTGTTTCTTGAATCCTCAAGTGACCACAGATTGTAAATTCAAAATATCAGTGGTACTTCATGAAGTCTTTAAATGACTCTCAAAATTTGACTCTGGGACCTCACAAGCTAGGACTCTAGAAAGCTCTCGACATTATCTTCTAACTTCCCTCAATAGCTCATTATGCTCTGAACACTCAATGGGTTTTCTAGCTCAAAGTTCTAAAATCCTTCCACAATCCTCTACAAAATATGATCAATTTTGTTAGCACAATGTCTTACAAGCATGGTGTTAATTTCTTAGTTACTTTGCTATTGCTGTGATAATACACTGTTATGAAAGTTAACGTGGGCAGGAAAGGGTTTATTTCATCTGACATTTAACAGTCCATCTCTGAGAGGGTGTCTGCGCAAGAACTCAGGGCAGGAACCTGAGCCAAAACTAGAACAGAAGCCACATAGGAATGATATATACCAGCTTGCTTCCAATATCTTGGTTATTCAGTATTTTGATAACATCCAGGACAATCTGCTGAGAGGTAGCAACACCAATTCTGTTTATGGCCCTCCCACATCAATCAGGTTTCAAGAAATGATCAACAGACTTGCCTATAGGCAATCTACTGAAGGCATTTTCTCATTTGAGGTTCCTCTTTTGAGATTACCGTAGCCTGTTCCAAGATGACAAAATACTAACCAAGACAGGTACTCATGCTGTGTACCTCTCCAGGCATTATTCATCAGTCTTAAGATTTCTTTGTATCTTTTGTCCACTAGTCTCATACTAGATATGTGTTTTGCAAATATTTTATCCTAGTCTGTGTTTTTTTCATTATTTGATTTATATTCTGCAGAGCAAACCTTTTCATTTTATCCATTTACTTTTGAGACATCATCTTGCTATGCAGCCAAGGCAAACTCACAATGTAGACTACGTAGGCTGGGAACTCACAATACTCCTGCCTTTGTGTCTCAAGGAGATCATGCCTTTGTATTGCTATGAATTTCAACATGATTTTAACTTTAATACAGTCTAATTTATCTGTCATTCTCAATATTTTGTGTTCTGTTATTTTTTTAAAGCTATATAGCATTGCATATTTTTTTTTTTTGCTCAGCTTAATTTTCATGTGGATCTTGGATATCCAAGTAGTCTATAAATATTTGCTGAAATAACTCTGCACTTTGCTTCTTTGACAGATCAATTGGTTTATTTCTATGTTTAACTCTGAGTTGTCTATTTTGTTAAACTGCTGTTCTAAGGCAGACTACCTTGTTTACTCTAGATGAATAGTAAACCCACAGGCAGCTTAACTTGTAAGAAAAAGCTTCTCCCTGGTAGATCAGGTGGTCAGAACCACTTTTAGGCATTTTAGCTTGTCTGAAAGTGTTTCTCATCTGTCCTTATTGTTTATATATGCTTGGGGAGAAAGGACAATGTATCTGTCACTTGCAGGAAATTCCTAAAGCCCTTGAATTGTTTTATATATTAATGAAATTCCCTATAGGATAGAATGTTTCACCTGCTGTCCATGTTAATTTTCTGAAAATTTGGGACAGGCCAGTGTTATTTGAGAAGAGGAACAATAAAATAAGAACCCTCCAAATCGTCCTATGGGCAATGCATGGGTCATTTTGTTGATTAATGATTGATATTGGCATCACCCACCAATGTGGGTGATGCCAATCCTCGGCAAGTATAAGAAACCAAGCCATGAGGAGGAAGCCATTGAGCAGCATTCCTCCATGGCTTCCTCTTCAGTTTCTGTCTTGATTTCCCTCAGGGATGGTGTATAACCTTAAAGTGGTAAGAAGAAATAAACCCTTTCTTCCCCAGGATGCTTTTATTATGGTGTTTTCTTAGAGCAAAAGAAATCCTAACCAGAGCAATTCCTTAATAATATCCTGTGCCTTACAAACATTTGACCAAGGTGGAAGGTTTATTTGTGGAAAAAAAACTGCAGTGCCAAGTATCTGTGACTCAAGTTTGTAATGACAGGCATCTTGAGATTATTAATTTTCCCATCAGTGAATATAGGCTTTATTTCAAGTTGTTTAATTTTCTTATATCTTTAATTAGATGGTTATGATTTTCCTCAAATACTTCTTGACTAGGATTTAATGGGTTTATGCCTAATGTTTTCCTGGCATTGCCTTCTTCTCCTTTTAGATAGAAAGCTAATGTAAATGAAAAAGTTTTTTAAAATTTAGACACTAGTGATTATTTCTAGAATGTAGAGAAGAAATAGTCTTTTGAATATAGCCAGGTGTTATAAAAAATCTTTTAATAATTGCTTATTACATCCAGAAGTGGTTTTGTTGCTAATTTTGGAAGATTTTCTACACAGTTGATGTTACTATCTGTGAATATGGAAATTTATTTTGCTGTCATTACTAGGATTTCAAGAATGATATTGAACAGGAGTGACAAGGGTCTTTCTTAATCTGTTTTTTTAACCTCTGAAGATAATGTTACCTGTAGAATTTTTCATAAGTGTTCTCTTGTTTTGTTTTGTTTTCTGAGTCAAGGGTTCTCTGTGTAGCCTTTGCTATCCTGGAACTTATTCTGTAGACCAGGCTGGGCTCAAGGATGTAACATGAATCTTAAAATGCATCAGCAGCCCTCATGGATCGTATATTCTGCTACAGAATCAGGTAATGAATCATAGTCAATGAGAACTAATATGGAGGAAAATGAAACATGGCAGAGAAGCTAGAGGCCAGGGTTTTAAAAAGTCTTCTTTGAGATAGCCACATTTAAGCTAAGACCAATGAGGAAAAGACATACTCATAAATCTAAAAGAAATAAGTAGGATGACAAAAGCTTAGTCCAGGCTGGTTGTGTATTTGGTGAGCCAATAGAGTCAAGAAAGAAAGGAAAGACAGACTAGGAGAAACACTGGGTATGGAGACTACTAAAAATCACAAAGAACAAAACCCAAAACAAAAAACAAAGATAAAAATAAAACAAACAAAAAAACTCAACACGAAAGGATTCAACAAGTATTAGGATAGAGACATAGATCCAGTGATAAAGTCCTTCCTAATATGTGTGAGACCCTGGTATCTAGCCCAGCACACCAAAAGTCAATTTACAAATAGAAATACTACCTTGGTTAATATTGAATCTGGTTATTGTAAAGAGACATCTGTAAATGAAAGGGTTTATTATTATTATTAGGAGGTTGATGTTTGTGGTTCTGGGTATGCGTAATTTCTTTAAGCAACAACAGATACTTATATTAAAATGAAAAACTACCAGACACTATTTTTTTTTAAATATGTGTTTGGTTTAAAGTGTGCTGCTTTGCTTATTGCTTACACAGTGTTAACTGGGAAAATTGCTTAAGCTTCCTAGATCACAGGAGAGTAAGTAAAGAAATGAATTCAGTGGATTAGACATTCTAAGAGTTGATGAGATTGTTTTTGAATGCAGGGGGTTTTACAAGTGATGAACCTGGCATGGTGTGTGACTAGGGTGGACTGTGGTATGAGATGGAAGACAGCAGATAATGCATGCACAATGCAATGTGAGATCTTTGGACAAGAAATACTGTGTCTTCATTAACTCCTATGGAAGCTTCAAGTTTCTACTTGAAAAAAAAAAATAAGTTTAGTTCCAGTTCAGTTTAGCACTGTGGTACTATTTGAAAACTTCCACATGACTTGTAGAGATGAAAAAAGAATTCACAAGTATTTAAATTCAAGAATTCACCAAGCTTATACTTTAGATGAAAGTATTATCTTAATTAGAAAATCAGTGGATCAAGGTAAGACATCTAAACTAGTAGAGGAAGAATAGCTAGTTCATCCAACAGAGTGGCAAAACCCTTAAAGGAATGAGCATGTGAGAAAACTCACACATGGCAGGAAGACACATATTTAGTGATAGACCCCAGACCCAGGGTACTACCTTCTCAGGTGGGCGCCCCAAGAACTCAGACTCTGGTTCAGTTGATGCAACAGCAAGAGGTTTATTGTTGCAGCTGTACAGTTGAGCTAACTCAGCTCCAGAGAGCAAGAGTTGCATCTTACTGCAGCCACATAGGTACTTTTAAAGGAAAAACCCACAAAAGCCATAAGATTACAATTTCCGTACAATTTCATTTCGATTGATTTATGTCTAGAGGCTAATTTCATAAGATCATGGCCTGATCAAAGGGTGGGTACAGTCACATCCGCATGCACACCCCCCCCAAACCTGGGGGGGCGGTATCAGGGCCGGAGTGGAGTTTACACAAAGGTCACAGTGGTCCTTCCTGGAACACTTGCAATTGTCCCAGTCACAGTTGAGCGTGTCTCTTAACAGAAATCTCTTTTACATTGTTACATTGTTGCAGGAGTGGTTGAATAATGGCTGAGTCAGGTTGCCCCTGGAACTAGTTTTCTTTTTAGTTCCTCATTCTCCTGGGGCTTGGGGGTTGTAAGCCTGAAGGGTTAGGGTCTTTCATTCCCCCATTTTCTTTTGGCAAATTTTAATCTTAAAATTATTGTATCTTATTTTTCAGTAACCTTTAAAGCTTGGTATTGTTGAGTTAAAACAAGGGCCTGTACAACAGATAATCTCTCCCGTATAAATTGCAGTAACATCTTTAAAATGCACGGGCCAAAGGTTAAAAGCAGGAGTAAAATAAGCAGGGATCCCATGATTACAGATATCAGGGTTGTCATCCATGGGGACCTATTAAACCATCCTTCAAACCAGCCTTGTTGGGCTTCCTGGTCTCTCTGTCTTTTATCCAATCTAGCTCGGGGCTTTTCCATGGAGTCCCTGACCATCCCTGAATTGTCTACATAAAAACAGCATTCTTCTCCTAAGGCGGCACAGAGACCACTTTCTTTTAGGAATAGTAGATCCAATCCTCTTCTATTCTGGAGTACTACTTCTGACAGGGAGGTAAGGGACTGTGCTAGCTTCGAAACCGACTGCTCCAATGCTGGGAGTTCCTCATCGACTGCAGCCTGGAGGGTTAAATAATGCTGATTCTCCTGAATTGGGGCTGCTGTCCCTGTCCCAACCCCTACAGCGACTCCGAGCCCTAGCAGAGCTGCCAGAGTTAGAGACACAGGTTCACATCTGAAGCGAGTGGGGTGGCTGGAATAGAAATTTTCAAGGGTGCCTGCCGGGTGGAAATATATTCTGGGGATGATCTGGACCATCGCACAGAAGCCTCCCTCTGTTTCTAACCTTTTAAGGACTTCAATGGATACACAAGGGGTCAGCCCGGTGGTGCAGGCCCACCATGAGTCTTTAAGTGAAATGATGTACGGTCCCTGTATATCAGAGGTTGGGATGGTCTTATCGCAGAGGCTAACTTGTGATCCTGTAGGTTGCCCAATGCAAAGGCCTGCCCTGTTAACTCCAGTTAGGGTTAGTTTAGGGATCGCATTCCAGCGACAAGTTTCCACTCACCGATGGCATAATTTCCAATAGTGGCAATTCCCTCATAATAAGGGGGTGCTGCCCCTTATTATAGCCAGCAGGGATCTGCTAAGCTAGGCTTGGTTTGGTTGATGATCCCAAAAGCTCCCTCTATCAGGTTGAGCATTCTTTTCCCGGTGCCCTGTGGGTGCCACGCATTGGGTTTTATAGTGTTGGTAACTACCCGAGTCAGAGTGGTGTCCTGGCTCAGGGTACATCGAGGGGTTGGCCCCATAGGTCTGGGGGTGTCTCTTGTTCCGCCAATACTTTGTTTGGCCCCAAGACTTGTGGAGGGATTGAGGGCACAAATCTATGGGAAAGGGTGATGAGGGCCCCCCAATCATATCCCATAAGGCTGTAATGTTGTAACCCCCGGGTTCCTGGTATCTTGGAGGGGTCTTTGCAATTAAATTTCAGTCGGAGATTGTGCCTACCTTGGCCTGGATAGCAAACATGCCCACAATCTTTCCATTCAACTGAAAGGGGGTCATTACCTTGCTTTGTGTCCCATTTTCCTGTCATTCTACCAAAAGACGATGTCTCACAACCCCATTTATCACAGTAGAATTGCCATGGGGTGTTACATCCCGAGTAGTGGGTGTTTTTGTTCCCAGGACAAACATACCCGTCATCAAACCAGGCCACATCATGAATCTTTTCACCTAGAGTTTCGAGGATCTTTTTGAGGTCTGCTTCCATCTCATTTGGATATCCAACTCCATATGGGCCGATGAAAGATTCAGTAACCAGAACAATATCAGTGTCTGCAGCAGTTAGGGTCCAGGTAGTTGTTCCTGGTATATGGGGGTTATTCATAGACAGTGTCCCAGTCGTCCCCATTATGAAGACCAATGTCAGACACGCACGATTTTGAGCTTTAGAGGATTTTGAGTTCGCTGAAGCTTCCATCTGGGAGCTGTAGGGTCCTTGTTGGTCTCAGCAGCTGCTGACTTGACATGGGAGGCGTGGATCCAGGCAGCGATTCCGTCGACCTTGATGGCTGCTGGGTTGGTCAGCAACGCGATGTAAGGTCCCTTCCAGCGAGGTTCCAGGGTCTTGGTCTGATGTGTGCGGACGTAGACAGAGTCTCCAATCTGGAAATGAGGCACATTAGGTGGTTTGGACTGGTACACAGCTGCTAGCAGTTTCCAGACTTGGTTCTGGATGAGTTGTAGGGCCTTCAGGCGTGCCTGGAGACTGGGGAATGTAGCAAAGGAGTCTATGTCAGGCCCCAACAGGTTTGCTATTGGAGGAGGGCCCCCATAGAGGATTTCATAGGGGGTTAATCCAAAGAAAGCAGGAGTGTTCCGAACCAGGAACAAGGCCATGGGGAGGAGTTCGACCCAGTCTCTAGTGCCAGTCTCCATCGCTAATTTAGTGAGGGTCTCTTTGAGGGTTCTATTGGTACGTTCTATCTGTCCTGAACTTTGGGGTCAATATGTGCAATGTAGCTTCCAATTCAGCTCCAAAATTCTGGCCACCAACTGACTTACCTGGGAAACGAAGGCGGGGCCATTGTCTGACCCTATTACCTTGGGCAGGCCAAAACGGGGAAAAATCTCTTCTAAGATCTTTTTGACCACCACTTGTGCCAACCCACGCCGAGAACGTGTCTATAAAAACTAAGAGATATTTAGCTCCACATCGTCCTGGGCGGATCTCAGTGAAGTCCACCTCCCAGTTTTTTCCTGGGCAGGATCCTAGAGCTCTGGCCCCTCCTGGCAATACCTGAGGATTGGCATTTACCTTGGCACAAGGAACACAGGACCCTGTAACCTGCTTAATCAGGGAATTTAGGTTGGGTATGAAATAGAACTGTTCTTCTCTCTGTAGTAGCTCTCTGAGCTTTTTATGTCCTAGGTGGGTCAGGTGGTGGAGGTCAGTCACTAGCATTCTAGCCATCTTTGGGGTAGGACTGTTTTGTCCTAAAGTCTCCAAGCTCCTTCTTGTTCATCATATTGCACCCCTATCTTCTGAATAACATCCAGGTCTCTATCTGAATATTTATATCTTGGGATTTGGGGCTGTTCTCTAGGCTCTTTTAGGATGAGTATCTCTTCACCTAGAGCGGCGGCCTTGTCTGTTTCATCGGCCATTCTATTTCCCGGAGCTACCGGGTCATCTCCTTTTTGGTGTCTGGGGCAGTGTATAATGCTCAGTCTCTTGGGCAGGTAAAGGGCTTCTAAGAGATCCTCCTTTAGGTTGGGAAATTTTTCTTCTATAATTTTGTTGAAATTATTTTTCTGTGCCTTTGAGCTGATATTTTTCTCCTTCCTCCACTCATATTATTCTTAGATTCTTTTCATAGTGGCCCAGATTTCCTGGATATGTTGTTCAAGAGTATTTTAGTTTTATCATTTTCTTTGATCTATGCATCTGTTTCTTCTTTATTTTATTTTATAATATAATTTAATTCTACATATCAACCATGGATTCCCTTGTTCTTCCCCCTTCTGCCCCCATCCCCTCCCCCTAGCCCATCCCCCATTCCCATCTCCTCCAGGGCAAGGCCTCCCCCCAGGATTGAGATCAACCTGGTAGACTCAGTCCAGGCAGGTCCAGTCCCCTCCTCTCAGGCCGAGCCAAGCGACCCTGCCTAAGCCCCAGGTTTCAAACAGCCAACTCATGCAATGAGCACAGGACCTGGTACCACTGCCTGGATGCCTCTCAAACAGATCAAGCCAATCAACTGTCTCACCCATTCAGAGGGCCTGATCCAGTTGGGGGCCCCTCAGCCTTTGGTTCATAGTTCATGTGTTTCCATTTGTTTGGCTATTTCGCCCTGTGCTTTATCACCTTGGTCTCAACAATTCTCGCTCATATAAACCCTTTTCTTTCTCTCCAATTGGATTCCCAGAGCTCCACCCGGGGCCTGTCTGTGGATCTCTGCAAGCAGTTCCCTCAGTCATTGGATGGGGTTTCTAGCACGACAATTAAGGTGTTTGGCCATCCTATCACCAGAGTAGGTCAGTTCGGGCTGTCTCTCGACCATTGCCAGCAGTCTATTGTAGAGGCATTTGTGGATTTCTGTCGGCCTCTCTAGCACTTTGCTTCTTCCTATTCTCATGTGGTCTTCATTTACCATGGTCTCCCATCTGTTTCTTCTAATGTGTCTTCAATACTTGAGATTCATTCTTACAGTTCTTATATTCATTACAGAATCTTGCTTTTGTGGTTCCTGTTCATTGTTTGTGTTTTCATAGATTTCTTTAAGTGATTTTATTTATTTCCTCTTCAAATATCTGTATCATATGCATAAAGCCTGTTTTAAGGTATTTTACTTGTGATTCAGCTACGTGGGAATATTAAGGGCTTACTGTGATAATATTTTAGGTTCTGTTGTCCTGGCTATTATTGATGGTGTTTTCATGCTTGCATCTAGGCATCTGTAATTCTAGGTGCTGATATCTGATCTTGTCTGTGTTGGGTGGGTTTTTGTACCTTGGTTTCTGTTTCCTCCCTTGTTCTTAAGAGTATGGTGGTTGTATATTGCTTGGTTGGAAACAATTCGGTGGTTCTGATAGGTGTAGATACTGGTGGTTCCAGGTAAAATGTGTTTCTGGGTACTTGATTTGTAATAAAATGTCAAAGTCAAAAAAGTAAAAGAATAAATAAATAAATGTTACCATGACTTATTAAATGATGACATGATCACTCATGGCATGGTTGAGGTAAAATTCTTATATAGTAGATATGAAGTAAATTATAGCCAGAGGCATCTGGGAGACTCCAGAGTAGGGTAAAAAAAATGGTGGAATAAGCATGACCAGTAGAATGAACCAGGACATGAGAGGTAAGGAGGGGGGAGCAAGACAGAAAGAAGAGAAAGGGGCAACTGGACCAAGAAAGGGAGCCGTGAGAAGTCATAGCAGCAATGTCAGGGTTATATAGGGAAGAGAAGCTGGAGGGAAGGGAAGGGAAGAGGGATGGAGAGGTTTATGATTGTGGGCGTGATGAGAAGAGCGGAGAGGAACCAAAGGTACTAAGCAAGCCCACTGGCCAGACTGTGCTTCTGTATACACATAAGCAGCACAGTTTGCAAGGTTTCTTTGGCAATAACATAGGAGTGGAGCAAATGGGAAAAAGTAAATTTTAATATGCATTACATACTACCATATGTTATAGTTTCCATTGTTTATCTCACCTGATAGCATTCAAAAACTAGAGAGTCAGTAGAAAATTAATTGCTTAATTAATAGTTAACAATTAGAATTCAATATATCATTTTTTAAATAAAACAACAAGCAGATTTTCAACTTTCATCCCTTTAGCTTTAATTGCTACATTAAGAAAGGTATTCCAAAATTGTATAAAATGATTTTTTACAGTGACTATTGACACTTGATGTATGTTCAGCATTTTAGGAACAGAATCAATGATGTGCCCTTTGTCATGGAAAAATGAAAATGTGATAATGGCATATAGTACATCTGGCATGTTGATTAAACTGAATTGTCATTATTGATTCTACTATTTCAGTTTTCTAAGAAATAAAAAAATGAGAGGAAATGGCAAAAGGATTCCTCACCAGTAATCTCAAATAAGCAGGTGTCTTCAAGTGTTGTTTTCCTAAGGCAGGAGCAGAATGAATGAGGTGATTTGATTCTTGAGCCCAGAGGGATCCATTTTGTTGTCAATTAATTTCTACTGTTTCACTTATTGAGATTATGCTTTCTCAGTACATGATTTAATTAATGAACATAATCCAAAGGCATTCAGAGTTTATTTAAGAATAGTGAATTCTAGCATCATTTACACAGTATTAGAAATGATTATTCTTGCTTCCATGACTGAAAAGAAGATCTGCTGCTATACTAGGAATCTCAGTCACAACATAACATGAAGCACATTTTCACAGATTTATGGAGTGAGACAACACATCACTGCTGAATATACAGACTGAATGTGTTTTTCTCTGCGACTATGCCATGTGCCCTTCCACTGCTCCTAACTCATGCATTGGTTTTGAATCGTGATTTTGAATTTATAGAAATAGCAACAGATTCTGGAAAACCCTGTGAAGGGTAACTAATCAAATATGTATAAATCCTTTCTCAATCTTTCATGTCCAATATTGCATAAAATTATTTGTCTTTCACCATCATACTTATTTTCAAATTACTTCAGTTCAAGAAATACCATCTAATACCTCTGATAAGCAAGCATGATACTGAGGACAATGAGTGTCATTTCTCCCTAGAGCTCACGGTAAATACGGTTGTACCAGCATTGAGAGGTTCAGGATATTTACTTATTATCAAACCATATATTGGTAGTTTGAGTGATGCTTGTGAGACATTAATTTTAATTGAGTTCAACCTCACTCACGTCTACTGAGCTGAGTGTGAATTACTCACCATTTTACCTACTGAGCAGAAGGCCTAGCACAAGCCCAGTTTAAAACATGTGCATTGAATATATATCTCCTGTGGAAAAACTTTCTCCAAGTGTTTAAATTCAAAAGGAAAAACAGTGTTCTCAAACATATGTCCCTCCCTTTAAGAACTTTAAGGCACTTTTAAGCAAAAATGATTAATACTTTATGTGTGTGTGTGTGGGGAGTTGAGACAGGGTTTCCCTGTATAGCTTTGGGGGTTGTTCTATAAGTCACTCTATAGACCAAGCTGGCCTCAGACTCACAGATATCCACTTGCTTCTACCTCCTGAGTGCTGGGGTTAAATGTATGCAGCACTACCATCATCTGACTGCAAAAATAAATTTAAAAATATTTTGCTACCCATCTGTTCAATTTTTTCTATTACATACTCTAAGAGTTATTGTTTGTTTTTTCCTCTCTAAAATTGTTTGGTGTGAAGGGTTATTCTTACTGTGAAACATGAATTAAAGATTAATCCCTACAGCTTATTTGTAACAGTGGCTTATCACAAATCCTCAGTGTTGATTTTTTGGCATTTGCCAAATGCCCTGCTTTTACAAATTTAATGCTTCACTTTGAATATTCAAATTCTGGAGTATAATCCTGTACTTCCAGTTATGTAATAACAAAATGATCTGGGCTTTCATTTGTCAGTTTCCATACCCATGTGCTGTGTCCTCTTGGATCTTTAAATTTTTGATTCTAGGAAAAAATGTCCTCTCTGTGAGTCCATTCATTATTACAGAAATAGCAAGTCAGAGCTGTGTCTATATAACAAAACATCTAAAATCATGAAATAGATTGTCAATGGATTTCTATTGTTTTATTCGAGTGAACAGATGTCTCTTTTACAGATTAATATAGCTTCCACATGAGTTGTTGAATTTATAATTTGAAATTTGCCAACAGCAGTAAATTTAGATAAAATAAAATGAAAATTCATTAAAAATATTTAATCATTTAAATGGAATTCACCTGTTTCAAAAGTGGTTGACTGTATTCCTTATTTCAGTATTCTAGATGGATTCATAGGCTGTCTGTCTTTGGGAGCTAATCTTTCTTCAATATGTCATTTTCCATTGTAGTAAAATAATAGGATTGGTGTTTCTCAGAATTAATGCTATAGGTATCAGAAGACAATGTAACATAACTCTCCATAATTTTGAATCTATGGATAACTTGGTTGATACTGAATTGTAAATGTAGGTTCAAAACTAATCTTGCTATTTCTAAGTATATTATATAATGAGATATATGGTGAAGCCATAAAGCTTTATCCATTTTAAAATGAATCATAATGTGGTAAATAGTTCAAATCTCATGTTTCATTATGCTTTAAAAAATTTCATAAGAAAAATTTTCTCCATAGTTAACTGAGTCATTAGCATGCTTCCTGACTTATGTGAATTTGGCTTAATGCATCCTAAGCTTTACAACAACGTCACAAAAAGAAGGCTTCTCTCATTCCCTATCACACAAAACCTGTGAGTGCCAGAGAGAGAGCCCTGGTTCGTGATTGAGGGGAAACCAACAAGTTCCTAGGAAATGAGTGTGTCCATGAAGCAAAGGGATGAAGAGAACTGTCATGGTAACTCCTGAGGAGTAGGCTATCTCTGATGAGGAACATTTATGAAAAGAATGTGCTTCAGGCTTTTATTTTGATAAGAATTTGTGTTGGTTAAATAATTCATTAGAAATGAAATAAAAAGACTAATGTATTACTAAGTAAAACAGTGTAAGTGTGACGGAAAATTGACAGATCTCAATTTCTTGCTATCAATAGTCACTGAAGTTATTGATCACAAAACATGTTGTTACATTTAAGATTTTGTAAGATTATGTTTATTTTTGAAGAAGCATCATACTCAGGTAGTAGAGACCATACCAATTCCCTACAGAACATTTGGCTATTCTTCTACATTGTTGATAGAAAGTTCAGAGGGTCAGAGGAAAGTGAAACACAAATCAGCTGATTGAATCAGGAATCAGTAAATACATTTCCAGTGGTAAATCCTAGCATTTAACTGTCCAATGATATAAAATACAATACTGACTAACCAGGTGAGATCAACCCGAATGTGCTTACCTTCACCAATTACAGACATAGCAGAATCACCCCCAATTGCTTTGTGAACATGTGTGTCATAAACAGTCAAGTATAATTTTAGTCTCCTGATCATGATCATCATTGCTATTACCCACAGCTTCCTAGAGGAGGAAGCATGCTACCTAACCTGTGGAAGACAAGAATAGATGTAGAAAGATTCCTCTCTGGGTCTTTGGCTTACTTCTCCTGGTTTTCTCTTGCACCGTATTATCTGTGAAGACCAAGCGCATGCCAGGATGTGAGCTCTTCGCGTGACCTAGTTAAAGTCGGCTTGCACTTCCCCAGTTCAAAATCAAAGACCCATAAGGCAGAGCAGGACTCGGGAGGTCGTTTATCTCAACCCCCTGCCTTGAGTAGTAACTGCTCTCACCTTTCCCAGACTGAGGTTGGGAGAGTGGCATTTCCAAAGGACCCTGGGGTGCTATAGAAGATGTGCTGGTGACATCGTGCTCTCTGCATTTTCCTTCGCAGTCGGGTCCCAATCAAAGTTCCTATGAGTTGGAAAGGCCACCAAACCTTTAGATGCTTTGCCTTTCAAACGAACTCAAAATGACTTCCCGCACAATGAGTGGCCATTTAAAACTTGCTAGGTACCTGAACTGCGGAGGTTTAACTGCGCCTTTAAAGAACTGAACTTCACTTGATATACTCAGTCTACTTTGTGCGCCCAAGAATGGCAATCATTATCCCAATCTCCCTCTTTCCTCCATCTTGGGTACTTAGTGGGTGTTGGGCAGGTATCATAATTTCTTCTTGTGCTGAAGAGTTGTTTTTCATAAACAAAATTAATAGAAGCACTAAAATTTCATAATAAAATCATAGAGAAGAGAATTATTCAAATACGGACAAGTAATGTCTTTACTTGATAAAAATATGGGTTGTATTTGACATAGATTTGATGCTGATGATGATGACAGAAAAATTAAGGACAGATTTTTATTTATTTATTTATTTATTTATTTATTTATTTATTTATTTATTTGGTTTTTCGAGACAGGGTTTCTCTGTGTAGCTTTGCCCCTTTCCTGGAACTCACTTGGTAGCCCAGACTGGCCTCGAACTCAGAGATCCACCTGGCTCTGCCTCCCGAGTGCTGGAATTAAAGTCGTGCGCCACCACCGCCTGGCTTAAGGACAGATTTTTTAATCTAGGGTGAACTTACATAAGGATGGTTCTAAGCATATTTATTAACCAAAGGTCCTCCAGGCATATAAATTACTTTTAAACAGAAATAGAAACAAATTTTGTTCCCCCAATGTTTGTATTTATTTATGGGAGGTTTTGCATTGATATGCACATAATTTCTCCCAATTTTCCTGTAGTACCTCATGAAATGTGTGTTGCACTGGCAAAGTTTCTGCTACCAGACAGACAGATTGACGGTTTCCAAGTTCAGGTATCAGTTGTATAATCTCTGGAGTGAATTTCAAGAGGAGAAACAATTTGGCATTTTAAGAGTTTTTGTACAGTACAGTAAGATTGTGACACAGTGCTTGTCAGACTTCATCATTTCACTCAACCTGAAGTTGAGCTCCTGATGATGTGCATCAAACTTAGTAGCTTATATTAAAACCCAACTACATATCCAAACTGTAAAGCACCTGGCCCTCGACTACTGGTATACAACTGAGTAAAAGAAGCTGTGAGTTCAGTTACATCATTAGAGATCTGTTCAGCAGAGGGAATAATTTCATGGCTTCCTCTTAGAGTTTAGAGCAGAACCCTTCCCTGGAAGGAAAAACTTCAGAATTATTCACATGACTGAATTCAAGGGATCTGGTTAGTTGTCTGATGAATGTGCTGATTCTATCTTAAGCTGTTTCTACTACTTTTTCTAAAGGCCTTTAAAGATTTGTAAATAATAAAGTAACTTTTCAACCACTGAGTAACAAGCGACATCGAAGAACGTTTATCTCCTTAAGAATAATGCATTGCAGGAACCATAAAATTGTTTTCTATAAAGAGAAAGGTAATGTGGATATTTTCAGTTTTGCAGACCTATCATTATGTATAACTCTGCCAATGGTGTATGAAAAATCTGTCTATAATAGATAACCCAATTAGACAGACTGGGTTTGGCTTGCTCTGAATAGTATATGACCCATGACTATAGTTTTCCAATTTCTGTCTATGGCCATAAAATTTTAAGTCAAATCCAAAGCTGTCAATATAAAATAACAGAACTATAAAAATTTTAAGAGTAAATTAAATAAAAGCTGTCTATTATTTAGACTAAAATATATTTTAATTTTAATCCTCAAAACAGAAATCAAATTATAGAAAATGTATTTATAGCACATGTTGTACACAATAGGCTGATACATGGAATCACTATATTAAAAAAATCCTCCTCTAAGAAAAGAAAGAATAGAGGATAGGAAAACACACAAGCACACCAAAATTTAAAACTAAAATGACTATGAGTTACGATTTTTCAAAAACTGTGATACTGTACCTATAAATGTGATAGAAACAGTACCTCCAAAATATTGTTGTACTGATATGATAATGTATTATCTATAGAGACGAACTTCTCATTTAATTTTTAATGAAAAAGATTAAATAGTGAACAGCTGATATATGTACATATATACATATTTCCATTAAAATGCTTAAAATATTTCTCTTTTAAAACTCATAAAAGTCTGTGAAGGTGTAGTTCAGTGGTAGACAAAATCCTTAGTATACATGAGACACTGATTCATACTCCAGCACTGAAAAAAAATTAAATAAAAAAAAATATTTTCATGCATGAAGTCATGAAGAAATTGTGTTTATTTCTATTTAGTCCTTATAAATGATTGTAATTGCCTATGTAAGATATTTCCAAAACTATTTTCCAACCTATTATCTGAATGTGTTTCAACCTGCATGATACATCCTCTTCATAACCCAATGGTTTGACTGAAAGGCAGTGACATAGTTTCCTTATTTCATGAAATGTCGGTTAAATAATTAGAAATTTCTAATTTCCAGAGTAAGTTCTCATGAATGCCCTTGTGTCACAACATGGGTATTTTGATGTTTTAGTCCTTTCTTCTTTCTGTACATTGCATAATTAAAACAAAAGTTCTGGTTTGTAGCTCATTGAAATCTTTACTTGGCTGTTTTCAACTCAGAGCAATAAAGTAACAGAACTATAATTCTAAGAAAAAAACTGAATAAAAAAGTTCATAACATTGCTTATAATTAATGGGGAGAGTTTGTTCCCTTGCCCTTTTTTTTCACTCTTTTCCAGAATTTTAGACAATGAAACTTGGTGGGAGATAAGCCTAAAAGAGTAATAATTCTTTGATTTACAAATTAAGACTATGGCCTCAAATTAGGAAATCAAACATTGGACAGAATGTTTAAGGCCCGAAACAATGAGATCATATAGATAATTCAAAAATTGAGACAGATATATAGAGGCTATATTAGAAGTCCAAGAGATATTAGGCAGAAAATTTAACTTGAAGGCTACTAAAGCGGCCAATGCAAAAGACAAGGAAGAATGAGGACAGAAACAAAAAATAAGGTATCTGTTAATTCACAATGTGAATGTAGAAGAAGCATTTATTCATGTGGAGTTGAATTTTGAGCACACATTTTAAAATCCGTAACAAAATAGCACACTTACTGTAATGCAGAAACTGTACTTGACTTATAAAGAACACTTTTCAACAAAGACTCATTTTCTACCCTGTTTTAGTAATATGGCATACCACAGTGGCATTTGCTATGATTGAAAGAATTGTAAGCATTGAGGTAAAGGTATACCTCATGATAGAATATTTCCCTGGAATGTCTGAGGTCTTGGGTTTCATCCAAGGGCAAGAAAACAAAAACAAAATCTCAAGTATATCGCTTAACATTCCATGGGTATGCCTTATTTCTGTCAACTCACAGGTATAATTCTTTAAGTTTTGCACTCTGAAAGTTTGTATTATTCTTATGAAAAGCAGAATTTTCACTAAATTTTCTAATGAAAGTGGCATTGAAAGCTACATAAATACTACCTCAGGCACACGGATATGTTATAGGTAATACAAATGAAGTGATTATTTTAATGTAGGGTAGAGTACAAGGTATGGGATAATAGAATATCCTACTAGCAGTGCTTTGCAAGGAAATTTTTATTGTCAGACAAAATAACAACTTGGAATAAACATATGAAAGTACTTCATAAAACAAGATAAAAGATAGGTAGCATTAAACTCTTGATTAGGGGTCTCTTCTCTATCTCCATTAAGTTATAACCAGAGCCCTCACCATAGCAGAATTTATTATCTAAAATGAGATTTAAAAGTTTTCATTTTCATATTATGATCTATCTCAACTAGCATGGCTATTCAGAGTTAAACCCATGAACTCATAAAAGAAGTGCTCTTGAAGTTACACAAATGTACAATACTAGCAAAGTTCATGGAATAATGAATACCAATATTCTTATTGGGAAATAAGAAGCATTTTAAAGAAAAAAGTGTGTCAGGCAGCTATGGTCCTTCATTGACCTCCGGAGACTCCTATGGATGTTCTCTGCTCAAAGTTCTTTTCTGTTCATTATTAAATTATCTCCAGAGCTTCCCAGAATCTTTATAGGACTATTTGACCTACAAAAAGGTATGGAAATAATTTCTTTTTCCATTCAGACCAAGTGAAAGGGCAATATTTTGGAAGTTTTTCAAGAAGGCATGAGCTACGTAGCAAAAAGAGTTAAGTAAAGGTAAAAGCAAAAATAGACTATGGATTCTTTTCTCCCTCTCTGCTCATGCAACTTGTTGTCCTGTGATTGCCTTAGCAGTTGGAATTCCCTCTCAGTTTAACTTGTAAAACGATCACCTGGGGGTCATCACAGCATAGAACAAATTTCTTAGTTGGGATTCATGAAAAAAATACAAAAATATTTCATTAAAATTCAAGATATTTTGAGTAGAATAACAGTCATTACTCTTGAGAAAACTTTCCATTTTTTCACAGAAGTTGTCTTTGCCTTATACAAATTGCTTTATTTCTTCATGTAAATTCTAAACAAAATAATATCAACTCCTTTTTAGATACCATTTTATTAGTTCTTTATAATTTTATATAATGTCATTTTAATCATATTCACCTCCCTTCCCTAGATCCTCCCAGATCCACATCCATTATCTACCTACGTAACTTTAAGTACTCTGTGTTTATCAACTCAAATTTCAAAATTCAGTCTTACCCAGGTGTGAAACTTTCTGAGTTACAATAAATGTTATCATATTCCATACATCCTTTAAAAATATTAAATGTAATTTCTTTAAATTCTTCCAATTTGACAGTCACAGACCCACTTCATTTATTTTATACACTATAGGTTCTACTATTATACCTAAACCAATATTAATAATAGCTTACAATTTTTTGCATATTGTGTGTTTGATTATATCTTTAAAGCTAAATGCTTAATTTTAATAAGAAAAACATGAGATTAGTGTAATTTTACTCCTCATTTACAAGAGAGGAAATGGAAGATACAGTTTTATTTAACTGGATAAATCAAGATTTTAAACACTGTTTGGCTTCAAAAGAAACCTCATTTTAATAGTTGCCCAAATTGTGTTTATTGAGCACAGATTAATTACTTCTGCCACTGGTGGGAGTGTAGTTTTATTATTTCATTTTTCATCATACCACAATAATAAACATGTTTAACTATGCCTTACTTTACCAGTGTGAATATTTCTAAAGCAGAGGAATTACTGAGTTCTAAGGTATGTCCATCCTCAAGTTCATTAGAAATTGACAAATGTGCTCTTCTAATAGGTACACTGCAGTAATGCAATTGTTCTTCCCAGATCCAAATGTCCTTTTATCCCCAACAAATATGATAGATTGGAAAATATGGTCCTAACTTTTGAAATTGCTGTCTTTAAATATATGAATTTAAACAACTGCTTGTGTTTATTGATCATTCACATTATAATGAGACTTACCCTTTATTTACATACAAACATGGTACCAGAAATAATACTTTATATGTATGTATTATCTTTTCTGAACATAGAAACTCAGTTTTTATTTGTTACTGTATTGCCATGTTGCATATAATGCTATTTTCTTTACTCATGCAGGACATAATACCTTATTTCAATCAACTCTATCTCATTTCTACAGAAACCTTTCTCCCTTCTCTTAAACCATCAATTTTTTTCTTTTTCATTCATTTCTATCAACTTATATATTTTCATCTTCAAGAAAAAAAAATGAAGCTTGTCAGCTACTTGTGTACCAATCTGCTCACTTTGGGGATAAAAATATCTAGCCAAAAGTTTCATCTACTTTCTTCACACTAAACTCACTCCAATCCTGTTTCTTACTTTGTTATCTATTAACAATGTTGGCATCAATATCATCATTAAGATGATTCAAGCTAATTTACTTGACTTTTTGGTAGCATCTGGAGTAGATTCCAGTGCCCTTTTCCTACAGCTGCAGTCCCAGTTTTTTAAAGCAAATTATCCCTTGGACCTCTCTCTGGCTCAACTGTCATGTTATTTCATTTCAGATTTCTTTGCTGGTTCTCCTCCACTTCTAAATTGAGATGATTGTCTTTTGTTTTGTTTTGTTTTCTCTTACTTTTTATATTCATTCCTTTCAAGACATCATCAATTTCCATAGATTTAAATACAGTATGCACGAACTGTGAAATTTGTTCCTGGCCCATTCATTCTTTACTACCAGATTGCAAACATGTAGATATAATTGCCAACTTGACATTTCTACTGGATGCCTTCATATTTAAAACCCTGTGTTGTCGTGGAATAATCTTTTTGTATACTGTGAAGATGTGTCACTATTCCTGGCTTAATAAAAAGCTAGGCAGGATTGTCAGGACAGAGAGGACACAGGGGGAAAGGAAGGCAGAGGTGCCAGGGCATGCAGTACAACCAGCATGAGGATTACAAAGTAAAGGTAACCATGCCAGGTAAAGTAATATAAATTAAAAGATATGGGTCAACTTAAGCTATAAGAGCTAGTTAGAAACAAGCCTTAGCTATTAGCTAAGCTTTCATATTTAATAATAAATCTCCATGTGGTTATTTGTGAGCTGGCAGGTGGGACAGAAAAATCCACCTACAATATGTAGTTCAGGATTATTTGCCTTTGAATCAGTTCTAAACAAAATTCACAAATTTTCTGTATTTTTGCCATAATAACCCTACTTTTCTTAAATATTCAGTCCCCCCCCATAACCTCTATGAAATCTTTCAGAGCACTCTACAATCAAATCCTTTCCATTCTATTTCTATGTATATTCCTTCTATCCATCAGAGTCCATTATGACCTGATACTCAAAGGGCCTGGGCTTTTAATTTTTTTTTAGCTTTTTGACTCTTTTTATTATATATGGAAAAGCAACAGAACAATGGTATCATGAAAATGGAGACAGCAAGCCTAAGAACAAGTTCCTGACCTTTTACTGCTGAATTAGGGCATCATTGGGTTACCCCATAGTATCTGAATTAATGTATTACATGCCATTGTTTACTTAAAATCCTTTTAGATGGATTTATTTATTGAATTCTGGAAGAAGCAACCTATATAATATTATTAAGAAGGAAGTACAAGGGAAGGGGAAGACTCTAGGATGGACCAGGCACCATCTGAGAAAGGGGTTTCCATAAGACTCAGACTTCTGATTGAATCAGCTTCCTGAAGAATAAATGTTGATGTTAAACCATTTATAAAATAGGTTTGAGGAGGTTTCATGAGAAAATATCACAGTAGAAATACAGTTTTTAATAAGGTTATTATTATGGATGTCTTCAAGGTTAATCTCAGTTAAATAAGTATGTTAAAGTTTCTCTCCATGAAATTAGATGGACAGAGATCAGTAGACAGAGCATGTTTTTTGTTTGTTTGTTTCTCTATACAGAAAAGGAACCTGGTAAGTGTTTCCCAGGTTTAATATGTGAATGAGAGTTTACTATGGAGAAATAAATCACTGATTATGATCAGTTTGGGAATGAACTACATTTTTAGTTTCTGTCTCATGATTATTTCCTCAGTCATTGGCCACTGATTGTCAGACAGGCATGAAGACTGTTTTCATGTATTTCTCTGAAAGTGGGTGTGTCCCAAAGTCAATTCTTAAGTTGGTTTGTGTCAGATAGAAACATACCAATCAATGATAAGTAAGATATATAAAGAAAAAAGGAGAATGAAGGAAAGGTGAAATTATTTTTACAGTTGAGAAAATACTTTTATCAAATTGTCTGTAGGGGAGTTAATAGGGCATTTTCTACATTACTGATATAGATAGGAGGGTCCAACCTACTACAAGTGGTGCCATCCCTCAGAAAGTGGTATTAATTTGTATAAGAAGGAAAACTGAGAAAATCTAGAGAAGCAATCTAAGCAGTGCTTATTCATGGCCTCTGCTTCAGTCCCTGTCTTCAGGTTTTTGCCTCCAGTTCTCATCCTTACTTCCTGTGCTGGATAGTTTTGTGCCAAATTGTTAGAAAGTGAAATCATCTGAGAGGAGGTAATCTCAATTAAGAAAATACCACCATATGATCATCAAGCAGTAGGCAAGCCTGTAGGGCATTTTTTTAATTAGTGATTGATGGGGGAGGCTCTAGCCTATTGGAAGTGAATCCATCCCTTGTCTAGTGGTCATGGATTTTATAAGAAAGCAGGCTGAGCAGGCTATATTGAGTTCCAGTTCTAACTTCCTTTAGTGAAGGATTATGAATGTGGGAGCTTCAGCCAAATAACTGTTTTCTTCCCCAGCTTCTCATGGTATTTCATCACATTCATAGTAACCTAAACTAAGACAAACTTGGTATCAGGATAGTAGAGTACTGCTGTGACAGACCTGACCATATTATTTCTGGGAGGATTAAGGAAGAACTTTGGAACTTTCAAGAAAAGCCATTGAGTGTTGAGAAGTCAGTGAACTACTCTGTGGGAGCTTGGATGAAGAAAATATTGACAGCAGTGCAGACAATGGAGGCCTGTCTTGTGAAGTTTCAAAGGGAAGCAAACAATCTACCAGGCCTATTGTATAAGGGTCATCCAGATAATGCTGGTTTTAAAGACATAAAGGGATCATGGAGAGTGGCTGAGGCTTGGCATTATGAGAAGAGAGGATAGGACATTCATACAGGCACAGCCTCAGTAATAGTTAAAGCTCCAGGACTGAAGGGCTCTTGAAGAGAAGTTGAGACATAGCAGCATGGAGAGATCCTTGGAGAGGCTATTGATGAAAGTGCATCCTAGTTGTAGCAGAGGACTCCAGCAGTTTTTGAGATGATAGTACATTGGGATGACCACCAAGAACAGGAGCAACAGTGCAATAGAATAATTTGGAGTCTAGAAGACAAGCTGTGTGTATTGTATAGGGAAAAGCCAGAGAAGTGACCAAATCCCCCGAGGAGTCTGGAAGATCATGAATGAATCCCAGATAACTGGACATTGAGTTATTTATGCTGTTGGGAATTTGATTTTGCTTAGTTCAGATTGTGACTGTGACCTGGGTTCTTCCCTCTTGAAGAAAGGTATTTAACTTAATTTGGGGTTTTCAGGAGCCCACAACTGAAAGCCCTTGATCTTTTAAAAGAGATTTTGGAGGTTTAAAGAGATTGGATATTTTAAAAGAGACTGACATTTAATATGTTTGAATCTGTAAAGACTATGGTACTTTTACAATTATTGATTTTTTTCATGTGAGATTTTGGTGATGAATGAGAAACAACAGGTTGTGGTTTTATGATGATGTGTTTGTGTGTCAAGTTGACAAGGGTTCAATTGTGCTGGATAGTTTTATGCAACTTGACACAAGCTAAAGTCATTGAGAAGAAGGAACCTCAGTTAAGAACATGCCTTCATAAGATCAGGCAGTAAGCAAGCCAGCAGGACATTTTCTTTTTTAATTTATTTATTAAATTTAATTTTACATATCATCCACGGATTCCCTTGTTCTCCCACCCCCCACCCCCTACCCCCCACCTCCACCTTCCCCCAGCCCACCCCCCATTCCCATCTCCTCCAGGGCAGAGACTCCTCCAAGGATTGAGTTCAACCTGGTAGATTCAGTCCAGGCAGGTCCAGTCCCCTCCTCCCAGGCTGAGCCAAGTGTCCCTGTATAAGCCCCAGATTCCAAACTGCCAGTTCATGCACTGAGGACAGGAACCGGTCCCACTGTCTGGATGCCTCCCAAGCAGATCAAGCTAATCAACTGTCTTATTTATCCGGAGGGCCTGATCCAGTTGGGGGCTCCTCAGCTATTGGTTCATAGTTCATGTGTTTCCTTTCGTTTGTGTATTTGTCCCTGTGCTTTTTCCAACCTTGGTCTCAACAATTCTCGCTCATACAAACCTTCCTCTTTCTCACCAATTGGACTCCTGGAGCTCCACCTGGGGCCTGACCGTGGGTCTCTGTATCCGGTTCCCTCAGTCATTGGATGGGGTTTCTAGCATGACAATTGGGATGTTTGGCCAGGTGGCCTTTGAATACTTCAGAGATCTATTCAGAGGGCCTGATCCAGTTGGGGACCCCTCAGCCTTTGGTTCATAGTTCACGTGTTTCCATTCGTTTGGCTATTTGTCACTGTGCTTTATCCAACCTTCGTTTCAACAATTCTCACTCATATAAACCCTCCTCTTTCTTGCTAATTGGACTCCCGGAGCTCCACCTGGGGGCCTAGCTGTGGATCTCTCCATCCAGATTCCTCAGTCCTTGGATGGGGTTTCTGGCATGACTATTAGGGTATTTGGCCATCCCATCACCAGAGTAGATCAGTTCCGGCTGTCTCTCGACCATTGCCAGCTGTCTATTGTGGGGGTATCTTTGTGAGTTTCTGTGGGCCTCTCTAGCACTTTGTATGTACTCACTCATAGGAGGATACTAGAGGTGGAACAAGGATGACTGGATTGCTACTCACAACACCAGGGAGGCTACCTGGAAAACAGGACCCCAAGAATGACAGGAGGATCGCTCAATGACGGAGAAATAGCTGAGATCTACATGAACAACCTGGACATGAGTGGGAGTAATGAAGGGTGAGGGTCAAGGGAAAGAGAGCCTCTGGGAGCGGGAGATCTTAGCTGGATCAAGAACAGAGAGGGAGAACAAGGAATAGGAGACCATGGTAAATGAAGACCACATGAGAAAAGGAAGAAACAAAGTGCTAGAGAGGCCCAGCAGGGCATTTTCTTAATTAGTGATTGACTGGTAATGTCCTGGCCCATTTCATGTGGAAACTTCCTTTCCCTAGTTCTGAGTTCTATAAGAAAGCAGGCCGAGTAAGCCATATTGAATAAGTCAGTAAGCAACTCCCCTCCATGATCTCTATATCAGTTCCTGAATCCAAGTTCTTGCTCTGTTTGCTAACTTTCTTCAGTGATAGACTATGAATGTGAAAGTATAAGCCAAACAAACCCTTTTCTCCCCAAGTTGCTTTTGGTCATGGTGCTTCATCATAACAATAATAACCTAAACTATGATACTTCCCTTTAGGACAGAATATAAAGTATAAACTGACACAAATACCTTTTTCATGAGTTGCTTTTTGTCATTTGTGTTTTATTACATCAATAGACAGCTATCTAACACAAAAGACAATTGTCTATGGTAGATAATTTCAACACTTCTCTTTTTCCACTAGATAAGTCATCAGTTCAAAAAAATTATTAAAACATCAGAATTGATATCATACACCAAAGAGACCAAACAGCTAGCTGCTGGATATATCAACCAACACCAAGGTATATACATTCTATTCAGCAACCCATTGAAGTTTCTCTAAAACACAGCAGAACATAAAAGAAAATTCAAATAATTCAGAAATAACTCTCTTTATCCTACCTGACAATAATAAATTAAAATCCCAAAGCAAGAGCAATTGAATCCACAGTAATTAAACATACTCATAGGGGCTGAACAACAAAGGACTAACCCATGAATGGCTAAAAAAAATAAAGAGCTAAAGTGATTCATAGAACTAAGCAAAAATGAAAACACAGCACAACACAATTTCATGGACAAGTTGAAAAAGTTCCATGAGGAAAATTTATAGCTCTAATATACTACATTAAAAAATCAGAAAGGGTGATATGTATGAACCAGTGATACAACTCAATAATTTGGAAATATAAGGACAAAGGGAATCCAAATCAAGAAGATGAAAAAAACTAATAAACTCTGAATAGAAATCAATGAAACAGAAACAAAAACATAACAATACAAAGAATCAATGAATATAGGAGGTTGTTCTTTGATAAAATAAATAAAACACACAGACACAAGTTACCAGAATCAGAAATGAACAAGGGAATATATACCAGACACCAAAGAAATTCAGAATATTACAAGGAAATACTTTAAAATCCTGTATTCTTGTTATGTTAGAATATGTAAAATAAATGAATTTCCAGATTTATAACTACTGTAGTTAAAGCAGGAAGAGATCAACAACTTAAATTTACATATAACAAATAAGAGAATCAATGTAGTAATAAAAATCTTTCAAATTAAAAAATAACTCAGCCGGGCGGTGGTGGTGCATGCCTTTAATCCCAGCACTCAGGAGGCAGAGGCAGGCGGATCTCTGTGAGTTCGAGGCCAGCCTGGGTTACCAAGTGGGTCCCAGGAAAGGCGCAAAGCTACACAGAGAAACCCTGTCTCGAAAAATCAAAATAAAATAAAATAAAATTACTCATGGCCTATGTAATCAAAGAAGAATTCTGCCAGACTTAAAAAAATCTGCAATCTATTCTAACCTTTTCAAAAAATAGAAACAGGAGTTCTTCCAAACTCCTAAGTTAATATCACGCTAATATAAAAAGTAGTTAAAGACACAACAGCAACAAATCAAAACAAAACCACAGGCCAACATCCCTAATAAACATAGCTGCACATGTCCTACCTGCCAAAAGATGAGTAGGCTGCGCAAAGAACTTCTCTGCTCCCTCCTGCAGATCTAATCCCTTAGACTCATCCCAAGGGCTTCAACAGAACACCCAAGGCAGTCTCCATCCCCACCCCCCTCTTGCCTCCTATGGTTCCTACAGTCTATCCTCTCCAGACCTTCAAAAAATCAGGACCTAGAATGATAATCATCCAAATCCAGATGCCTACACTCCTGCATAAAAACACAATAAACAATAACCAGGATAATAGTCTTCACTAGAGTCTAGCTATCCTACCTGAATATTAAAATAGCTGAAGCATAAGAAAGAGATGTTTTAAAAAAAACATCTATATGAGGATGACATAGGTTCTTAAAGAGAAAATTAATAAATCCCTAAACAAAACCAGAAAAACACAAACAATTGGATAAAGTTAATAAATCCCTTAAAGAAAAGCCAAGAAACAACAAACAGATGTAGAAAACAACTAAAATTTGAAAATGGAAATAGAAACAATAAAGAAAATACAAGCTGAGGGAATTGTGGAAATGAAAAATTAGGTATTAGAACAGAAAATCAGAGGCAAGCAGAAATAACAGAATATAAAAAATAGAAGAGGGAATCTCAGACATTGAACATAAAATAATTTAAAAGAAATGGATACATCAATCAAAGAAGATATTAAATCTAAAAAATTCCTGGTACAAAACATTTAAGAAATCTGTGACACTATGAAAAGTAAAGAACAAACCTAAGAATCATAGGACTAGAACAAGGAGAAGTATTCAAGCTCAAAGGTCCAATATATATATTGGACACACACAAAAGTACAGAAGAAAATTTTCCTAACCTAAGTAGGACATTCTGATAAAGATACAAGAAGCTTACAGAAAACCAAATAGATTGGACCAGAAAAGTAGCATATAAAGGCAGAATTACACCTGACTTCTCAATGGAGACTCTAAAAGCCAGAAGGACATGGACAACAACCTAAATGTCCTTCAGCTGATGAATGAATCATAAAAAAGTAATATACATACACAATGGAATATTATTCAGGTGTAAATAAAAATTAAATTTACAGGTAAGTAAACTAGAAAATATTGTACCATGGTAGATAACCCAGACCCAGAAAAACAAAGGCTACATGTTCTCTCTTATTTATGGTTCATAACTCTAAAGCTTCATACATGCATATTTAACTTGGAGTAGCATAAGAAGCTATGAATGTAAAAACATACCATGATGGAGGAAGTGATCCCTAGCAAAGGGACTATCATGTTACCTGTGATAAGGAGGACTACGGCAAGGCTCTAATTGGGGAATGTTGTGGATATCGCTCTATATAAATAAAACACTGATGGCCAATGACCAGACAGGAAGTATAGGCAGGACAAGGAGAGAGGAGAATTGGGGAAACAGGAAGAAGGAGGGAGAGAAACTGCAGCCACCGCCAGGACAAGCAGCATATAAAGACGCTGGTAAGCCACAAGTGATGTGGCAAGGTATAGATTTATAAAAATGGGTTAATTTAAGATATAAGAACAGTTAACAAGAAGCCTGCCACGGCCATACAGTTTATAAGTAATATAAGCGTCTGAGTGATTATTTTATATGTGGATTGTGGGACTGCAGGGCTTGGTGGAAACTGGAGAGAAGCCCTCCAGCAACAAATGGCGCCCAAGGGGAAGATGAAGGGCAATACAGAGGGAGAGTTAGCAAGTAGGAGTAAATTATAGGAAGGATGCTCAAAAAAGCCATAGAGAATTATATTGTTTTACATTTACCTAAAATTATATGTGATGTGCATAAGTGTATGCATATGTACTTTTAAGGAAATTACACAACCATTTAGGGAAATAATGATCCCTCCTAGAGCTAGAGAGTAACAAAATCCCAAGTTCCCGGCATGAGAGATCGCTTTTTTATTTAGTCAGGGAGTTCAAGCAATTCCCAAAATAATATATGCAATTGCTATTGTCCTTGATTGACTTCTAGAACTTGAAAGTAAGTATTACTGAAGATATTGTGCACTTTAGACACAGGATTTTAAGTAATATAGCTTGATTTCACCTGAAAACTTGGCTTTCATATTAGTAGTCTCTATGCAAACTGTCAATGGAGAAAATGGTTCAATAATTCTATCCAGCATTTATGCTTATGAATCAGAGCAAGGACCAGCATAGCGAGATATTTCCAAAGTAGGAACAGTGGCACTTAAACCATGGCAATAACTAAAAGCTGTTTGATTTGACATTAAGCCTATTCAATAGTAAGGAATTCAAACCCAATATTGCGATCCTAGCCAAATACCCATGAGTGATTAAACAATGGAATCTAGAGGAATACCAACTACAGCTACTTTCCCAAACAAGTATACTTTTCAATTGAATTCTAAGTACGTATTCTTATACCCATAGACTAGTGTAGTTCTCACCCCTCATTAAAGTATGTTCTTTTTTTTTTTTGCAGCAAATGGATTGTTATTGGTGAAATTATTAAGGCCACTCCATGTAGTTAAAAGGGAGGTTTATTTAGTGGCGTAACTTACAAGTGAAGGGATAGGTAGGTTGCAGGGTCTAGGAAAGGTGTGTTGCAGTCCGGCGGTGTTCTCTGGAGAACTATGCTCAGTCTACCTCCAGTGTCCAGGGTCCAGGAACCAAGAGAAAGTGGCACATCTGGATCTCGTGTCTCCAGGGTCATCTCTTGGCCCCACCTTGTAGGCATGACAGTTACTGAAGCCTCAATGGGGGTTGGAACTTCCAGATCAAGGTTGGAATGGCTACCCACTACAGATTGTTACAGAGGTACACAAACTGACCATGGTGTGCCCACCTCCAACTGATAAGTCTACAATACAACTCATATATTAAGGCCCAGCGAACCTGAGGAAGTGGTCATAGGTCCAGGACATTTGCTTTGAGATTGTATCTTCTATAAATAACAGGAATGCTTCAGCCATGACTCTTAACAATAGAGTTGCCTAAACAAGAATTGAATAATGACACCATATGACATGCTAAGGAAGACTGGAAGATACTAACAAGACCCTACTCATAGATGAAGAGCTAAAAGGCAATTAATGACTGCTGAGAAAGAGAATCAGTCTTCTCCAGGAGGGATCCTCCTAATTGGTTCTTCATTATGAAGATGTCAGGCTTATAAACATATACATATGACCAATATAATATTTGCTCAGTAGGTTGCTTTTATGTTTATTCACACACACACACACACACACACACACACACACACACATATATATATATATATATATATATATATATATATATATATATATATATGAAGGTGCATATATGTATGTGTGCATGTAAAAATTATAACAGAAAAGAGGCCATGAATTTGAGAGAGGGAGTATATAGGAAGGGTATTGAGTATTGAGGGGCTATATGGGAAGGCCTGGGTAAAGGAAAGGGTGAGGGAATAATATCAATACATTATCCATATTACACACATAATTACAGTAAAAATTAATTTTGAAAGATTTAAAAAATATAAAAAACAGTTTGGCTAGTTTATAAGGTATTTTTTTCTCAGCAGTTATAATCTAGGAGAGCATAGAAACATCAAAATAACATATTTAGGATTTTTAAAATATCAAGGGAAGAAGGCTCAACTAAGATGAAAACATACATTCAAAAGATTGATTACCCACAGCAGAGTAAGCATTCTCTTATGAACACAGTATAATATCAAGTTTGACTTGAGAATCATGATGCTGGGAGTGTCTCAGAGTATTCCCACCCAAATATCATGTCTCTGTTTGGCTGGATTATCTTTTGAAAATGATTTCAGATCTTTTACTCAGTCAGAGAAGTACATTGTCTGATGCAAGCTGTTGAGTTCTGCAGACACAGAAGTTCATGTCACAGGGATTTTAGATCATGGGCTATAAATTGGCTGTTTAAAAGAATAAGGTATAGAGGGCAATTTGTTTCTGGAACTTTAACATTCCAACTATCTTGCTGAAGTTTCAGGCATGCTTCAATGTTCAGCAAAGGTATAGCTTTTATAGTTCCTCTTGGGGCATTTACATTTAATGCTTGCCTGGAACAAATATTCTCCCAGGATACTAGAAATATGTATTCTCTGGATCTGATACAAGTGGGGGTGAGCAAACAGGAAAGAAGTCTTTAGAAGAGAGAAATGATTGGCTCTTAAGAATGAAATCTCTAGATAATATTGAATCTATTGATCACCATGATCCTCATTTTATTTTGTTTTGGTTTAGCTTACATATTTGATATCACATTCACATGTGATATAAATACAAGAATTGTATTCAATCTTTAAATAACTAAGAATGCAGTATGAAGAGTTGAGAAATGGCTCAGTGGATAAGAGCACTTACTGCTCTTGCAGATGGTATGGGTTTAGCTCCAACCACTGACTTGCCACCTAACAGTCATCTATAACTCTATTTACAGAGTATTTAATGCTGACTTTAGGCCTCCATCAATGCTATAGGCATATGGTGCATTTACATTCATGAAGAAAAAACATTCATTCGCCTAAGAAAAAAAGAAATAATAATTTTAAAAATAAAATATGGTCTAAAAAATTAATGTAATACATGAGGGAAAGGCTTTAAAAAGTTAAAAATCTTATTTTGGTACTAGTTTTGTTTCAGAGTATTGAATTTTGCCTAATAATTTTAATAATTAATTATAGTCAGCTTAGAGTTATATTCCTGTAATTATTAAGTTTCAATTCTCGCAGTCCTTTAAAGTGTAATTTCACCTTTTACTATAGTCTTCTTGTCTATTTCCTTTATATACATTAAAACAAAAATCTAATTTTATCAGATAAAATTCCTTTCACCCAAAGGAAATTCCTTTTTAATTTTGATTATCAAAATGTATTTATATCTATAACTTCCTTTTTTGATGGTTGCTTTCATCATGTCTTTGTTTAGCAAATTTTAAATACAAATTTTTCTCAATAATTTTTTTGTGTTTTAGTTTTGAAATATTGAATGTGTGTTATTGTGTTTATTTGTGTGAATATCAGCATACAAGTGCCACAGCACAAATGTGGAGATGAGAGGATACCCTTGGACGTTGGTTCTGCTTTCCTCTTTATATGAGAAATGGATTCTAGATGTTTATTATTGTGTATATCGGGTAGCTGATTTGTGGGTTTCTGAGGACTCTCCTATCTCTACTTTCTCTCTTTCCACAAGAGCTGTGGAGTTATGGATAATCTACCATATCTAGTTCTATGTGGCTTCTGGGGATGTGAATTTAGATCTTCATGCTCATGTGGCCAGTGCCTTACCATCTTCCCAGCCCCTAAAACTAAACTAAAATTTGGGGAAACATATTGAAATCTGAGGAACCCTGTGGTGATATATTGTGTATCCTAATAAAGCTTACCATGGAATGGGACAACACAGCCGGCCACTAAATTAAACATAGAGGTCAGGCCATGGTGGCACATATCCTTAATCCTATCACTTGGGAGGTAGTGAGTTCAAGGTCACATTGGGCTGCATGAGAGAAACAGAACCAAGCAGTGGTGACACACCCCTTTAATCCCAGGAAATGATATGGCAGGACACAGAAAGGTCTATAAGACATGAGGAAACAGGAACATGCTCTCTTGAGACTGAGTATTTCACAGAGGTAAGCTAGTGACTGGTTGTTCTGCTTCTCTGATCTTTCAGTTTTCATCCAATATCTGGCTTTGGATTTTTTATTTTAAGCTCAACATTTGTGACACAAATTCACACAAAAAGGTACTTGCCTGTGGCCTTGCATGCCCCAGCTCAGTCCTGAGCTACATGAGACAGGAGTCTCCATCCTACATGGGCTGGAGTCTCTAGCCAGCTGGATACAGATGGCTGAATCTTTCACTTCTTGTCTCCTGGTGGGTTGAGGGCTCTCCCTAGATCCCCATCTTGGGTTGCTACTATACTAGGTAGTTGCCTTGAAACCTGCTTGGGCTTCTGCTGCTTTACATAATGGGCAGAACTGGTAAGTCAATTAAGATTTCTTAAAGGGAGAAATTACTTAAAAGAGATTTTTTCCCACATTAAAAAATGGGAAACATTTTTACAATGGAGGGTGTTTAGTCTCTGTTTGATAATACATTCAGTAGTCTGAAAATGGAACAACTAAATGAAAGCATAATTAATGTTGATGGGATAGAGGTAATGTAAATTATAAATATTTTTTTTGATCATTTCTGTTTTATCATTTAAAAAGTTGGTTAATGTGAGTTCCAAGATAAAAATTTTAGAAAAACTTGTTAAAACAGAACACAAAGAAATTCAGACCTAGATAGAGGAATTTAAAGGTGAATCAATCTCAACATTGCATTATACAGTTACAGAAAAACAGCCTAAGGCTTTCAAACAGCCAACCATAATCTATCTAGTAACCATACAGGAACTGCCAAATGCTCAAGGCTGTGTAAGAGCTTATTGGACAACTGTGCAAGTGTTAGATTTGAGGAGATTCAAAGAAACAATAGTGTCATATGGTATGCATTCTGAATTCATTAGGTAGATGTTAAACTCGTGGTCAACTTGTAATAGTATTAACCCTCAAGACTGGAAAGACTTGATTACAGCAGTCTTAGAGACAGGTCCCAAGTTACAACAGAGGACCTGGTAGAAGGAGGAAGCTATGACCATTGAACAATGATGTAGGGCTAGAGGCATGGAAATTTCCCAAGATCAACTTTGTGGAGAAGGTGATTATACTGATATGTAAACCATCCTTACATGATGACCATACCCTAACTTTAAGCCAAATGGCAGCCTTGAATGCTTGGGACAGAACTGAAGAAGTAAGAAAGAAAATTGGGTCATTTACAGAAGTTATACAGGGCCCAAAAGAATGTGTCACTGACTTTTTACAATGACTGTCTTCAGCAGTAAATAGAATGATACCAAATTCAGAAGATAGACAGATAATAACTGAATCTCTGGCTTTTGAAAATGTTAATACACAATGCAAAAGGGTAATTATGCTATGAAAGGCAAGATCAGCACCTTTGGAGGAATGGATCCGAGATAAAATTAATATTGAATCTCATGATCATGATGATACTTGGATAGGAGAGGTGATGTCCATAAGTTTGAAGAAAAATAATAATGTTTGGTGTTTTAATTGCAGTAAACAAGATCACCAAAAAGGGACTATGAACAGGGTATTCCTAGAAACAATGTTTTTCAAGAAATGTTGGCAACAGAATGCCTCTCCCTTCTGGATTATGAAGAAGGCGTGGTAAAGGCAAACATTGGACTAACAAATGTAGATCAACAAGGGACAGACAAGGTAATTCTTTGCCTTTGCCATCCAGAAACTCCCTGAGGGGCCTCTTACAGTCCCCCATGACAAATTAGGTTCAGTCCTTTCCTGCTATCATAGAAGAAACCTCTTCCCAGAGCAATTAAAGAACCTAATGACTATTCTAAAAAAACATACTGCTTGGGGTGATAGAACAGCCATAGAAGAGCAAACAAAAAATCAGTAATAACTATAAACCAAAGTTGATAAAGATTAGATTGGGACCCCCCCATAGTTAAGGTTGAGGAAGGGTTTTTGTTTTTGTCTTTCAGGGGAATGAAGGCTAAGGAATCTAAAGAACACTGGACAAATGAGATATCTGAAGAAAAAGGACAAATCATACAGAAAAAATGTCTCAAGAAAAAGAGTAAATTGGCCTATTGGCATATCACATATCTAACAGGATAAAATTTCATGTCTTCTTAAATGCTTGTTTCTGTTGTTTTCTACAGACACATAATACAAATGGTCTTTATGCAGTTCCAGTTCCATTAAAAATTAAATCTGGCTTTGGAGTTGGATCATGGCTCTCTCCTTCTCTAAACCCAAGTATACTTGTTAAAAGAAAATCCAAAATCTCAGTATCATGTCAGAAGAGCCACCTGATAAGGTACAGAAGAAAATCCAAAGTTAAATGAATATTCTATTGCCACTAATCTCATAATTCTTTGCTTTTATTTTGACTGTTTAAAACTTTTCTTAAGGTATAAATATTATATTAAAATTTATAAGATATATGTCTTATAAATTATATATATATATATATATATATATATATATATATAAAACTGTTGTCATGATATTAATGATCACATAGAATACTAAGTAATCTCAGAAAAAAAGGCTTCATCTAGATTCCTATACATGATTTTGGGTTTGAGTCTCATCTGTTTTCTGCAGGGAACTATGACTATGCCTAAAAGTGACTGTTAAGTCTCCAGAAACATAATGGGGCCCTACAAAGACAATTCCATCAGGACGATGATAATACCACAAAGATGACACACATCATCCAAAGATCAGCTTTGGATTACAAACTGCTCAGGACAATTTCGAGATGGCTAGCTAAGATGATACAGGCTTACAGTCTACTTGAGCAAGAACTTGAGACAAGCCCTTCATTTTCCCATTATTCAGAGACTAGACAACAAATGATTCAGCTACCTCTCCCAAGACTTGATAATTAACCCAAATTTTTTCCTTTTCAGGATCCCCTAAATATGTCATTGCCTCCAGACAGCAGAGAGTAATTTTAAGAAAATGATGCCCACATTCACAAGAGGTTTGGTGGGTGGTTTTTATCATTCAATGGGTTATGGATAATTGTCATTGTTTAGGATGGTTGGTTATAAGTTGATAATTGATAATAGTTAGGAAAAAGGCTAAACAAAGGAGATTAGATTTTGGTTTACTGCTTGAAAAAACAGGACAAAAAAGGAAAAAGAGGATATAGATATATGATAAAAGGCAGACTATTGAATCTACTCTGAAAAGGAAAAAAAGATATAGATATAATAAGATAAGAAGTAGATTATTGAATCTACTCTGATTAAAAAATATATAGAAATGATGGATAATGGTAAATTATTGAACCTACTTTGAAAAGAAAAAAGAAAGAATATGGATATGACAAGATAAAAATGGTAGATTATTGAATCTACTTTTAAAAAGAAACTACTAATTTTAAATATTTTACATTGGATTGGATTTTTGTATATCTATATACAAATTATGTATATGATACAAATTTGAGATTGATTTTGTTAGAAAATACTGTACATATTTTTCTGATCTTGTTCAAGGTATTGTATCTATACAGTTCATTTAACAATGTAATGGAAATAATTAGGATACAAGAAATACAAGTTAACAGTTAGTCATCACACTTATAGTCATGCTAGGTATGTTTTCAAGGTCAAGCTGAAATACATTTTAGATAGACAGGCCATCTTCAAACAGTTCAGAGATCTACAGAATATGGCATTTAAGATATTTTAATAACATAGATTTTTTTTTATGACAATGAGACATGTTTCATCCTGGCAGCACCAATATACTTCAGAGAAGATGACAATCATTGAAAAAATTCCTTATGGAGTTTACTTTCTTTGTGTCAAGTTAGCCACTGGGCAAGAAAGTGCCCTTGCCTCAACTGCTGACAGTATGCTGTCTAAAATGGACAACAGGACATAAAAGAAAGGACTGCTGTACCTTGCCAAGACAAAGTAGGACAGCCCTTCAGAAAATCCTGCTTCACAGAAAAATCTGTCAGGTTTGCTAGGCCTGTATGCCAAAGATGGATATAGTGGATAGGCAATCCAGCTTGAATCTGGAAGTTCCAACCCCCATTGAGACTCTGGCAACTGTCACGCCTATGAGGTGGGGCCAGGGGAGGCACCTGGAGACCCGAGAGCTTGATGGGCGAGCACTCTCTCTGTGCCGGGACCCTGAACGGTGGAGGTGGACCAAGCAGAGCAACAGAGAACACCGATGAATTGCGATACACCTTCCCCAGACACTGCGACCTATCTTCCCCTTTTTGTAAGTTGCCCACTAAATAAATCTTCCTTTTAACTAAGTGGAATGGCCTTAATAATTACACCAATAGATGGATACCCCAATGTTTCAGAAGAATCTTGGATGACTGTCCAGGCAGCCAGCTGTTTCTGTCATTTCTCACATTTTTTTTGAATTCACTTGTTTGCACTTCCTGTTTACTCAGTTAATATTATTTTCTTCCTGGGTCTCTGGGGGAGTTGAAGATTAGGTAATTATGATTATAGCTTTCTGTGTTAACAAATTCAGAAAAGAAACTCATTAGAGAGGTGTAAAGTGCATAAGTTTGAAAGATATCAAAAGATAGTTTTGGGTTGATAACACAAATTAGGATAGAAGGTGAATTAGACACAATGCTTTAGATTCACAAAGATAGGATAAATAATGGAGTATTTTCTCTGAATTTGTCAAATGCAAATGGACTAGACATTATTGATGTATTTATTGCCTGTATATATTGTATATACTTACTACATATTAGTTTTTCTTATATTAGTTATAACATTCTTTTATTATTTTATACAAAAAAGGGCAAATGTGGTGATGTATTGTGTACCCCAATAAAGCTTACCTGGGGATCAGATGACAGAGCCAGCCGCTAAATTAAACATAGAGGTCAGGCAGTGATGGCACAACACCTTTAATCCTACCTTTCAGAAGGCAGAGATCAATCTGGATCTGTGAGTTCAAGGCCTCTACATGAGAGAAACAGAACCAGGCAGTGGTGACACACCCCTTTAATCCCAGGAAGTTATGTGGCAGGACACAGAAACATATATAAGCCATGAGGAAACAGGAACTCACTCTCTTGGGACTGAGTATTTCATAGAGGTAAGCTAGTGGCTGGTTGTTCTGCTTCTCTGATCTTTCAGCTTTCATCCCAATATCTGGATCTGGGTTTTTTTATTATAAGACCTTTTGAGATTTATGTTACAAAATCCATTCACATTGTATTCTAAATATTTAAATCATTGCTGAGTGAATATTAGCCCTGATGGTTACTGTGTAAGATCTAACACAAACAAACCCAACCCCTTGCCATGTCCCAATGACAAACACAAGTTTGATTCCATAAAAGTTTACCCTAAGAAACCAGAGTTAGTTAGTCTTACTTACTTAAAATTGAGTGAGTGGTTGTGGGCAGCTTTCTTGTAAGGTTGGCATACCACAAAGATGATGGATTCCCTGTGGCTCTGTAGAAGGAGCTGCACCTCTCATCTTTCCCTGTCAATATAATCCAGCCCTTCCAGAGACCCTGTGACTATGTGTCATTAAGACAGAATTTCATACAATAGATTGAGAAGGATGGTTTGATCCTCAAGTGAGGACCCTGCTCACCTCTTCTTTATATTAGGGAAAGTCAAAAATCAACAAGCCCAGGTGAGGTGATCTTTGAGGAACAGGTCCAGAAGAACTCCTGAAGATGGTGACAGTTTGGTTAAGAGGGTTATCCTGTATAACACTCAAAAATATAGGGAAAGTCTGGTCTCTAAAGCAGGTTCCAGGAAAGGTGCAAAGCTACACAGAGAAACCCTGTCTCGGAAAAAAAAAAAAAAAAAAAGAAAAAGAAAATAGGGAAAACCTGTCAAACATAAACTTTTCATCCTAAATGTACTGCAAAATGGAAATTGCATTTATACTCTAATGCAGTGCACTAGGATCATTTATAAAGCTTAAGATTCCTTTGTGTGTCTTGAAGTAGGCAAAGAAGATTTTCAAATGACCTTTTCCAACTTAGGTAAGGTATATCTTACTATGCCTTGACAAAAATGAAACCTCTCTTTATATACAAATACATACCCATATATGCATACATCTTAAAATTAGGCACATGCCTAGAGAATCAATTACTACATTTTAGTAAGAAAGATGGCCACAAATTTTGTTAGTCTTTTCATAGGACAAAAAAACCACACATAAGACAAATATATGAAAACAATTCCCATGAACATATATAACAGACCAACAGCAGGGAAAGTAAATGTCTCAAAACAACTACGTTAAATAATTGTCAATATTTTAAGAAGAAGCTCAAAGAACATAAAACAATATTACATTTAATCGTAAAATTTCCTCAATCCAATTGAAATTGAAGATTGTGATCTCAATGTACAGAGCCTAATTTAAACATGCAATGAAGCCTAGAGAGGGCAAATGTTTGAAAGTGCCATCTGTCATGTAGACTTAAAATCAATGAGTAAGCAGGTTATTATTAGTAAGAAATGCTGTAAAGGAGACAAATTATTTTAATGTTTATTATTATTTTTGTATGACTCAATTAAGCAAATGTGCAAAGGGATTGGGTGTATCTCTGCAGAATTTCTAAGTGCTTTTAGCAATCTACAGTACAGAGTAAGGGATATGAAGAACAGCATTACTAAGTACATGTGTTGATGAAGAGATTTTTATGTGCTACAGAGAAGCCATTTTGGAGTCTGTTTATAGAACTTAAATTGATGTTTAGAGTGTATCTCAGAGATGAGTTAAAAGGCTCATCAGCTGAAGTGGGCCATGAATAAGCTGTAAGGGAGAGAGAAACTATAAGCTTGCCTACCTGTAGATTTCTGAAATCAGGAAGATTGGCCAGGAGAAAGAAAGAAAACTGGACTTGTAAACACTGTCAATCATGGTATGCTCCCTCCTGCCATGCAATGCTGCATTAAGGACAACAGCAGCAGGTGGTGAGTGGCTGGTGGCTGACCAGAATGACAGAACTGAGAGGAGAGAATGAGGATGGATCTCCTAGTGTGAGGGAAGCTTTCATAGAAGAAAGCAAAGTAGCCCTTTATCCCTGCAGAGTACACAAAGAAACAAAAAACGAGGACAGAAGGTGCAGGATTTTTACAGTAGTTGCCACTGGAAAAGGGCAGTCGAAGAGGAGAAGGGAGCACCAAATGAAGCAGTGCTGAAAACTCCTGAAACCTGTAAGGCTGTAAAGGAAAATTCCTGAAAGGAATCTGCATCTGCAGGAAAGGATTGGCTGATTAGAATTTCACTACTGTAGAGTGGTTGGAGTGCCTGTAAGACCAGAGGGTGATTACCTTATCTTGACCTAAGTTGTAACCCTCCAGACAGCCATTCCGTGTCCTCCTCTGTGTCAGAATCAGCATCTTGTGATGATAGATGACAGATGGAAGCCTTTTGGGAGCCTATTAACTTAACAGATCTTCCACCAACTCAAAAGCTAAGAATGTCATCAGATAACATCTTGGACCTATAGAAAAGCTTCCCCCATCTCGATGCGCCCACCTCCATGATGTACACTCCTCTATGATGTACCCCCTAATGCCTTTTATAATTGCTTTCATTTATGACATTCTTTGCTCTGTAAAACTATAAAAATTTTATGAAACTGCTTCCACACTGGAACATGGAATGTTGGCATAACCTAAATCTGTGCTTCTAGGACATTGTCACTCAAAATGACTCCAGAATAAGCAACATCTTATTCCCCTTAAGATAATAGCTGTGGTATTTGTGTTGAAAGGTAAATCAAATGGTATGGACAAGAGAAAGCAGAAAACAAGCATCTGTCTTCCTGACATTCAGGCTTGATATGGAACTGTGACCAAGCCAAGATGGGAAAATTAAATCGAGCTACACACCAGAAGATTTTGGCAGTTCTGGCTAAAACTTTTGACCTCCATAGCTAAAATGAAAATGTTGGTGCCCATGTCAAAGGAGCTGCAGTCAGCAGTGGAGCTTATAAAGTCAATTCACCAAATAGCAAAGCTAAACTCTGGAGAGGCAAAGCCCCAATGGGGAGTTGTGGGAGGTGAGAGGGTGGGGGTTATTTCTTCAGAATGGCCTCTGCTTCCAACTGCTTGCTAGTGCTGTGTTCTTGTTGTATTTGGCATGGTGTGATTACTGTATGAAAGGATCTCATTGTATCTTGTATAGTATGATTGTCTCTTGGGAAAATCCCACTCTTCATTGGGTAATTTACTTGTAGATCATAATGAAGATAATTCTTACAAGAGTAATGATGATTAGTTAAATCTATGATTTAACTGAACTTTCTGAGTTAGCCTAAAAGATATAGGTGGTTAAGACAGTAAAGATGATTACAGAAATGGTTTAGGTTGTTCAGCTAATTACTCCAACAAGAGATACAAAAAAGGCAAAAACTAGCTAGAAGATACCTTCTCTCCTATTAAATATGAGATTTACAGAGAATAAAAACTGAGAAGAAGGAAGGAAGTTTCATGTATTATAGACCCACAAATTCTGCCCATGGAAAAACAGGCTGATGATCAAAGAAAGCAATTATGTCTCTACACCAAAGGTTAGGACTGAGTTACTTGGTCATGTAACTTACAGAATTAATCACAGACCCCTATATGCACCTTTTTAAAACACAGCTATAAAAGGAAATTAAATGATCCTATTATGTGTAGAGAAAAACAGATGGTTAGCTGACCACGCTTTTGAAGTCTTTCTAGTGCAGAATTAAGGATAGAAATCTGTTCCACAGAAACTGTAAACAGCTACCTGCCAGAACAAAAGGAACTGGCTGAAACCTACCTAGCTTGCTTAAAACTTTGTTAATCAGTAATAAAAGAATCATTGATTTGGGTTGCAGAGGTTATGGTGGGAAAATTAATACAAAGAAAAGTGTTTAACTGCTTGTGGGCTTCTAAGGAAAACATGTAACTTGTGATCTTAATATGATTTCTTCTTTAGTAAAGATTTTAATTTGTTTTTGGTAAATATATAATTTGTGGTTATGAGGTAATCTTTTTTTGCACAGAAATCTTTGTCTTAGGAGGCATAAAAGGAATTAAAAATAAAGAGATACTGATGAAAAGAAAAAAGGGAAAATGTGGAAGGAAAGAAGAAGAAGAAGAAGAAGAAGAAGAAGAAGAAGAAGAAGAAGAAGAAGAAGAAGAAGAGGAAGAAGAAGAAGAAGAAGGAAACCAAGAAAGAAATAGAAGGGAACCATCAGGGAAGAAATAAAAGGAAAACATCAGGAAAGATACAGAAGGAGAACAACTGGGAAGACGAAGAAGAAGGAGGAGGAGGAGAAAAAAGAAAGAAGGAAGGAAGGAAATGAAGGAAGGAAGGAGGAAAGAAGGAAGGAAGGAAGGAAGAAAGAAAAAAAAGAAAGAAAGAAAGAAAGAAAGAAAGAAAGAAAGAAAGAAAGAAAGAAAGAAAGAAAGAAGGAAGGAAAACATAAAGTTAGAAATACAGAACAGAAAAAGAACAGAATAAGGTCAACCAGCAGAGAGAAAAATAAAATGAAGAATTAAGCTTTGTCCTTCAGATAAAGTTCCTGTGTGTGTGTGTATGCATCTATCCAGTAGTTAGCCTACTTCACACCTCCTTTCCAGCCTCTCTGACCTGCTAGGGGCTGGACCTCTTGGTAACACTAAAAGTTCTTCCATTCAGGACACATAAAGGAATATGTACCCTCCTCTTAAGGGTCCAATAACAATTATGCCAAAGTATACTCTGGGAAACCAACAAATTTATTGGGTTTTCTGATTGGCCCAGGTAAATGGTTAAACAGTTGTAGGCACTTCTCTCCCCAAGTGGCAGCACCTGGAAAGCCTTACAGGGAAAGATTAGGGATTCTCTTGTGGCCACTTAGATAAGCACACCCCCCTATAGATGTAGTCTTTCCTAACCTCTATATATACTACCATCACCTAGACCCAGGCTACACATGTAGCATTGGTAGGTGGTAGACAGCAGCTGATAGTCAGGTGATGGTCATGCCTAACCTACCCTCTATGAGGTAGTGTACATTATCAACACAGTCAGCTGGGATGCTCCTTTGAAGAGAGGAGGGATGAGACAGCTGAACTCACCAAGACTGTAGTTGTTTGGATCAGAGGACAGTCACTAATGACAAACGAGTAGTAGTATTTTCAGTCTAGAGACATGTTGATGGGCTTGGGCACTCATGAAGATCTGGGAAAATTTAATAGACAAATCAAAGGTGTGAGGATGGCAACATGCCCTGGCAGATTAATAGAAGCACTGTTGAGCAAGGGCAAAAGCTTTAAAGAAAAGAACAAAAGCTTTGGTGAGGAAGATTTGGTCCTAAGAATAGGGATTTGTCTTTGCTCCTCTCCCAGGTAATCCTTATAAGCTTGTCTTTCAAAAGGTGGGCTAAATACTAAAAATTTTTGGAACTAGATTTAGAGAACACAATGGCAAGGGTAAGAAAGCTTCTCATAGGCTCGTTTGTCTCAAGGATATCTTTCTCTGAGATTTCTGCACCAATCGTAAAGTTATTAGATAGGCAGTGCAAGAGAGATGGGGATCAAGAGAATGTCCTGAATAAATTGTCTTTTGCATAATAGTTTTATCATGCTGGCAGGAAGACAGGCAGGATAAGAGAGCAGGATCATGGGGTTAAATTTCTTAGGGAAGAAGACTTGTACCACAAGAAATCAGGCTTAGTTAATAATATGTGATGAGGCTATTTGACTCTAGTCAGTCTGCCCTTGGCCATCGGATGGAAGGTAGAAGAGGAGGTGGAAGTGTCCCTACCTTGCTCAAAGCCGAGTTTGTTTAGAGCCTGTTTATTTAGGAGGCCTAGATTCTCTAGAAGTTGCCAAATGTGGTATGAGGCTGTGAATTTACTGAGATGAATACAGTACTAAGCATGCATGATCCCAAGGAATTCTACAATTTAATATAGAAAAAAACATTTTAATGTTGCTTCATATATATGTACAATGACAGAAATTTACCCAGGATCCTCAGTGAATAACACTAGAGAACAGTGTTAATATTTATGTGGATATAATCAGTTCAAGGCTATCAGAACATAGCTTCCCATACCCCTCAGAAGTCAAGTCACACTCCATGCAAACTCTCCCTTAGGACAAAACCTGATAGTCACCTTGTGTGACAGAGCACTCAGGCCTACATGAAAAAAGCCAGTTTAGAAAGATACATTTATGGTGCTAAATTTTGCCTGCCTCCATGATCATTGCTGTATGGCCCTTTAGCATGTTGGCTAGGTCTAGATAAGTCACATAGTATGGAATTTCTTGATATGCTCTACAAATTTCTAGGAGCCAGAGAGTCCCTTTTTCTGGGAATTTGAAGATTCTTATCTTTAGGACTACCATCATGCTGTATATAGTGGCTATTCTCGTAATGAAGCTCTTCTTAGAAACTGAAGGGCTATGCTCCCCACTCAGGGTCTCATCTTCTGATAAACTTTTCTCAAGAGTAATTTGTTCCAATTACTTCCTACAAATCTGTAATTTTATTTTCAACAAAGACAAGCGGAGCATATGTTTCAGAAAGAAAGAGCTGTGTCCACAAAGATAAGAACTTTAGCATAAATAATACACACTAAAAATCAAAGGGAACAAAGTTATGTATGTGAGAGCCTGTGGAGAACAACCTGAAGTATAAGAGAGGCTGAAGCCATGGGGAGAAAACAAAGTTGATTTATATACATACATATGTATATATATACATACATGCATATACATATACATATATACATATACATATACATATACATATATATATATATATTCATTCCAAACTAGGATGTTTCTTGTACCTTGAATAGGAATAGACCCTTCTTGTTTATGATGTGGAAATTTTTTCTATAATTTTGTTGACAATATTTTCAATGTTTTTGACCTGTGTGTTCCTCTATTCCTATTATTCACAAATTTGGTCTTTTCTATAGAACCCTACACTTCCTGATTGTTTCATGTTTTGATTTTTATAGATTTGACATTTTCTTTAATGAATGTTTCCATATCTTCTATTTTGTCTTCTATGATTAAGATGATTTCTTCTATCTCTTGTATTCTGCTGACTTGCCTCAGAGGCTCCTGTTCATGTTTCCAAATGTTTCATTTCCAGTTTTCTCTTGGTTTAGGTTTTCTCTATTGATTTTATTTCCACTTGCAAGTCTTGAACTATTTTATCCATTTGATCCCAGATTTTGCTTGGGTTTTCATTGATTTATTTAAAGGATTATTGATTTCCTCTTTAAGAAACTCTTATATAGTCATAAAGGCTATTTTGAGATCCTTGTCTTATGTTTCCCCTATAGTGCATTTCTTGGTTCCTACTCTAGTAGATTTAGTGGAGACATATGGTCCTGGCTTTTATTGAGTATGCTTTTATCATAGTATCTAGGCATCTATGTTTGAGATCATTACAATTTTTGTGGGCTTATATCTATCTAGTCTTGTCTTTGATGGACAGTTGTTCTTTTCCATGGCTTCTGTTTCCCTTTCTGAATCTCACATGAGTTCTCAGGTTCCCAGTTGTGAGTTGCCTGGTAAGAATGCTTCTGAGATACTCCTATATGTTGCCACTGGAGGTTCAGGTTAGAATGCTTTTTTTGTTATTGGAAGCAGACACTTAGGAATAGAAATGGGCTAGAAGGAGCATGGTGTGGTGATATTTTATTTGTGCTGAAATATGGTGATATTTTATTAGTGCTTAATAAATAAAGCTTGCCTGGAGATCAGAGGGAATATCAAGCCATTTTAAGTAAACAAAGAAGTCAGGCAGTGATAGCACACACCCTTAATCCTATCACTTAGCAGGCAGGATCTCTGTGAGTTCAAGGCCACACTAGGGAACTTATGTGACATGGTACATGGTGACACACACCTTTAATCCCAGTACCAACCATAGAGTTCTGGAGGTCTGTACAGACATGAAGTGACATGAAGTGGCCAGGAAGAGGAAGTGATGTAGCTAGAAAGAGAACAATAGATGACTGAACATCAAGTCATACAGGCATGAGTAGAAAAGTAGTAACTTGCATTTGGAAGCTGCAGAGCTGGGGAGGTAAGGTTGGCTGATGACTTTCTCTATTTCCCTTATCTCTCTAGGGCTTTCACCCCTATATTTGGCTCCAAGGTTTTTATTTAATAAGACCATTTAGAATTTGTCTACAACATGGGAGTTCAGGTTGTCTATGGTAGAAAAGAATGCAGGGTGTACCACCAGCACCTGTTTATTTCCCTAGGAGTGGTATAAGAAAGGAAAGAAAAGCCACGGATCATATTCTGCTACAGATCTGGGCACGAGACTTGAAGATTGCCTTTAGAGAAGAGGAATGAGAGTGAAGATTTCAAGATCATTTACTTGCTTTCTTGGTCTATCTGTTTCCCTGTGCAGCAGGTCCTTGGGAACACCTGTAGAAGTATGTGGCTGAAACCAAGGATGGGGAGTGAAGGAAGGTCTAGGAGAATATCTGAGTGATCTTCTGCAGGTGGGGGCAGAGAGGAAGGTGAAGTCACAGCACATGATTTGTTACAGAACTGAGGATGAGACTGCAAGATTGGATTTGAAGAAGAGGAGGGAGAGTGAAGGCTTAATGTTGGACTACGTGCTTTCCTGGTCGTCATGGCCAGCAGCTTCCCAGGGAATCAATACTGAAATCATCAAAATAATCATGAGTTTGGAAAAGAGCCTAGATTTTAAAAGTTTCAAGTCTAAAGTAGTTTTCTAATAGCATACATACAGATACAAAGTACATACAGATTGAATTTGAGCATGCAGCCTTCTGTATATGCACTTCAATTTTGACCCATCACACAATTAAAAAATATATAACTCTGCATGCCTCTCTTCTGGTACTGAATTATATATGCAAAATGCATAATGCTTGAAAGATACATATATTAATATCTGTGAATTAAAGTTGGACCTTTTAATTGGGCATAAGGTAGTGGCTTAAAACTAAAAATGAAATATTGCCTGTAAAATTACCAGAAAACATATGAATGACTTACACAATTCTCCACAGTATGAAAAAAGTACCTCTGTTTTAATTTCTGAAGTCAAAAGTATGGTTTTGTTTTTATATTGTCAGCTATCAAATAGAAGCAGATTCTGTGTTCTGGAAGTATAGCTCATTGTTTGAAATTAATGATCTTGCCAGAAAAATAAACCTTGATTTCAAATGCATTTTAATTATCATGTGACCCACACCTATTCTATTATTCCACTGTGGCCTTCTCACATGTTATGTAGTCTCCAAGCTCCTTTTTAAATTCCTAACAGGATTGAAAAAAACTGAAGAATTGCTGCTGATATATTAAGAACTTCTCATATAAATGGAAGAATGAATTTGGATTATATTAATATTATAGAAGGTGAATGAAAACTGTGGGAGAAAATGTTTCAATGCTTTTGGTACCTGGGATAAAAGATGTTCTCTCTTATACAGAAAAGAATAGTGGGGCAAATATGTCTCTCAGGTCACCAGGCTTTAAGGCAATTTACTCCTGTCTGTATTTTTATCAGCATTCCTTCATTTATAATCCCTGACCTTTCAGAAGTTTTGGACCTGACGCATCCTCTCCCCAGCTGAAGGTCATGCTCTTTTCTGTTTGCTGTGTCTGAAATAGCTGAGTGCTTTCATTCTAAATCCATGCTTTGGTTTCTGGACTCTCCAAGCATCTGATTAGCTCCATCTTTTATCTCGCATCTCAGTGGCTTTAGACCTTTGGCCTAACTGTTTCTGATGTTCTTCCATATCATGATTGATACAGAACAGCAAAGGTTGACTTCTAATAGGCATGCCAGACATCCTTGGACGTTACTGAATAAAGTCCAATGGAATTCTGATCTCTTGAGGACTAGAAATCTTTTATTTAAACATTTCAAGCACTTAATTTCTTTTCTTGCCTTTATTACATGCTTTATAAATAAATGATATTTTAAAATCAAATTTTAAAAGACTCAAAAGCATATTAAAACAATAGAATTATTTTTGTTATAATTTGTATTCTATTTTATAGTAAGGGCTAATTTTCTTCTTTTATTTTCTTTTCTTTGATAACCAGTTTGAACTCTATTTTGTATCATTAGATTTATGATGTATATTTTCTTTAGTAATTACCTTAATCATCATATGACACTAAAACATCATATTTACAATTTTAATGGTATCAGTGTTGTGTTCTGAATAAATGTTCCCAATCATTTCATTAAACTCTAAAACCCAATTTCTATAGCAAAACATATGTTCATCATTTTACAGCACATAAGATTAATGAAAGCAATCACACACAGTAAGATAGATAGTATGTGTGGTGGTTTGAAAGAAAATGGCTTCCAAATGGAGTGGCACTATTAGGAAGTAAGGCATTATTGAAGTTTGTGTGGCTTTATTAGAGGAAGTGTATCACTGTGGGAGTGGGCCTTGCAGTCTCTTTTGCTCAAGCTACACCCATTGTCACAGTTCACTTCCTGTTGCTTGCAGATCAAGGTGTAGAACTCTTACCTCCCTCTCCAGCAACATACCTACCTGCATGCCACCATGTTTCCTATCATAATGATAAGAAACTAAGCCTCTGAAACAGTAGGCGACCCAAATTAAATATTTTTTCTTCACAAAAGTTGCTGTGGTCATGGCGCCTCTTCACAGCAATTGAAACCCTAAGACAATGTGTTTCTTGTTGACAAAGTAGAAAGGCTCCATGTTATATGGGTGCAGAGAAATGACAAACCTCACAATGTTAGCATTATTTTTGAGATGACAATGCCATGGACATGCAGAAGGTTGCCTCTACTTAACCCATGTGTGTAAGTGCTGCCTCTGTCCCTCACAGAAGATGCCTTTGTATTGATGTCCTTAAAAAATGCAGGGCAAGAAGCAAGATGTAGACATCATGAGCTCCACTTCTTTATCCACCGATTTGAAGAGGAAACTTTTGAGTGCTGAAGAATTGACTCATCAGCTGAAAGAATTTGAGGCTCTTAAAGAGGATCTGTGTTCAATTTCCAGCATTCAGGTGGCAGTTCACAACCATATGAAACTCCAATCTGAGGGTATCCAATTCCCTCTTCTGGCCTTCATGGGTATCAGGCATGCACAGAGTGCACAGACATGTATGTGCCAAAATCCATACATAAAATGAAAAAATAAATCTCTAAAAATTTTAGAAAAGGGGAATCCTGTATGATTCCAAACTTGAACTACACTCAAATATTTATTACTAGTAAAAAAAAGTTTCTTAAAGGAAAGAAATATAGCTAATTATTACTCAATAGTAATTTAAAATTATTTTTGTATAAGGCAGAAGTAGTTATAAATGCTAATGTTTATTGCTACATATAATAGTAATACATTTTGTATATAGCTGTAATTTTTCAGGTTTCTGTTTCTTGAATTCTGTTTAGTATTAGCTACAAATCATAATATTTTATTATGAGCTGCATTAAGTCTTGACAAATTTCTTGGGAGCTTCTAGCAATGAGAGGTTAAGAGCACATGTATGATGCACAATGACAACAGAACTAAATCATGTCTACTTACTCCTTACTTGAGGAGTTTGACTGGTTCCTGAAAACTTTGCTTGCATAGCAAGTTACATAAATAATGAAAAGGTGTTGTGACAAATGTATCATTAGATGATTTTGTCTTTGTATCTGTATCTTGGAGTTACACAGACTTAGTAAAACAGACAGTCAGCTGAACTGGCCTCCTTAGGCCTTCAATTGGTACAGCAAGCACAAGAAACATGGAGCTTTTGATAGAGCACTGCAGACCCCTACAGTCCTCATTAAATACTCTAAAATGATAAACATCTAGCATACTCCAAATATAAAGCAGAACAAATTCATTCATTTTATCATTTGAAGGTCGTGTACTCTTAATTCTATGTGATACGTTTTTCATATTGCCAAGCAATATGTTTGCACTTCCCAATATGACTGCAAACATTCATAGAATAAGTACACATCCTCATTATGTCTGTTATTAATAGGTAATAGGGAATTTGTAGCTTCATTATAATCTTACAGAACCAGTGTTTAATGAGGTCCATGAATGTAAGTGAAAATGCTGGATAAAAGAATTACATTTGTTTATATTGATTTTAAATAAATTATGGAGCATTCTACATTAAACCAATATATACAATATTTGAAAAAAAGAAAATTATATAAATTATGCAAACAAATATGAAACAATATGATATAAATATAGGTTATAAAATGAACCATAAAGTTTTTAAGCTTAGTATGCACAGTCAGGGTACCATTGCTGTAGAAGACAGTTGGAGAAGTAGTGATGGGAAATCATTCTGTTAAAAATCCATCTTTACACTTTTGAAGTAACATGCTTATCTTTCAATTAAACTGCAGGTATAAATGACCAATAGGAAAGAAAAATACCTTGGAGAAAATAAAGAAAGCTCTACATCAGCATCCTTGAAAAAATCTGAAAATATCTTTCTACACTACATCACTGATGAATTTAATAGAACTGTGGCTGTCACCTCTTCTGTATGACATACAATCCCAAGTCATACCTTGTCTCTTCATGGTAACAATATGCTCAATTAAGTTTGTTCTTCAAGGTATTTTCTAAAAGCTATGTTGAATAAATTGGTGATTGTGTTCATGTTTGAAATCAGTGTGTGAAAATAGAACTTCTTTCAGAATATTGATGGAGATCTTTGGAAGATTAAACTTGTTTTAGTGTTAAAAATTTTTTAATCTAAAGCCAATCACGCTTTCTTGAATCATTATGATATAACAATGAATATTAAACCATAATGTGAAATATATCACTTCTATTCATGAAATTCAAATAAGATTTGTTATATAGGAAGAACTAGATGGAGACACAATAGTTAGTGTTTTATAACATTGAATTTTTAATAAATTACAATTATATATTATATAATTATAACATCATTTATTTCAATGTTCTATATATCTTTGTTTTGCAAATATTTAATAAGCTACATCAGTGCAACAGATGTAATTATCTACAAGGTAATCTGAACCAAAATAAATTAAAAGATAAACCATTACAGACTTCCTAGTTCTGGGGAGAATAGGTGATTTTTCTCTTATGATAAAACCCTACCAAAAATCATCATCCTATTTTAACACAGCATAAAGAATAATTAGTAAAAAAGTGATTGGAGAGGCCATAGCTGAAGAATTTACTTTCTGAGCGCAGTCATAAACGAGAGAGTGCATGATACAGCAGGGTGGTATATACTTTATATTATTTATGTAATTATATTATTATAGGATATTTTGATTTATTTACCCCTCATTTGCATGAAATTTTGCTTTGCATGGTAATAGTTTGGCTATGTGGATACACATACATCTGTCTAACATGCATCTATTCCTCAGCAGCAATTTCTCCACAATTGCTGTTTCCATGCCTCTTCCTTTGTCCTGTGTTTTTGATTTATCCCTACTAAAAAAAATCTCAGTTTTTTTCACTTAAAATCATTTCTACTTGTGTTGTTTATGTGCCTAGTAGACCACCATGCTTACACGATTAAAGATTAACCGTATGTTATATTTTACCCACCTTGTATTCACAAACCCTTTAGTTTAAACAGCAATGAATCTCAAATCCCAATATAAAACCGCAGGCATAAAATTTATGCTTCCAAGTTTTAAAAAAGTTCTTCCATATTCAAAACAACATGTAGAATTTATGAAAAAAATGTCTATTCAAACTATTTTAAAGACATTGTATAAGCATATTGTGTGTTACTATAAAAATATCTGAGGCTGAATGGTTTATTTTTAAAAGAGGTATATGTGTTTCACAATTCCGGAGTGTAGTTCTGGCATCTGCCTGGATTCTGGTGAGGGCCCCAGGATGAAGAGAATCATACATGATAGGTTCATTCATGCAAGAAGATCAAGTAAACATGAACAGAACAAGCCAAACATATATATGGTCTTGATATTACTCAATCTCTGGTAACCAATCCATTCTCTCAAGTCTTATCTTCCTTCTGGCAAGTATATATTCATTCCATCTAGGTGAAATGCCTGCATGACTCAACTATGTCCTTTTAGGGACCTCCTGTTAAAAGATGTGCCAACTCTCAACACTGCTACACTGAAAGCAAAGCTTTTAACACATGAGCCTTAAGGAATAAAGCCATATCCTAGATTATTGTTGCCAAAAGGCAATTCTTTTTGACTAATAGGGACAATCTGTGATCATAACATTTTGGTATGTGTCATTGTATTTGCACACTAACACTGGCCTCTGACCTAGGTTGTAGATATAAGATGGACTGAAAACACAAAGCACAAGAACATAGTTTAGGCACTTAAGACCTGAAATAATTTTAATTTATATTTATCTAGCATATATTCTTTGAAATTTACATCTACATGAAATAATAAATTGGCACCTCTTTCATAGCAGAGAGAGTTTAATTTTGTTTAACTCCTTTGCTCCAAACAGAAAATTTCAGATAAAAAAAAATGATAAACCAAAAACTAACATGGCCTGGAAGTACAAAGGTATGGTCAGGAATAAACTTTCACATATTTCTACTTCAGGTCTGAAGGTTAGCTATCATAGAAAAAAATTTTGTTTTATATTTTAAAATGTTTGGCTTACTATTTTACTATTATTTAAAGTGCTTAGAAGATAGGAATCTGTACCATTTAAGTATTTATGATCTCAATTTTCTATAAAACAATCTCTAATCATTATATTGTTATTCTCACTGACCTAAATCTGAGAATAAGCATATGCAGTATTAGGAGTCATGAATAATATGACCTCTCACTATTGCCACTTAAGAAGACACTCTTCTTTCAGAAGTAAAGCTTGAGATGAAGTTGACAGCCAATTGCAGATAATATGATGTTACTTAACAGTTTGTTTCAACTCCTAAAGAATTTTTGTTGTCTCAGTTCTTCTATTAATGCACTTTGGTCACACAAAATTTATTTTTTAGAGTGTTTTCTGAACTCACAATCATTTCTAAAGTATTTGTTGTAGATACATTAAAGAGTTATATTGAATAAGTGTGTCAATTTTGTAGTATATGATGATTAACATTTCAGATCTAACCATAGGAACTGGTAGGTACATATAACAAAATAGACATTTCTCATAAAACCAACTGTGTCAGTTACTTTTCATTGCTATGTTAAAATACTACAGATAAGGCAACTTACTGAAAAAAGAGTGTATTGGATTCATAGTTCTAGGGCAAAAAAAGTTTATTAGAGCAGGTAGGCAAGATAGCAAGTATCACCCGGGCGGTGGTGGCGCACACCTTTAATCCCAGCACTCGGGAGGCAGAGCCAGGCGGATCTCTGTAAGTTCGAGGCCAGCCTGGGCTACCAAGTGAATTCCAGGAAAGGCGCAAAGCTACACAGAGAAACCCTGTCTCGAAAACACACACACACACACACACACACACACACACACACACACATACACACATAAAAGATAGCAAATATCACACATGGCTGACACACATAGCTAGGCCTTTACCATCTGCTTACTCTAGCACTATTATCATCTATACTTCTAATAGAATGGCCCATGAAGCTCTGCATAGAGCTTTCAAATACTTTTCTAGTCCAAAATTTTCAATTCTTCCACAAGTTCTTCCCAGCAACTACACATTCTCTCTATTAAGTTCTGCATAAATAGCATTTCTGTTGCTTTGATAAAATACCATCTTCAAGGCAATTTATAGAAAAAGAAGAGTTTATTTGTGTTTATAGTTCCAAAGGGTTACAAGGCCATCAAAATGGAAAAGCAAACGCTGGGTGGTGGTGGTGCACAGCACTCTGGAGGCAGAGGTAGGTGGATCTCTGTGAGTTTAAGGCTAGCCTGGTCTACAGAACAAGTTCTAAGACACTCCAAAGCTACACAAAGAAACCCTGTCTTGAAAAAACACAATAAAAAAATGGAGAAGCATAGAAGTGAGCAGCAAGTGTGACAGCACAAGCAGAAAGCTGAGAAATCACATCTTACTGTCTCAAGAAGCAGATGCTGGGCGGTGGCGCACGCCTTTAATCCCAGCACTCAGGAGGCAGAGTCAGACTGATCTCTGTGAGTTCGAGGCCAGCCTGGGCTACCAAGTGAGTTCCAGGAAAGGTGCAAAGCAACACAGAGAAACCCTGTCTCGAAAAAACAAAAAAAAAAAAAAAAAAAAAAAAAAAGCAGAGCGATAACTGGAAGTAAGAAGAGGCTCTAAACTCTTAACAAAACAAACAGCACACCAGCTTCTGCAACATTAGAGCTCCTAAAGCATCTATAACCTTTTTAAACAGTGTTTTCAATGAGCACCAAGTGTTCAGATACATGTGTCCATGGGAGACATGTCTCATTCAAACTACCACATAGTCCATGCAGTCCATTATGACCTAGGGCCACTCATCAGAGAAAGGGGAACTAATGTCCTAGAGGTCAGTCTTTCAGTTGAAGAATAGACAAGCTACAATTCAAGATAATTGAGTGACATATGGAGTTTCACAGTCTTTTAGCGGCAGAATTCAGACTGAACCTCATTCTCAATCACTTGGTTTCACTACTACATTGCACATAAAAGCTACAGATAAGAGAAAGTTGAGTGTGACTTAGTGATCAAACCCAACTTGTTCTGAAAGGTTGCCTTTGATATTTTATTTTAAACTGACAGGTTCAAAACTAATTCTAAAATTATTGAAGGAATTTAGTGTTCAGTCTTATGTACAGTTAATGCACATTTTTAGAAAACATGGCACGTGTTTCTAAGTAATTCATCCTTTCCAAAGATATGAATTCTACCTGTTAATCTATTCAGTAGAACATATAGTAGTGACAAGTAGATGTGTATGTATATATTTCCCTGAGGCATCAAGTGAAATAAAATAATAACTGCTAAATAAATACACTAGGGGGAAAGGTTTCTCCATTCAACAAAAGCAAAGGATGTCTGGTGAATTGTATTGAACTTTGTTCAGGAATACCTGGGGGGGAAGAAACATCTAGTAATTTGGGGGTAAGGAAAATATAAAAGGTAGATTCTGAAATGTTGGAAAGGAGTAAAATTACAAACATTTCTCCCCAAAGTGGTAGAACTTTATCTTCTCTTTGCTCTGATAGCAAAGAACAATTACATTAACTGTATCTGGTACTCTGACTGGATAATAGGACATAATCTCTATCTCTCTGCTCTCTCTCTCTCTCTCTCTCTCTCTCTCTCTCTCTCTCTCTCGTGTGTGTGTGTGTGTGTGTGTGTGTGTGTGTGTGTGTGTGTATTTGGGGGTGCATATGTAAAATTTGTGTGTATGTGTTTGTAATTGTACACAAATAGGTGCTTGTGGAGGCCAGAGGTTAAAAGTCAACCTCCTTGATTTCACATAACTTACTATTTATTACATTAAAAATATTTTTAAGGTTTTCATACAATATATTTGGATCATATCTTTTTCCTTCCCCCAAACCTTCCCATATACTCTCTATCTCCCTCCCTGCCAAACTTCATGTTCCTTTTTTCTTTCAATGTAAAAGCAAAATAAAAAAACAACATATAACAACAACAAAAAAAATTTAAAAAATGCTCACAAAATAATTTAATATTGAGTATTTTCTGTTGTGAGTCTGCCCTCAAGTGTGACTAATATATCTATTATCACTCCACTGGAGAAAACTTATTTTTTCCTCCCAAAAGTTATGAGTTACACAAAGTTTCTTGTGTAGGGATGGGACTTTGTGCCTGCTTACTCTTATAATGGCTGGGATTTTGTCTGCCTTGTACTTGTTCAGGTATTTTGCATGCTGTCATATTATCTGTGAATTCATGTGTGCTTCAGTTTTTCTGTGTCTGGAAGATATTGCTTCCTAGGAGCAATTCATCATCTTTGGTTCATAAAATATTTCTGTCTTCACTTTCATATGTATCCCTAAGCCTTAAGAGGAAAGTTTTCATAAAGACTGAATGCTCCAAGGTGTCTTACTGTCTGCACTTTGTACAGTGTTGGGGCTCTATATTAATTGTTATCTACCTCAAGAACATCCTCTGATGTGGTTGAGCAGTTCATTGATAAATTTGTAAAATAATAAGTCATTAGGAATCATTTTATTGCTATTTTCCTTCAGTAAAATAATTGCAGTAGTTTTCCCCTTAGGGCCCATGATCTATCCTTAGCTTCTTGGCCTAATTATCAATACGAAGTATGCATTCTGTCTTGTAAAGTGGTCAGTTACACTCTCACAACATTTGTGTTACTATATCTTGCAGGCATGTTGCTATTATAGATCTCAAATGTCATAACTGGGTGATATTGATTGTTTTTGTATTCTAGTACTGTGTAAAAGACCTTAAAACACAAGGAATGCTAGTCAATACGAGTGAAGCTTCTAATTGGTCAACATCTCCATTTCTCTATGTTCAAAGATATAAGTAGGTGACATCTTTAGCAATATGACTTTACTATCAGAATGAGGAGGGTAATCATCCACATTGACAAAATCCTGCACTGCTTGGGGTGGATATTAGACCAATTTGGCCAATGACTCAACAAGATGTAACCTATTCCTGGTTCTGAGTGTTTTACTTGGTAGCATAGTTGAGGCATTTTCTCCACATAGTCACTCCATTTAAATTGATTTTATTTATGTTTGTATTTTAAGGAGTTTCTAGAACAGAAGGTTTCCATGTGGATGTTCATAAAGGTGTTTAGTGTTGATTATCTTTCCCTATTTTTCTCCCATATCCTGATTTATAATCTCTCATGCCCTTTAATCCTCCTATTTGTTTCCCCTTTGCCCATTTATAACACTACAATCTATTTCATCCCCCTGTAATATCTCCTCTCCTCTGCTAACCCTAGACCTTAAGAGTTATTTAATCTCTCTAGATAGTCTAAATAAAACACACTTGTCTAAAGTTTAATATATTACATCCGCAAAAAAGAGACAATATGCAATGATTCTTTCTGGGTCTGAGTTATGAAACACAGGGTAATTATTTCTAGCTCCAACCATTTATTGACAAATTTCAATTTTCTTTTTTTTTTTTATTTTACAACATCATTTATTTCAACATAATAGCCACAGATTCCCCTGTTCTCCCACTCTCGCCCCCCTTCCCCCTTCCCCCATCCCACCCCCCATTCCCACCTCCTCCAGATCAAGGTCTCCCCCGAGGACCGGGATCGACCTGGTAGACTCAGTCCAGCCAGGACCAGTCCCCCCCTCCCAGACCGAGCCAAGTGTCCCTGCATATGTCCCACGATTCAAACAGTCAACTCATGCAACAAGCCCAGGACCCGGCACTAACACATGGCTGCCTCCCAAACAGATCAAGCCAAATGACTGTCTCACCCGTTCAGGGGGCCTGATGCAGTTGGGGGCCCCTCAGCCTTTGGTTCATAGATCCTGTGCTTCCATTCGTTTGGCTATTTGTCCCTGTGCTTTATCCAACCCTGGCTTCAACAATTCTCGCTCATATAAACCCTCTTCTTTCTCACAATCTCCCCCAAGATCCAGCTATACCACTTTTGGGCATATACCCAAGAAATGCTCAATCATACCACAAGAGCACTTGCTCAGCTATGTTCATATCAGCATTGTTTGTAATAGCCAAAACCTGGAAACAACCTAGATGCCCTTCAACTGAAGAATGGATAAAGAAATTGTGGCACATATACACAATGGAATACTACTCAGCAGAGAAAAACAATGACATCATACGGTTTGCAGACAAATGGATGGATCTAGAAAAAATCATCCTGAGTGAGGTGACCCAGACTCAGAAAGACAAATATGGTATGTACCCACTCATAGGAAGATACTAGATGTGGAACAAAGATGACTGAACTGCTACTCACATCACCAGTGAGGCTACCTGGAAAACAGGACCCCAAAAAAGACATGGAGAAATGGATGAGATCTACATGAACAGCCTGGTCATGAGTGGGAACAATGAAGAGCGACGGTCGAGGGAAAGAGAGTGGGAGATCCTAGCTGGATCAAGAAAAGAGAGGGAGAACAACGAATAGGAGACCATGGTAAATGAAGACCACATGAGAAGGGGAGGAAGCAGAGAGCTAGGGAGGCCCACGGAGATCCACAAAGATACTGCCAGAAAAGACTGCTGGCAATGGACGAGAGACAAATTTCAATTTTCTTAATAGCTGAATAATAATAATAGCTGAATAGGTTGTTTCCAATTTCTGACTATTCTGAATAGAGCAGAAATGAACATGGCTGAACAAATATCTTGGAAGCAGGGTAAAGAGTCCTTTTGGGTACACATCCAAGAATGGTATAGCTGGATCTTACAGTAGATCAGTTTTAAACTTTAATAATTTCATCATTGTTTCCCATACTGACTGTATCAGTTTTCACACTCACCAGTAATGTATCAATGTTCTACTTGTCCCACATCCTTGCCAGAATGAGCAGTCACTTTTATATTAATTAATGTTGGCCATTCTGACTGCAGTAAGATGAAATCTCAAAGTAGATGCCTAACGATGTTGAAACATGTTTCTCATCCATTTGCATTTTACCTTTTGAGAACTTCTTGTTTAGTTCTATACCATTTTATTTAGGATATTTGTTTTCTTAACATTCAATTTTTATTGTTTGCGTATTCTAGATACTGGACCTCTGACAGAGGGATATTGACAAAGAATTTTTACCAATTTACAGGCTGCCTCTTTGTGCAAATAATGGTATCTTTTGATGTAAAGAAGCTTTTTAGTCTTATGAGATCTCATTTATTTACTTCTGATCTTAGTGTCTGTGCTATCAGTGTCTTGTTCAGAAAGTCCTTTGCTCTGCCAGTGAGTACAAGCCTATTTCTTACTTTCTTTTCTTTTGTGTTCAGGGTATCTAGTTTGTTTTGTGCAAGATAATAGATATGGTTCAGTTTGACCAGCATGATATATTGAAGATGCTGTCTTTTCTCCTTGTGTATTTCTGGCTTCTTTGCCAAAATTCAGGTGTCTGTATGGATTTGGCCATCAACATCCTCAATTTGATTTCACTAATCAAGACATCTATATATCTGCTATGCCAATAACAAGCTGATTTTATTACTGTATTTCTGTAATACAAAAAGAAATCATGGAGGTGATAACTCCAAGTTTTTTCCTTATTCAGGATTGTAGCCATCTTGGCATTTTTGATGCTTGTTTTGTTTCCATATGAAGTCCAACATTGTGTTTTAAATTTCTGTGAAGTTGAACAATGTTTATTAATTTTACTATTTGTTGTTGTTGCTGATGGTGCGGTGGTGATGGTGGTGGTGGTGGTGTGTGTGTGTGTCTAGGTTCACATGCCTTAAACTCTTTTGATGAACATTTCTGGGATTGTTTAATCATTGTGTCATCTAGGAAACAGTTTGACTTCTCTTTGGACTGAAGTCTTTCTTCTACCTTCTACTATAGAGATATATTGGTAGACATACATTGCTTAAATTTATTTTTTCATGAAATTCTTTCTTTTTTCATCTAATATGACTGAGAGTTTTGGTGGGTATAATAATCTGAACTGTTATCCATGACTTTTCAGACCTTGTGTAACATCTGTTCAGGCCCTTTCTTTTAGAGTATCCATTGAGAAGTCAGGAGTTATTCTAATGGGCTTGACTTTACATTTGACTTGGCATTTTTTATTGTAGTTGCAATATTCTTTGTTATGAATAACTTGTTTTGTTTGTCACAGGTCAAGAAAAGCTTCTTTTCTGGTTCTGTCTATTTGTTTTCAGTATATATCTTGTTTCTTGATAACCATCTCTTTCTTTAAATTGGGGACATTTTCTTCTACAAGTTTCTTAAAAGTATTTTCACTTTCACATTTATTCATTTTGCCCTTCTTACATTTAGCAACTTTGTTTCTTTGCTAAACTCTTCCTTCATATCTTGAATTGTTTGTGTTTTCACAGTCTTTGCTAAGCCATTTATTCCTATTTCTTTAAAGTTCTTTTTTTTTCCTTTTATTTTATTTTACAATACCATTCAGTTCTACATATCAGCTATGGATTCCCTTGTTCTCCCCCCTCGTGCCCCCCTTCCCCTTCCCCCCAGCACACCCCCCATTCCCACCTCCTCCAGGGCAAAGCCTCCCCTGAGGACTGAGATCGACCTGGTAGACTCAGTCCAGGCAGGTTCAGTCCCCTCCTCCCAGACTGAGCCAAGTGTCCCTGCATAAGCCCCAGGTTTCAAACAGCTAACTCATGCAATGAGCACAGGACCCGGTACCACTGCCTAGATGCCTCCCAAACAGATCAAGCCAATCAACTGTCTCACCTATTCAGAGGGCCTGATCCAGCTGGGGGCCCCTCAGTCTTTGGTTCATAGTTCATGTGTTTCCATTCGTTTGGCTCTTTGTCCCTGTGCTTTATCCAACCTTGGTTTCAACAATTTTCACTCATATAAACCCTCCTCTTTCTCACTAATTAGACTCCTGAAGCTCCACCTGGGGCCTAGCCGTGGATCTCTGCATCTGGAAACAACCTAGATGCCCTTCAACTGAAAAATGGATAAATGAATTGTGGCATATATACACAATGGAATACTACTCAGCAGAGAAAAACAATGACATAATGAGGTTTGCAGGCAAATGGATGGATCTAGAAAAAATCATCCTGAGTGAGGTAACCCAGATTCAGAAAGACAAATATGGTATGTACTCACTCATAGGAGGATACTAGAGGTGGAACAAGGATGACTGGACTGCTGCTCACATCACCAGGGAGGCTACCTGGAAAACAGGACCCCAAGAAAGACACGAGGATTGCCCAATGATGGAGAAATGGCTGAGATCTACATCAACAACCTGGACATGAGTGGGAGTAATGAAGGGCGAGGGTCAAAGGAAAGAGAGCCTCTGGGAGCGGGAAATCCCAGCTGGATCAAGAAAAGAGAGGGAGAACAAGGAATAGGAGACCATGGTAAATGAAGACCACATGAGAAAAGGAAGAAACAAAGTGCTAGAGAGGCCCAGAGAAATCCACAAAGATACCCCCACAATAGACTGTTGGCAATGGTCGAGAGACAGCTGGAACTGACCTACTCTGGTGATGGGATGGCCAAACACCCTAATAGTCGTGCCAGAAACCCCATCTTTAAAATTCTTAAACGTACTCATGACTGCTATTTTGAAGTCGTTGTCTTCTGCTTCAGGTAAACTGCTTTGCTTAGGGCATATTAAAATATAATTGTATTATTTTTCTGAAGAAGACATCTTGTTTTGGTTGTTCATGTTTGTGTTTTGGGGCTGTGGTCTAGAAATCTGGAGTTGTGGCATTTGTGATGTTTCTTGGTGTGAATGTTAGATTAGATGTGTGAATGGTTATTGGGTTACCCCAATCTGACCAGCTGTTAACAAGAATGAGACTAGTTTTCAGTCTTGGAGCCACTCAGGGTTTTAGGATTTAGAAACTGAAGGGCCCCAGATCTGAAACGGTACTTTGAACATTGGAATATGTATAAAATTTGGTACTTCGTGAGTTTATTGAATATTCATAAAATTGATACCTGTATCTGGAGGTTTATAGTCATGGATGAGAGAATATTCCTTCAGACATACTTTCCTTCTTGAGCACAGAAGCAGACTAAATTGTGCCAAAACTGGCTTTCCTATGATTCAGTGAGTAGGGCTTGTTAAGGCAATGTTTCCCAAGAGCCTGGTAAAAATAAATGTACACCAGTGGGTTTTAACAGTATGTACTTGTAAGTCTTAGAAACAGATAAGAACACAAATAATAATTAAGCAATAAATTACTATAAGTTTCCCTTGGTCTCTCTATTTCTAAGCCATTAACATAAATGTTAAGCTTTTACATATTCCCTTAGCAGTATCCATTATAAACTATATTATCAACTTGCTGCAAATGTTTATTTGTTCTCTTTAAAGACAGAGACCATTTCTGTTATAATCATTTTTTTTTTGTTCTTAGCATTAAAAAGTTAGGGGCAAATAGTATATGCACAGTTAATTTTATTAAATAAAACAAGTAAATAGCTAAAGATTCTTGCTAAGGGACTGATTGAGCTCCAGGCTAGAAATTTCAGGAAACACAATTAAAGCCTGATTCTATGAGTTTGTAATGGTCTACCTCATACGTTTGCAATAATTATCCCTCAATGTTTGAGTACTCTTTCAGTCAGGCCAAATCACCCACTGTGGTTACAACATTATCAAAATGAAGCACACTTTTTCAGACACACTCCTATAAATTGTAAGCACAGGCTAAGAAATATTTATTAAAGATTCAGTTACTTAGAAATGTGAGAAAGAAAAACTTTCATATTTCCTCTTAGAGCATTCATCATGATATATGAACATAAATGTCAAAGACAGGCTATCAAGAGACAGAGAATACAGTAAGTTATATTTTATGTTATCAGTTGCCTGTGTATAGAGGCTTCACAGATAAAAGGATATAGTTTAACTTGGTAGTTCACATTACATTTTAACAATGTAACATTTAATTACATTGGCTACTGAGAGATTACCAGGAAATTTGTGATATAGAATGTTTAAAAAAAATTGTTGTTCAAACTCATCTCTGCCATTTCCAGTCTATGAGTTTGGGGAAAATCTTTACAAATGGATAATTATGCCACTTTTCAAGGAGAAATTTATGCCCTTTGTAAGGCAGAAGATAGCTTGACTGGACTTGTCTTATTGTCTATTATTTTTTAGTTACTTTTAGATTTAGATAATATAGTAATATAATATATAAAAGCAGACATGTAGAGCTTAGTATATGCTCATCTAAATTCTAGAGGATTCATACTTATCCTCTGGAATTTATAAAACTCTCCATGTGACAATGTTAAATTGATGGTAAGCAGATCCCATGAAGTAGATGAGTTATTAAATGATATGCAAGAGAGGGGTGGGGAAATTAATTTGATCAGTGAAGAGTAAAATGTGCTTGTGCAAGCATGAATTTCTTAGTCCTGATTTCAAATGTCCTAGTTAGGGTTACTATTGCTTTGATGGACACTATGACCAAAAGCAAGTTGGGGAGGAAAGGGTTAATTTGGCTTACGCTTTTGTTTTGTAGAACATCACTGAAAGATGTCAGGACAGGAACTTAAACAGGGCAAGAATCTGGAGGCAGAAGCTTATGTAGAGGCCATTGAGGGGTGCTAATTATGGCTTGTTCCTTATGGCTTACTTAGCCTGCTTTCTTAAAGAACCAAGGGCCACCAGTCTAGGGGTAGCACCACCTACAATAGTCTGGGCCCTCCCACATCAATAACTAATAAAAATGTTCTAGAGGCTTGCCTACAGCAGTTTTATGGAGGTATTTCTCAACTGAGGTTCCCTTATCTCAGATGACTGACTCTAGCTTGTGTCAAGTTGGCATAAAACTAGCCATCCCACCAAGAACTCACAAAAAAGTTGGGTGTCTGTTGAGGAGGCAGAAACAAAAAGATAGCCGGGACTTTCTGGTTACCAATGTTGACCAACTGATGATTTCCAGGTTTAGTGAAAGACTTTGTATCAAACAATAAAATAGAGCACAGTAAAAAAGACACTCATCTTCACCTGACTTCTATCTTCAAACACACTTGAACATGCCTTCATCACACAAACACACGCATAGACAAATACCTCTCATTAAAGAACAAAACAAGATATTCAAGGGAAGGAAGAACTAATTGTAGCTAGAATAGATGAATATTTTTAAAAATTAAAATAATCTAAGCACATTACACATGCTAATTATACTAGTCTTCCAATCCTAAGAATGTGAGTGTAAAAATACTTGACATAACTATTAGATAATATTAGTCTTTTAAAATATATAAATTTGAGATTGTTTGCCTTGTTTAATTTATAAAACAGTATCACTTCTAACTGAGTATAGGCTCCAGGGTTGACCTACTGGGCCAAGGTTACCTGATATGGCTGATGAGAAATGAATCTTAACCAGGCTAGGACTGAGGAGTTTAAGCAAAACTGAAACTAGACAAGTTTATTGCAAGCAATCAGACTTTCAAATTCTTTATCAGAAAGAGGATAAAATAGCGGTTGCTAGTATCAATATAATGGTAGTTGCTGCAATACAATGATGATTGCAAGCTATACAGTGTACTAGAGATTAATGTTTAAGACCAATTGTCCTGTCAAGCTTATATATGCTTCATTGACTTCTAGAGAACAAAGAGAAACACAAAATGACCTGAGTGCTTCAGTGTCTGAGGGAAGGCCTCGATTTCTCGGGATCTGAAAAGCACAAAGTAACCTAGGAGCCATAGACTTTAACCTGAAGCATCTATGACACATGCCTCTGAAGGCAGATAGATAGAGCTGACACCATGTTTCCCCTTAACTAAAGACTGCATAAGTTCTTTTTCATGTGTCCTGTATGTCTACAAAAAGAGCAGGGTCTAATCCCTGATTGTCAGGCTTCTGAAGTTTGCAAAGTGGTTAGAAGTTAAGGTAATGCACCAAGTCTGCAAATGTACTTCACCCTTAAAATTGGTGCAGAAATACCTCACAGGCTTTGCTACCAGCAGGTATTTGATCCCAGTGGGCACTTATTGGGATTTCTGCATTCTTGTATCCCAGAACAAGAAATTTGTCACACATGGATAATGGTAGAAACAAAAGCAGTTTATTGAGATAAAAGGACATTTCTGAGAGTGTAAACTGTCCATACAAGGAGGAAAAGCATGAGAATCAGAAACAAATGCTACACAAAGAATTGTAGCTTATACATTGTAGTATTTATTGTACTGTATACTGGAATCATTTGTAGAGCATGGGATTTTTGTTTGTTTGTTTGTTTTTTTGTACATGCTCAAATCTAGTTACATTATTGCCAAGAGGTTTCCATGCTGTTTTCTTGCCACTAATGTATTCCATGTGACAACTCTGATTTCTCTATTGACTCTTTTCTCTTGCCACAACTATCATCTGACAGCTGTGGTCCCAGAAAGAATTGAGGAAACTGAAGAACAATGATTAGTCTTCTATAAATTCCTTTATGCTAACAAGAATATTGCTCTATCCTTGTAGGAGACAGGCACCTCAACCTCCATAGGAGGAATTAACTGAAATAATTGTACCACAAATTATTTGAAACTACTGTATTCTAAAATTCACTGATTTTGCACAGAGCTGAAAAATACAAAATATAAGCAAGAATAACATAATTATGACTACAACGATTCTAGAAAATATAAGTGACAGGAATACAACTAGCACAACTGTCCCAGGAGAGCTATGTGAAGAGTTTCTGGAATTGAGATTTTGGCCACATTACAAGTGGCCACTCGTGAAACCAAATCCCAGGACTTAATCATACTATTGCTCTGATACAGCATATGGAAGAGATTAAATTTGATGTCTCTTTTTGGTACAAAGGGGGAATATCCTTCAAAGGATATTCAGTGAGAAACAGGTGGTTCATAGCTTCCACAGAGGTTCTCCTAGGTTCATTTATTCACCAAATACAGTGTTATTATCTAGGTGTTCTCACTTGCAAGAATGAAATTGTATTCTCTTTTGCTCTTAAGATATCGCTAGTAATCTCACTGATGAGTCAACATTGAGTATATGATGGCCTTTTATTTTTCTAGATTTGTTTTGTTTTAGAATTAGAAACCAGTAATTCCTAATAGTATTAGGAATCTAATAGGATTCAAACATCCAAGCCCAAACTTGAAAAGAAGACATCAACAAGACATAGACATTTCCCATGATTATGGATCAAGAACTTCATCCTTATTTATTTTAAATTTCTTCTCTAAGAAAAAAAAATGTTTGTCAGTGTTTTGCCTGCAGGCATGCCTACCTACCATGTGCATGCAATACCAACACAGGCTAGAAAAGGGCATCAGAAATCCTGAGACTAGAGTTACAGACAGTTGTGAGCGGCCACGTGGGAGCTGGAGATCAAACTCAGGTCCTCTGGAAGAGCAGCCAGTGTTCCTAAACAAGGGAGCAATTCAGCACCTTTTTTTTTTTAACCTTCTGCCCTAGAAGTACTTTCCTACTCCAAGAAAGAAGGATAAATTCTCGACTTTTAAGATAAATTTCCTCCTTTTCTGCTACAGTTTGAAAAACTGACTAAATACATCTGATCTTGCATTATGAGCAGTCTTTCAGATTATATCATGTTTTCATTAGAACTTCCTCTTTTTGATTAGTTTTGGTTTGAAGTCTATATTATCAAATGGCTACACCAGCTTGTTCCTTGGATCTATTTGCTCAGAATATTCCTTTCTGCCTTTTTACCCTGAGATGATGTCTATCCTTATTAACACTGCATTTCTTGGTTATAGCAGAACAATGGACCCTATTTTGCTAAACCAATCTGTTAGTCTCTGTTTTTTTTGGGGAGGGGGGCACAATTGAGGACACTAATATTGAGAATTATCAATGAGCACTGTTTATTAACTCCTGTTATTTTGTTGTTATGTTGTGGATTTTTTTAGCCCCTCTTTTTGACTTGTATTTATTCCTTGTGGTTTCTTGGGTGTGGTTAACCTCTTCAGATTGAAATTTTGCTTCTACTGCCTTCTATCGAGTTAGATCTGTGTGTAGATACTTCTTAAACGTAGTTTTGTCAGGGAATGCTTTTGTTCTTCTATTGTAATTGAAAGTTTTGCTGTGTATGGTAATCAGGAATGGCATATGTGTTTTGTTAACAGTTGTAGAACATCTAACCAGGCTTTTCTGCGTCTGCACTGAGAAATTGGGTATTATTCTAATAGGTCTGACTTTATGTTGTTTTCTCTTTTTCCTTTATCTTTTAGTAATCTGTCTTTGTTCTGTAAATTTAGTTGTCTTTTACTTTTCTATCTTTGAAGTTATTCTTCTCACATATATTACATTCCAACTGCAGCTTTCCCTTTCTCCTCTCCTCATAGTCCCTCCTCTGCTCACCTCCTCTCTCCCTCAGATCCACTTCTCCATTTTCCTTAAAAAGAAGGCAAACCTCCCAGGGATGTAATGTTGCAATAAGACTAGGCACATTCCCGAATATTGAGACTGGGCAGAACAACCCAGTAGAAGGAAAAGAATCCCAAGAGCAGGCAAAAGAGTCAAAGACAATCCCTACTCCCATTGTTAGGTGTCCCACAAGAACACCAGGCTGCACAGCCATAACGTGCACAGAAGACTAGTGTAGATCCACACAGGCACCCTGATTGTCAGTTTAGTCTCTGTGAGCCCCTATGAGCCCCAGTTAGTTGATTATGTGGGCTGTTTTCTTATGATGTCTGTGACCCCTCTGGTTCCTTCAGTCCTTTCTCCCCTTCTTCGACAGGAGCTCTGCCTCATGTTTGACTGTGGGTCTTTGCATCTCCCATCATCAGTTGCTGGATGAAGCCTCTCTGATAATGATTATATTAGGATATAGTCTTCAAATATGGGAAAATACTATTAGGAACAATTTCATTGAGTTTTCCTTTATGTTTTGGCAGTTGTATTTAGTTCTATTTGAGGTCTGTGGGATATCCAACATCTGATTCCTGTCCCTCCAGACAGTGTCAGGCTTGGGCTTCCTCTCATGGCATGGGTCTCACATTGGACCAGTCATTGGTTGGGCACTCCTACAAGTTCTGGGCCTCCTTTAACACAGAACATCTTGCAAGTAGGACAAATTGTGGGGCAAAGGTTTTGAGACTGGTTTAGTGTCTCAATCCCTTCACTGGAAGCCTTGCCTGCTTACAGAAGACAAACAGTTCAGGCTCCGTATCCCTGATTACTAGGAGTTTTCACTGGGGTCACTCTCTGAGATTCCTGGGAGTTTCTATTGTACTAGGTTTGTACCTCACACCCCAAATGCTCCCAATTCCAGTTGTCTCTCCCAATACTCTCTCCCTCCATCCTCACCTGCCATCCCCACTGTCCTCGGATCCACCTTTGAAGTTTATTCTATTTTCCACACCCAGGGAGATGCATCCTTCCTTGAGTCCTCCTTGTTACTTAGCTGCTCTAGGTCTGTGGATGGTAGCATGAGTATCTTTTACAGCTAATATCAACTTACAAGTGAGTACATATCATATTTGTCTTTCTGGGTCTGGATTACCTCACTCAGGATGATTTTTTTTTTCTAGTTCCATCCGTTTGCCTGCAAATTTCATGATGGTATTTTTTTTAAGAGCTGAGTAATACTTCACTGTGTAAATGTTCCACATATTCTTTATCCATTCTCTGGTTGAGGGTCATCTCTGTTGTTTTCAGTTTCTGGCTATTGTGAATAAAACTTCTTTGAACATATTTTAGCAAATGTCCTTGTGGTAGGGTGGATTGTCCCTTTAGGTATATGCCCAGGAGTATTATATCTGGGTTTTGAGGTAGATTGATTACCAATTTTCTGAGAAACCACCATATTGATTTCCAAAATGTCTGTACAAATTTTTTCTCCCACCAGCATATCTGCCATGGGGAGTTTCTTTCCTGGTCCAGTATTTTTTGTGTTCTGTATGCTTCTGGTACTCTGATAGATACCACCTTCTTTAGGTTACAGATAATTTCTTTGCCTTTGACCTTTGTCTCTTCTTCATCCTCTGTTCTTCTTATTCATATTTGCTCTTTTTATACTGTCTCAGACATCCTAGATGTTTTGTGCCTGGATTTTTTTTAAGATTCAGTGTTATTTCCTGAATTATTATTAATTAAATATCAGTATTATTTAGATTAGGTTATTACTGCTTCTCTCTGATCTTCAATTCCTGAGAGTGTCTCTTTCTTATCTTGTAATCTGTTGGTGAAACTTACCTCTCAGGAAATGAATGATGATACCTAGATGAATCTCTGCCATGTAGGGCCACTGGGAGTCCCAAGTAGAAAGTGTTTTTAAGCATTGGGTGTAGATGACAGAAAAGAATGGAAGAGGATTTGTGGAGAGGGAGATTGGGAGGGTTCACAGGAATGAAGAAAGCTCAGTTTACTCCAAAGTTTTGCTGATAACCCCAGGAGTGGAGGTGGAATCAGGGAGGAGAAACCTATAAGCAGGCTACTGCATGGCTGAGGATTAGAAAGGACAGAAACAACTGTGAAAATTGCCTACTTGAGTGTCATCCTGGTGTGGTTATTTGAGTCCCAGATATAGAGGGATTCTAGTTATTTGCTGTCGACAGAAAACGGTAAGAGGAAGCAGGTTGTCTGGATACTCTGTGAAGTTTGCTGGAGTCCATAAGGATTAGTGGTAGGGAGGGATGAAGAGTGTCTGCAGGTAGTTGACTACAGGACTGGGGATTAGACTATAGAGATTGTATTGGAATACTAGAATGAGTGTAGAAATCTACCTGAATCCATGTCTTATGCAGGTACTGATTATCTCAGCTATAAAGTGTCTTTAGGTATAGGCACCTCACACAAGGGATAGGGAATGGTTTAGTTGGGGAGGGCTGGGTTGATCCACAGGAAGGAAGAAAGCAGGGTCCCACAAGGGTTTCAAAAGTATCCAGGGAATGGAGATAGAGCAGGAGTACAGACCTTTCAAGCAGTTTGCTACAGGCCTGGTGATGAGTCTGGAGGAACTTTAATTGTAGATAAGCAAGAGAGTAAAAATTGCCTGCCTGTTTCCCAGCTTGATATAGCCACTGAGTTCCAAAGTATAGACTGTTGTTAGGTATAGGGAGCTGATGTAAAGGGTTGGGTGAAGTGAGAGAAGTGTTAGGTTCACAAGGTTTAGCTGGCAGCCACAGGAAATGGAGGGAGGGTGGGAGAACTGACCTCTCTCTGCACAGTCTGCTATAGGATGGGAGATGAGTCCAAATGTTCCCATTTTTAAAGTGAAAACTGGGATTTATATGTAAAATTGAAAAATCCAAAAGAAATTATTAGACTGAGAGGCTCTGTCAGTATCTTTCTAACAAATGGTTTAATGGTTTACTGATATCTGTTCTGCAGACTCACATTCTGTGAACTTCTTTGTACAGTACAGAAAAATAACTCTGTGTTGAGAGGAAACAAAACTCTGCTTTTAGAAGGGTGTCCAAGAGATTCCCCAAACATAGTCTATAGCTACTGCTCTTACTTGCTCCAAGAGGTGGAAGGTAAGTCCCTAGTGCTGGCAATACCATGCACTTCAGAAGCATGCCCCTGAGGCCCCTGAACTATAACTGACCCCAAAGCATCCTACTTCAGGATTAACTTTTTTTTTTAAATTTTATTTTTACAATACTATTCAGTTCTACATAATAGCCACAGATTCCCTTGTACTCTCCCTTCTTGCCCCCCTCCCCTTCCCCCCAGCCCACCCCCCCCATTTCCACCTCCTCCAGATCAAGGTCTCCCCCGAGGACTGGGATCGACCTGATAGACTCAGTCCAGGCAGGTCCAGTCCCCTCCTCCCAGATTGAGCCAAGCGTCCCTGCATAACTCACAGGTTTCAAACAGCTAACTCATGCAACGAGCCCAGGACCTGGTACCACTGCCTAGATGCCTCCCAAACAGATCAAGCCAATCAACTGTCTCACCTATTCAGAAGGCCTGATCCAGTTGGGGGCCCCAAAGCCTTTGGTTCATAGTTCATGTGTTTCTATTTGTTTGGCTATTTGTCCCTGTGCTTTATCCAACCTTGGTTTCAACAATTCTCGCTCATATAAAACCCTCCTCTTTCTCACTAATTAGACTCCCAGTGCTCCACCAGGGGCCTAGCCGTGGATGTCTGCATCCAGATTCCTCAGTCCTTGGATGGGTTTTTGGCACAACTATTAGGGTGTTTGGCCATCCCATCACCAGAGTAGGTCAGTTCCGCTGTCTCTCAACCATTGCCAGCAGTCTTTTGTGGGGGTATCTTTGTGGATTTCTGTGGGCCTCTTTAGCTCTTTGTTTCTTCCTTTTCTCATGTGGTCTTCATTTACCATGGTCTCCTATTCCTTGTTCTCCCTCTCTTTTCTTGATCCAGTTAGGATCTCCCGCTCTCTTTCCCTCGCCCTTCGCCCTTCATTGCTCCCACTCATGTCCCAGGCTGTTCATGTAGATCTCATCCATTTCTCCGTGTCTTTCTTGGGGTCCTGTTTTCCAGGTAGCCTCACTGGTGATGTGAGTAGCGGTCCAGTCATCCTTGTTCCACCTCTAGTATCCTCCTATGAGTGAGTACATACCATATTTGTCTTTCTGAGTCTGGGTTACCTCACTCAGGATGATTTTTTCTAGATCCATTCATTTGCCTGAAAACCTCATGATGTCATTGTTTTTCTCTGCTGAGTAGTATTCCATTGTGTATATGTGCCACAATTTATTTATCCATTCTTCAGTTGAAGGGCATCTAGGTTGTTTCCAGGTTTTGGCTATTACAAACAATGCTGATATAAACATAGCTGAGCAAGTGCTCTTGTGGTATGATTGAGCATTTCTTGGGTATATGCCCAAGAGTGGTATAGCTGGATCTTGGGGGAGATTGATTCCCAATTTCCTAAGAAAGTGCCATATTGATTTCCAAAGTGGTTGTACAAGCTTGCATTCCCACAAGCAGTGGAGGAGAGTTCCCCTAGTTGCACATTCTCTCCAGCATAAAGTGTCTTCAGTGTTTTTGATCTTAGCCATTCGGACAGGCGTAAGGTGGTATCTCAGAGTTGTTTTGATTTGCATTTCCCTGATGATTAGGGATGTTGAGCAATTGGATTAACTTTTATGGTACCTGAATTTGCCATGGAAATTTCCAAAGGCAACCTGCAGATCTACCCAACTATTAAACATATGAATTTACATCAATGAGCAGTGTGGCACAAAAACTATCAAGGTGTAGTAGTGGAATACTTTGGTTGTAACCAATAGCTCTCTAATTGGGCTTAAGACCTGAACAAGAGGGAAACCAGCCTTGTTACTAGAAACCTAACTAACTATTCAGTACTAGTGAAGTCATGGATATTGGAGAAGACCCAACAACCACTACTTTGCAAAACAAACACAATACTAACAACAGTATAAACATTTGTCTGTATATCCACATATAGGAATCCCTCATCAAGGAAGCTTCTCTTTGCAACAAATAGAGACCACCACAGAGTACTGAAACCATTCCCATTCTTCAAAATGCAGAGTTGTGGAGCCCAGTCTCTGTGGATAAATCAACAAAACACTCCTACACTTAAGACTCAGGGAACACTGAGGAGGAGGAGATAGAATGATTTTAAGTTTAAAGATCAGGGAGTGTTCTGTGCTATTTTGTCTCCTAGTAATGTCATACCACTAAAGTCTAACCAATATGGCTACCTAAAAACAAGCAGAAAAAAGGAAAGCAACAGACACATGAAAGTGGAGTTGGGAAAACCCATGAGGCCACAACTTACAAAAAGAACTATATAGGCAACTAACAAAATCTTCAAGTGGCAGAAATACTCCCTTCAGGTAAGAGCAAATAAATTTGTTATCCAAGACCAGATAATCAGCCCAAAAAATACATGAAAGTAAGAATATGTAAACCGAGCAGGTTATATTTGGTAATATACACGTAACAAACCTACATATATACATGTAGTAACAATTAATGAAAAAAGCGACTATAAATTTGGAAGTGAGCAAGGAGGAATATATGGGAAGACTTGGAAGGAGGAAGTGAAGGAAGAAATAGTGTAATTACACTATGATCAAACAAACACAAACTTTAAGAAAGCTTTAAGAAAATAAAATTTTTTCTCAGTCAAATAAGTGCTTTTCCCCCCCAGAAAACAGATTGAATTTATCATCAATGACATGTTTTGTCATGTAGGAAATTGCATGAATGTTTATAGCAACAGAGTAAGAACATTACAAATCATCAAATACAAATGGAGGCATTAGGTAGGTGGACTACAAAAAGAAGTCTTTTCTGTAGGTTTTTTTTTTAATGTCTTTTAGCACTTAGTTTTAGTATTGGTAGAGTTTAGAGGTCTCCTGAACATTAATACACTCTTAAAAGTTTACTTAGTAGTCACAAAAATTCATAATCAGAATCATAAGTTAAACTAAGTAGCTAATAAAGGGTTTAAGACTGCTTAAAATAATTTTATTTTTCAACTTATAATATTCTAAAGGAAGAAACCATTCAAGGAGCAACTAGTTCTATCTTGTATTTCTCTGGTTGTATTTTCACTTTTATTCCTTCTGAGATATTACTCTACATTTACTTCATATTCTAGGCATAGTAATGAATTTCTGCATGACTAGAAGCCAAAATCACCACTAGTGAGAGTGAATCTCATAAGACAGACCACCCTATGGAAACAATTACCCACGGTGGCGAGGCTGCCAGCCTTATAGCAGGAGAACACCTTATAAGAAGCAACTCATTCCCATAAGTGACAAGATTGATAGCAACTCTTCCAGAACTTCCTGTCATAACAGAACTGAGATCTTGCTTAGTCAAACCCTGGGCCTGCTATGTCAGCTAGGTGTATCCCAATACCATCCTCTCCTCTGTCTCCTCTCTCTGTATGATCTGGATGTTTATAATAACTCCTGGGAAATGATCTTGATATCATTGAACATGTTTTTTGTTTGTTTTTTTTTTCTCTGTTTTGTCTTGTTTTTTCACAAAGTAGTCATGCTGGTTAAATCTCCTTTCTCTGTACTCAACACTTATATTTTTTTATTGGTATATTAACATAGATCACTGACCACTGTCCATTGGAACCCCTCAAAGCTGGGTCTAATGCATTCAAATTTTACTAACAATTCTGCCTCTCCATAGTTGGAATGCACTCAGGAAAGTCAAACTATGTAAAATATTCACTACTGATGTGGATTCTTCAGAGAACTTTAGTTGCATATTTCTCAGAAATATGATAGGGGAAATGCTTCTGCTTACAAGCTAAAGAAGGAGAGTAATAGGGTTTGTTTTCTGTCTCATGTTTATTAGAAACCTTCAGCTCTAGTCCTATGGCATATTTTGCAGCTGCTTGTTCTGATAGCTGTACAAAGTTTACATTTTTAATATTGCATAGCATGTGGCATACAGATTGTGATGGTTTTGCTCTAGTAGATGTAAATAATACTAGGATACACCCTGACATAAGTCCTTAAATAATCATTTCTGTGTTTTGTTTCAAGAGTTGCTTTCAGAATGCACTCAACGATGTTTGGACCTAGCATTTTAAGAAATATATGACAAGTTCAATTTGGTGAATGATTGCCCAGTCACCAAACTACCTTAGTTTTATTTCCCTGATTCCTTCTTACATATTTGAATCATTCTATTACAGTATTCCCAATTTTCCTCTGAGACCATTCACAGTTCTGATGGATAAATGTACTGTGACAAGAGACACCCCTCCCAAACCTACAACATAGTAGAAACTTTTTTTTATTACTAAAAATGCCCAGAGATCCCCCTCCTGAGATAATGATCAGCCAGATTAAGGCTTATTAATGAGATTATGTGTCCCCAACCCCTAAGATATTCCTTTGTTCCTCTTTCCTTTAAAATGCAAGACCTGTCATCCCTCAGAGATATTGTAGTTCCTTAGATATTTTATTTTTCCTTTGCTTCATGATTCATGAACTAAAAATCCTTTTACTACCTATCACCACTACAAGTCTCTTTTGTTGTCATATTGAAAGGAATGGGTGAAATAAGCTCCTTGGACTCCTATACCATCTTTCTCACTCTACACTTTCAGTGAGGGAGACAATGGCCTTTTGATATCATAGAATAAAATCTTCCACACAGAATATGATAACTCTGCTGAGCATAAATGCATGACCTACAATATAGCATGAGGAGTGCTCACTTGCATAAAAGAAGTCCACAGTTAACAGGATATCAAGATTTGACTATGGGATCTGAAACCTGATAATTTAAAAATAAATTCAGAAGGAAGCTAAATGATTATTTTGAGCAAAAAACAACATGACAGGGAAGCTGTAAGTCTGGGAGGAGGGAGATAGAACAAAGAAAGAAAGGAATACCTTTTGAATGTATCACAAATGGAGGTGTGAAAGCAGGTCTAGAAAATGGGGATGGGATTCTTCACAGAAAAGAGTGAGAAAGCAGAGACTATCTGAGAAAGCATACTTATAATTCTGGCTGATATCCAAAAGTGAGACAGAAGAGTAAAAATGAAAAAAAAAATTACACTTTAAATTAGAAATCAGTGAGCATGCTTAGCAGTGAGGATCCATAAGAAACATCCCTGAAGAAGAGACACATAGAATACATAAGTACAGTATCTCATTAAGGGAATAATTATTCCTCCCAACTCCTTTGATTGCTTTTAGGTGAATTGGCTTTCCTGAGGCTCAGTCTCTTGGCTGATTGGTTGATAGGCACATTTGGATTAATCTTTAGGAAAGATCAGGATTTCATATCTCCACCCAGGACAATTGACAGAACTCACATTTCACTGTTTTGACCAAGAGGAAGTAGCATTTCATTAATGGGTTTCAACAAAGCCCCAACACCTTAACTTTTGCATATGATAGTTTGGACATGAGTTCTAAAGCTGACCCTAAAAAAGAATCCATCATCAGTGGCATCCAAACCTAACTAATATCTGTCAGGCTACTTAAAACTAATACCCCATCTTCTCACTATTCAGTCTATAAGCTATTTCTAGTCTCTCCTTCCTGAAACCTTCTCTAGCTCATCATCCATTCATATAGGAGACACAGATTTGGGCTCCACCTTTAGCTCGTGGACACCTTGCCAAGACTTACATAGAAGAGCATGTTTTTTTTTTTCAAGTCTTGCTATCTTAGTATATTACATTCATTTCTTGAAAATTAAATGTCTTACAAGTTGATTGTCATCCCAGGCTTTCTTTTGAAGACCTATGATATTTGCATACATTACTATTATCATGAAAATGTGTTTTGCTCAGCAATTAATCAGTGTCAGGAAGTCTCCCATTATAGAAAAAAATGCACATACAAATATTCTCCATAAGTCTCTTTTGAGGAAACACATAAAGCATCTGGATTTTTTACATAGTTCCACCTTAATAGCTAAAGTAAGAATATTCATATAAAAGGGAGATAACATACCTGGAGCAGTGACTTTTAAATGAAGATTGATTTTCATGAACGAACAGAAGTGAATTTGTACTCTGTGATAATCCACCTCTCCAATGCATCAGTAACTTCACAAAAATCAAATAATGAAATTGACGTGGCATTTGACTTTTAAACAAAAAACTCCAAATGTCCATTTTACAAAGAATGCTAATATAATTGTAATGATAGCACATAAAGGCAAGCATAATATAAGTGCATATTCAATAAAATATATGAGTACAGCTTTTGAATTTATTCTTTATAACCTGTTATACCTGGTAACAGGTTATAAAAAATACATGTATTTTTATTTTTTATATATTATATATATTTATATATATGTATAATATATTATATATTTTTTAATATTTTTAAAGAATATATATCTTTTTTATATATTTTTAAGAATATATATCTTTAAAGAACATATATATATATATATATATATATATATATATATATATATATATGATTTTCAATGCTGAATGCTATTTATTGAAGGAGGGAAGAGGTCTTAAATACAGGCTTACAGCACAATGGGAGAAACCCGGAGGGCAAAAGTTTGCTACCAATGTTTTACAACCTTACATCTAAGCTGTTAATGCCCATTATTCAGGATACACAGACAAGGAACTTCCCTTAAGCATTCAGGAGGGTGGAATCTGGCAGGGAATTAGCATAGGGAGGATACCATGGTCAAGGTCAGCAAACAAGGCAACAGTTACCCAAAAAGGGGGCTAGGGCCCTACAGGTCCCCCATTTACTAAAAAATGAGCTTCTGACTTAGGTTGCGTGAGACATCAGCAGGTCACCTTACCTGTCATGGAGACACCTGCCCAGGCCACACAGGCACTCTGTCTTAGGTTGGTGAGCGCCCCCCAGGTATTACCTGTCTCTGAATACTCATTGTCATACAGGCTCAATCGTGTGTGAGTTGAAGAGTTAACTGCTGCCAAAGATCTCAAAGTGGCACTGGGCTTGCAATCTGTGTGTTTGACACAGGAAAGACCAACAAAGGTCCTATCCCACCTATAGCCAGTAGGCTAAAGGCAACTGAGCCATCCCCTTCCTTAAAGAGCCTTACTGCAAATTGGAGTCCTTGTAAGATGGTATCCCAAAAGCAAATGGAACTTGAGTTTATAATTTTATAATTTTCAAAGCCAATTAAAATGTATATAACTATTGAATTAAATTTATCATGCCAAATAGAATGAAAGATCAACTAACTGTGGTTGCTACTTTTGCTGCCAGGGTCTCCACTGTGCTAGCTGTAGTAAGCAATTATGAAATGGTGATCCCAGAAACAGCAGCAGCGGTGGCCACCATTGCTATAACAGTAACAACTGCAGCAGCAATGTCAAATTCTCTTCTGGAACGTGTGGACATACACTGGCATGGATACAACTCCAGGAACATGAAGTCCCAAGGCACATTTTTCTTGATCCTAGCACGATTTTTGGAATGTAGAAATAGACTCCCAGTTTCCACAAATCAAAAGGCTAAGAATGACATTAGATAGCTTGTGAAATCTGTAACTGTGAGTTGCTTTATTGTTATAACCTGATGTTTTTACCAATGTATTTTCTTTGTTTCTGCAAGTATCCACAGAGACTAGAAGATGGTGTCAGATCTCCTAGAATGGAAGGTACAGATAGTTGAGGGCTGCCTAGTGTTGTTTTTGGTAACTGAACCAAGTTCTCTTCAAAAGGAGCTCTGAACCATTCTACCACTTTGCCTTCATTCCAGGCCCTGCCACTGTATTTTTAAACACCTTGATTTATGTTTCTTTATTTAATCTGTTACTATAGAAACTGTTATCATGTTGGAATATTGTATTTGGGGTAACATAAATCTGTGTTGGTAAGCCATGGGTACTTTTATTTGACTCCAGAAAAAATTAAGGCTTACTGGCTTTGAGATAAGAACTGTGATTTTGTAACAACACTAACTTTGTTTGCAGTACAATATGTCTTATTATACTGTGACTTGATACAGTATTGTCTGAAAGGTCCCTTTGGCACTTTTAACTGTTGCATCTTATCAGCCTATAACCCTATAATTCATCCTCAGGATCATGAAATAATTTAATTTTAACATGCAAAGAAAGATATTACTTAAAAATTCCTTTAACAAAGTAACTTCAAAAGCAGGTCTACTTTCATTTCTATAGTGACAAAATACTCTGACAAAAAAAGCATATAAAAAGAGAAAGAGAAGTTTGTTTCAGCTCACAGTCCATTACTTCAGGAAAGTCATAGTGACTTGTGGGCCACCCACAATGGACTGCATTTTCTCATGTCAAAACAATCAATACAATCTATGGTAGACTTGACCACAGGCCAACACAATACAGATAATCCCTCATTGAAACTCACTGCCCAATGATTCTAGGTGCTAATCAACATGGAAGCCATAACAAATGTAGATATGACTACTTTGATGAGACATTTAAGCTGGGCTTTCTGTTTAGAAACCTGAACCAATGTCTTGATTATCTACTGTTTTACCTATACTCAATCATTAATATCTCTCTGTCTCTCTGTCTCTGTCTCTCTCTGTCTCTGTCTCTGTCTGTCTCTGTCTCTGTCTCTCTCTGTCTCTCTCTCTCTCTCTCTCTCTCTCTATATATATATATATATATATATATATATATATCCTTCTGTTGAGGGATATTTATATACTGTGTGAAGATTTATTTGCTATGGTTGTTGTAATGAGCTAAATGACACATAGCTAGGCAGGAGGTATAGTTGGGATTTCTGGGCAGAGAGAGAGGAAGTAGAAGATGATTCTAGACATGAGAGAGATGCCACTGAAGAGTGGAACAAGTCAAATGCAGAAAATGGGAGAGAGATAAAAGCTAAAGGATGGAACTTAGATTAATTAAAAAATTATGGATTAAATTAAGTTATAAGAGCTAGTGGGACAAGCCTATGCTAAGGCTGAGCTTTCATAATTAATAATAAATCCTCATGTTGTTATTTTGGGAAGAAGCTGGTATCTGAAAGAAAAATTCAACTACAAACTCCAACTTTGTGTTACTGACTGTAATGGTTAATTTTTATGTTTTAGTTGACATGATCTAGAATCACATAGAAAGGGAGTCCCTAGATTTTTCCAGTGAGAAAGTCTGTAGAGGATTGTCTTGTTATGTTAACCAACATGAGAAGACTCTCTCTGGATGTGGGTAGCACCTTTTAAGGATTGAGTTCTGGACCAAAGAAAAAAGGACAATGGGAGCTTGAGCACTAACAAGCATTCATAATGTCATTGCTATCTGCTCAACTGTGGACAAAATGTTCATAGTTGCTTTGAATTCCTGCCACCATAATTTCTCTTCAATGATGGATTGTATCTCAGAACCATTAGCAAAATAAACATCTTTTATGCTACTTCTGTCTGGGTATATTTTCACAGCCATTGGAAATGAATCTAAGACACTGATTTATCCTGAAATACATTTCTGTGTCATGAAGCCCAGTTTCACCTGAGTATATGTCCCTTCAAGTTCCCAAGACTGCCATCAACAACAAGGGATTGTACCTCATACTACTACTCCCACTCCTGCTGACAGAACCAGTGTGATGTTAAAACTATTTTAAAAAAAGACACATAAGTAAGATGATTATCAATAATAAATGACTTTAAATATTGCAAATTTTGCCAATATCTACAAATGACCAAATACATTTCATTAGATTAATTTGAATAATATGCAAACATTGATGTGTTTGCATTTCTAACAAAATAATTTGCATTATTTCCAGTTTGCCACAATTTAGCTTGCAAAATTGTTTTGAAGACTATGGAAGGCTAAAACAGTCTGGATGGGGACTCTGGACAAATTAGCAATAATCAGTTTGTTGTTGGTGGTGTTTTCTTATTTGTTTCTTTTTTGCATTTTTTTTGTTTGTTTGAATACCCTTCATAGATTTTCTTGATAAACATAATTTGTTAGATGATAATTTAGGAGAGATTAACATTAATCTTCACTGTGACACAAAAAAGTAATAAAATAAAAGTCACAAGTTGCATTTCAAGAATGATTTATAAAATATAAATACTAAGTATTCATATAACAAACAGTTGAAATCACCCATTAGCGTGGCTAAGCTCATTATTATTTTCAGTGCACAGCACCACCTTTAGAGATGCTTGTTCTTTCTTTAATAATATTTAAAGAAATATGAGAAAAAATTATGAGTCATAATTATCTCTGAAATTGCATAATGTGGTAGACTTGGTAAATTTGCTTCAATTTCTATTTCAAAAATGTCATATAATGCTTTCAGCAGACTCTGAATGGGATCCACAATTACTAAAAGGTTAAAAATTCTATTTCAGAACAAAATTATTCTGACCTACTTGTCTGCCAGATATTCCATTTAGCCTTTTTGACTACTTATAGCAGAGAAACAGGATGAGCTCTCATAAGACTTGCCATGACAGGCAGATTTGTCTATAAATTACCATAGGAATGCACACATTTTTCTGACTTTCAGCTATATGAGACCTCTCTTCCTTTCACCAACTTAGGATCTACAATGGCAGAATTAGAGATGACATAATTGACCTATTCATGGGTCTGATAGAATTTTATCACTTATCAGAAATGCCTGTTGAACACTGGTACATCTCCACTTTCTAAATACTTAAGAAATATTCAGAAAAGCTTTCTAAGGATGTAGAGGCATATGAACATTCTGTATAATGGCCTCCTTTAATATCCACATCATGTTGTTAGTGACGTATCCATTTTTTGTAGTGTTTTTACTACCAAAATCCTCTGTTAAATCTATGCTTATTCGTTGACCTGTAAGAGCCACCTATTATGAATAGAACATCACTGAACATGGTTGATCAAGGGTCCTTCTGATAGGATGGAGCATCCTTTGGGAATATGCCCGAGTAGTACAGCTAGATCTTGAGGTAGATCATTTCCCAACTTTCTGAATGACTGTTATTGGATTCCATAGTGGTTGTACAAGTTTGCACTCCCACAAGCAATGGATCAGTGTTCCCCTTATTCCACATCCTCACCAGAGCTGTCACTTGTGTTATTGATCTTATCCATTCTGACAGGTGTAAGATGGAATCTCAAAGTAGTTTTGATTAACATTTTCCTAATGGCTATGGGTATTTAATATTCCTTAAAGCATTTTCAGCCATTAGACATTCCTCTATTAAGAATTCTCTGCTTATATCTGTACCCCATTTTATTTGGGTTTTTGATATGTAATTGTTTAAGTTCTTTATATATTTTTGATATTAGTCCTCCATCAGATATGGAGTTGAGAAAAATGTTTGCCGTTCTGTAGGGTGATGCTTTGTCCAAATGATGGTATCCTTTGCATTTAGAGTTTCATGAGTTACCATTTATTATTTGTTGGTCTTAGTGCCTGGGCTATTGGTGTTCTGTCAGGAAGTCTTCTGTGGCAACTGGTTCAAGGGAAATCCCTATTTTCTTTCTATCAGGTTCTGTGTAACTGGTTTTATGTTGAGGTCTTTGATCCATTTGGACTTTAGTTTACTTCATTCTTATCTAGAAGCCAGAAATATCATTTGATCTATCAACAGCTCAACCTTTGACATGTCAGAAAAGTTTAGTGGTATTGGTTCATATTTTTTATTTCTTGTTATCATTTTTTCTTTTTTACATAAAAAATTAATGAGTACAACTGCCTCAGAGCTATGATGGTCAGTTTTTTCAGCAACCCTTAGAGTTATGTTGTGAACTCCAATCCAGGAACAAGGGTGGAAAATGAATTTACAATTTGAATGGATTAGTGGCTGACACAGCTGAACTGATTAGTTCACCTCCCATTATTATAGCCCAGTAAATGGTTATTAATTCTGAACAAAATCCTTCAATAAGGAGCATTCCTTGGCCTTCCAATGCTTATAGAGAGCTTTGCATGCTGCCTTGCTTTTAAGTTCTCTTCTACAATAAAACTTCTTTGTAACTTGTTCATAAAATTCATTGTTCTCATTTGTGAGACAAAGGACCCAGAAGTGTGGTGTCTTTGGTAGCCACTGTTTGTTTAAGAACTAGCCCCACCCCACCAAATTATGGTTATTTGTGAAGATAAAGTCTCTTTTAAGTTCAAGAACACTTATTTCCTTCCTTTCAGTTACAAATGTCTATTATTAACATAGTCATAATATTTGTGTATTTTCTGACATTTTGATGTTTATGAAATTGCTAAGAGAATACTCTGTGAATTCTATGGGTTCAGAGTTATAGACACAAATGTGATAAACTGGAGATCATTAAGTTAGATACTGGAATAAACTCAGAGAAAAATATATTATTTTGGTTTCCATTTAAATATACCCCTGACCTAGAAATATAGAGGGGCAAGCACATACTACACTGTGATGGCTAATCTTGGTTGTTAACTCCATGTCCCTGAAATAAGACAAAATGTGCATCACTGTGTACATTTATGAGGGGTTTTCTTGAACAGGTTATTTGAAATAGGAAGAGCCACCTTAATTGTGGACAGCACCTTCCACTGGCATCCCAGAAAAAAAAAGATCAAAGAAAACAACTTTGTTTTTTACATTTACCTTCATACCTCACTCTCATATTCATCTGCAATGTTAGCAAGTTCATTTTCCATTTTTGGTACTTAATCTGCCTGTTGCAGCTTTAACCACTGCTACTTTTACACCAATTTATTGCTAAACAAGTTAAGTGTCTTTAGGCTTCCAACATGTACTGAACATAAATGACTTTTCATGAATCCCTCAGATCTTCAGAACCAGGTGAGAAGTGGTGATGCATTATGACTAATTGATTGAGTAGTTACAAGGTTCTGAGCCTCTCCTCTGTATAGATAACCATTACTAGCCAATCCAAACATAACATGTAAATTAGTCAAGTAAATCAACTTTTAATACCTTCATTCTATTGCTTTTCTTCCACTAGAGAACACTGACTGGTGCAAGCACTGCCTGTTAATCAAAGAAAGGTGCTTTTGTTTAAGTCTTGGGTCACTTGTAACTCTGATATTATGTCCTGGGAAAACAGACGATCAAGTGGTAAGAGATATCCTATCAAAAGTAAATATTAAGCAAAGTGTGTCCAGAGCAATAAAACATCTTAAAATTCCTGAGATAAGAAAGACTGTGAGGAGAACAGAAAGCAGAGATGAAATATAATAATAAAAAAAAAAAAACACGACAAATGACTTCTGAGATATCGTTTAGAGTGGCTCCAGAGAGTGATGATAGCAAATATCTGTATGCCCTATACTCCAGAATGACAGCAACTTAAGGTTGGGATGCCAGGGACTTCCATTTGGAAATAATTGCTGTTATTAATGCATACAAGTAGACATACATTTTTCATGTAAAAATAAAATATATTGGGCCAGCAAGATGGTTTGGCTGGCAAAGGTTTTGACCTGCAGCCAAACTTGATCTCAGTTTGATCTATGGGACCCACATGGCAGAATGAAAGAACAACTTCCATAAGTTGTTCATGGACTTCCAGGCACTTACCATCATCACCTCAACGCTTACATATGTACATATGCACACTGTGGTGATTTAAAAAAAATGGCCCCGAAAGACAGTGGCACTATTAAGAAGTGTGACCTTATTGGAGAAAGTTTGTCAGTGTAGGGGTGGGCTTTGGGGTCTCTTTTGCTCAAGCTACACCCAGTGTCACATTTCACTTCATGTTTTCTGTAGATTAAATTGTAGGATTCTCAGTTTCTTCTTCAGCATCATGTCTGTCTGTATGTTTCCATGTCATACCATGATCATAAAGGGCTAAACCTCTGAACTATAAGCCACCCAAATTAAATGTTTTCCTTTATAAGATTTGCCATAGTCATGGTATCTCTTCACAATAGAAGCCCTAAGTAAGACAGAAGTTGGTACCAGGAGAGGACTATTGTTTTGATAGGCCTGACCATGCTTTGAAGCAATATGGACCTTGGGACTGTTGATTAGAAAAGCAGCTGAAGCCGGGCGGTGGTGGCGCACGCCTTTAGTCCCAGCACTCGGGAGGCAGAGCCAGGCGGATCTCTGTGAGTTCGAGGCCAGCCTGGGCTACCAAGTGAGTTCCAGGAAAGGCGCAAAGCTACACAGAAAAACCCTGTCTCGAAAAACCAAAAAAAAAAAAAAACAAGAAAAGAAAAGCAGCTGAACATTTTAAGTGCTGTTTAATGGGTCATACTAGTAGGAGCATGGCAGACGTTGGTGCTGGCTATGACTTGATGAACTGTGGGAGCTTGAATCAAGAGGTTTCAGAGAAGAAGAATATTAATTTGTGGCCTAGAGATCATTCATATAATATTTTAAAAAACATAAATCCTTTTATCCCTTGTAACAAACATCTGTCTGTGGCTAAATTGAAGAGTTTTGGATTAATTCCTTTGGCAGGTGAAATCTCAAAAGAGCCTCGTATTGACCATGTTATGTGCTTATTCGTGATAACTCTAATGCAGACTTATAATGAAAAGGAACCAGCTGAACAAGTTAAAATACAAAATAGACAATTTTAGGAGAAAAGGAATACCAGGAATACCAGGAAGTGGAACAGAGCTAAGTCCAGTGTTCAAGGAGCTAAGCAGATTAAGAAATGGAATAAAAGGACTGGTGACTTCAGGACAAGATCCCACACAACTGAGGTTCCAATTTGTGAAGAGTAATTAAAGATAAACTTTAGAGCTGGGTGTGGTGGTGGTGTATGCCTTAATCCTAGCACTCTAGAAGTAGAGGCTGGTGGATCTTTGAGTTTGAGGCCAGCCTGGACTACAGAGCAAGTTCCAGAATACCCAAGCTTAGGTAGTGAAGAAAACTATGGAGAATATAAAGCTAGTGAAGATATAATTGAACCAGGATGCCATGTTCCAATCCTAGAAAGAAGCAGAACTTGGCAGCTTCAGTCATGTGGTCATGGCTTTAGAGTCAAGAACCAACTGGAGAAAGCTGCTGAGGACACTTATATGTCAGGGATTTCAGTCAATGCAGGCCTAGAGAAGCCATTGTGTAAAGCTGTCAAGGTGAAGCCTGGATTGTCTTAGAGATCTCAAGATGTTGAGGATGTCAGAGCCATGGGGTACATTCCAAAGAGAGCTACTAACAGGGACTGGCATCAGCCCAGAAGAAAGAAGTATGTTGCAGTTAACAAAGCTAAAAAAAAGTTTGAGATCTGAAGAGTGTTTTGACATCAGATATGTAGATGCAGTTTGGCTTGCCCAGCTGGTTTTTCATCTTGCTTTGGTCCAGTATTTCCTCACTATGCTCCCTTCCTTACATTCTGGAATAGTAATGAATATCATGTGCCATTATGTGTTTGTAAGTATGTGATTTGCTTTTTTATTTTAATTTTATAGGGGATTGTAGTTAATTGCATGAATTTCAGAAGAGAACTTGAACTTTGGATTTTTGAATAAGTTTGAGGCTGTTATAGATTATGGGGACTTTTGAAGTTGGACTGAATGCATTTTTTGCATTATAATATGACTACAAGCCTTTGGGGGTCAGGGAGTGGAATGTAGTGGTTTGAAAGAAAATGTCTCCTAAAGGGGGAAGCACTATTAGGAGGTGTGACCTTTTTGGAGTAGTGGCCTTATTGAAGAAAGTGTGTTACTGTAGGGGTGAACTTTGAAGTCTCTTATGCTCAAGCTACACCCAGTGTCACATTTTGCTTTATATTGCCTGGATCAAGAGGAAGAAGTCTCAGCTCCTTCTTCAGCATCATGTCTGCCTGTATGCCACCATGTCCTGCCATGGTGATAATGGACTAACGCTGAACTGTAAGCCATTCATAAGAGTTGCCTTGGTCATGGTTTCTCTTCACAGCAATAGAAACCCTAACTGAGACACATACAGCATAAAAGTGTAACAAAAATTTTAAAACATATTATAATACAAATAGCCTGGTGTTTATTATAAAGAATGAACTCTCCGAACTCTGTCTTGAAAATTTTACAAGTTGGTACCCTAACATTTTCAAATCTGTGCTTGTTGTTGCAAAGATCTGTACAGCTTTAGTTTGAAGTCTCTGCTCTGATGTGTTGAGAACTAACTCAACAGAATTTTACACTTTGTTTCAATTGACATGGAAGACTCTTTCTTTATCTTCAGAGTTATATTATTTCTTGATAAAAAATTACATCTCACCTGCTCTCTTAAGATGCTCTTCATAAAATTGTTTTTCTTTTCTCATTCATTGTCATCCATTGCTATTCCATGCTCTTACATCATTTTATGTAATTATTATTTATTTCCTTTTGATATTATATATTACTGTAAACTTAACTGTTCATTATTTGTACTTTCTAGTAAAGTATAAGTTATAGGAGAAGAGAGACTGTGGTTTCATTGTTGACATATTCTGCATGACCTCTGGATATAAGTAGAGTATTGACAAATAATGCTAAAAATCAAATATGTGAATTATTTAACTTCTACACTATTGGTAATATGTGATATAATTGTATGACATCCAAACTCGTCCTTAATATACATCTTTACATATAATATCTAGACATGGTAGTGTAGTTCTTTAATTCCAGAACTCAAGAAGCAGAGGCAGGTAGATGCCTCTATTTTATAGGCCACCATGCTTTACATAGTAATTTCCAGGCTAGCTAGGCCTTCCTAATAAAATTCTGTTTGAAATAAAAAAAAGTAAAGAAGAGAGAAAGAAAGAGAGAGGGAGAAAGAAAGAAATGAAGGAAGGATGAATGGAAGGAAGGGAGAAAAGAAAGGGAAAGGGATAATAATGTTACTTAGTTTATTTGGTAAATGTAAAGAGATTATGTTGGTCAACTACAGCCAATACTTAGAGCAATGAGAATAACAATATTTAAATGTCACAAATATGGAATTTTAAGCCAAATATCTGTGTTCTGCTAAAGAAGAATGTCGTTTGTAAAGCCTGGGAGATTACCTTAGCGAATAAATAAATTAAAAAGACACTTGTTAAAAAAAAGAGAGAAATTATGTTATCAATTGTCTTAGTTACTTTTACTGCTGTGATAAAACACTGTGACCAAGGCAATTTATAGAAGAAAGTTTATTTTTGGCATATATTATCAGAATGTTGGGATTTACAGTGTCAGAGTAGAGGTAGAGTGGCAGGAACAGGGGAGAGAGCAAACTTAGAAAGGCCTGAGTCTTTTGAGACCTCAAAACTTGGTGTCCTTATGACATACTCCCTCTACCTGGGCCATAACTTCTAATTCTTTCTAAACTTACCACCAACTGAAGACTAAGTTCTCAAATATACAAGATTTATGGGGGACATCTCATTCAAACCACTACATTCCAATACATGCCCACCATGATCTCATGGCTATACCAAAATACAGAATGCATTTTTGTTCAATTCCAAATGTCCTTTAGTCTTCTACAGTCTCAAAAACATTTCAGATCCCAGATCTAAATCCATTGATATTCAATGCAAACTCTCAAAATCTCTAAAAATCAAAAGTAAATCAAATACTTCCAACACACAATTGCATAGAATATACACTGCCATCCCAAGAGGGAAGATTGGGGTCATAGTGAGGAAATATTGGAGCAAAGCAACGTCATAGCCTGGCAGCACAAACTCCAAAATCTTATATAAAAGGCTTTAGGTGACTCCAGTGTTCTAGCTTTGCTCTCTGTAACATACTTCACTCTCATAGGTTGGTTCCATTCGCTGTGTGAAGATTTTCTTGTCAGATATTCCAAGGCTCTAGCATCTCTAACATTTCTGGATCTCCAATGCAACCTAGGCATCACTTTTTAGAACATCACACAATGACCTACTAAGGATTCCATGCAGGGAATCACCTGCCATATGCAATGGTATCAGCAGCTCTTTGTAACTAGAGAGGACAATTCTGTAACTCCTTTACTCATTTATCCTTCATGACTCCCAAAACAGTACTGTACAGAGTGGAGAAAACCCTGAGTAAATGAAATCCTGAGTAATATGTGCTGTTGAGAGGAGCTGGCCATGTCAAAGACCCCAAAGCCTCAGGTCCATGGTAGAATGGCAAACCATAGGTATGGCAAAGTTTTCCTCTGTTCCATGTCTGAGTGTTGATGATTTGTGAAAACAAACAGACAAACAAACAAAAAAGCCCACACAAAACCACAGTATTTATGGCTGATAAAGTCTCCTCTATAGAGACTGTTCCTACTGTGATTAGCTATGCCTGACTCTGATCAGTCTGCGTACATATACTTTGACTCCTTATCCAGACATGTGGATAACCCCACCTCCTTTTTCAACTCTATGTAAGAAATATTTTGAGCTTCCAGGGTGCTGTGGTTCCTCCAGCCTAGAACCCAGACTATCTTATCCCAGAAATCTGTCAAGATCTGTTTTTTTTTCTTTTTTCTTTATTTCTTCATCTTCTAAGTCAGGCCAATATCAGGAGCCATGCTGGACAGAGCAAAGTACCATTTGGACAACTCTGCCATGTTTTGTTACCAGTAGAATGGACTTCCGTGGATGTGAATAACATTTGCAGGAGGCTTTGTTTGCTATTCCTTCCTAAAAACATAAAATTGGTTAGACATTTTCTTTTCACAAGTTGGAAGCCTAGCTAGATGAGATTTTTTCACAATCTTTTCTTTCCAAACAAATTTATCATACTTATCTAAATACTCAAGTCATATTTTTGGCTTTTCTTTTTTTCTTTCATAAATTATAAAATTTTAGTTTGAGTGATTTGTTCATTAAAAGAAGCCTCTATGTGTGTTAATAGCACTCATATTAATAATATCTTGTACATTGAAATCTTCAATTTCTATATGACACTGTAAACTTAGACCAAAGCCTATGGCAAAGTAAGTCATAGGCCCTGAGATACAGAGAAACCTACTACTAAGACAGATATACATGTATATATGTGAAGGAATATATATCAGAGTATAGAATGTAAAGGAATACATATCAGAGTATAGAATAACATTACCAGGGAGAAAGAGAAAAGGTAATTTTGGATGTTAAGTAAAGTTGAAATTCAGATAAAGAACAGAAGTTATGAAGAGTGATACAAGGCTAATTGTTTCTTCAATTTTAACTGTCACATGTTCTTCCTTCTTTTGGTCATGGATAAATGCATGAAAATGTAATGGATTGAGGCTAGAGAGATGGCTCTGTGGTAAAGATTATCGGTCCAGATACTCACATTTGCTTCCCACCCTAAGTCTGCTCACAACTGACTGTAATGCCAGTTTCAGGGGATTCCATACACTCTTCTGTCTGCCAAGGGCATGCGATATATAAACAGTTCATAGATATGCAGTCAAAACATTCATACAAATAAAATAAAAGTTTAAAAATGTAATTGATAGTGGAAGTGTAAAATCATAACCCCAGCTCCACAGCTTCAGAATCACTACTCTGAGTGTATAGAAGTTTATTGAGATGTGTAGATTTTGGAACTAGGCAAGTTTTTGAGTATCTGTTAACCTAGTTTGATGGTGATTTTGTTTATTTTTGAGTTCATTACAATAAAGTGTTGAAAAAAAGAGGAATTTAAGATATAATTTCACCCTTATGTTTACCTACTAATGATAAGGAATGTACATGCAAAAGTATTTTCTAGCTTCGTGTGTGTGTGTGTGTGTGTGTGTGTGTGTGTGTGTCTGTGGACAAGTGTATATGAAGGCATGCATGAATGTATATGTGTGTATGTACATATACATATGTGCAGGTATGTGTGTATATTTGTGTATATATTTTTATATACATGTTTTATGTGCATATATGTATCTCTGTGTGTCTGTCTGTCTGTCTGTCTGTTTGTGTCTCTGTGTGTTTTCTTTTGGAAAAGAGATACAATTTCCTAAACATTGACAATTTTTAATTGTTAGTTTCCCACTTGGCTCAGAGTCAATTGTAAAACTCTGAATTTTGATAATCTTTTATGTCCTTTGAAATCACAGGTACAATGGTTTTCAAGAATATTCTATGGATGTTGCTGGAAGGCAAGAATTATGTAAAATTAAATCAAATTATAAAATAAAAAAGGTGATAATCATGCCAAAAGAAATAATGTATGGCTATTGAAACCAGAAAAAAAAGAATTGGAAGAGTAGGATTATAATAATTACTGATAATAAATAAAAGGACCCAGAGTAGCTTCATTTATTTTGTTGCTAAACAAGTCAATTTCCTTAATTGGAGAATAAATTAAGATAGATAAAAAGCTCCCTTTAAATTTACGTGATATTTTACTTAAACACAAAACTATATGAATTGAGTATTTCATATTTTGTCTTGAGCTATCTTAGTCCTCTAAATAGTCATTAGGGGCTGGAGAGATTGCTGAGTAGATAATAGTACTGATTGCTCTTCCAGAGGTCCCAGGCTCAACTCCCAGAAGAGACATAAAGATTCACAACCATTTGTAACTCTAGTCCCAGTAGACCTGACAGTCTTTTCTGCCTATGTGGAGACCAGGTTTGTATATAATACACAGACATACCTGCAGATAAAACACCAATACACATAAAGCAAAATTCTAAAAATAATAAAATAAACAGCCATTTGTTGCCCACCTTTGTTTTTGTACTAACATTCTTATAACTCATAAGTTAATCATTTTGAGAATGTCATCAGATACTAAAATCTATAACAGAAATTTCACTAATTTACTGTAACTCAACTATATGATGTTTTTACCATTACATTTGAAAATACTGTCTTGATATTTGATTCTTCATTGTATTTTTATATAAAAAAATCCATGAAACTATTACCACATTGGAACATAATATGTGGGGTAACCTGAATTTGTGTATCATGGCCATATTTACTCATACTTGGTTGGTTCCAGAATAAACTACATTTTATTATCATTGAGATGAAAAGTGTGCTTTTGTGTGTGCGCATTAATATCTACTTCTACCAATAGATACTGAGTGAGTTATATGCAAAGTTTTTCCTCAATAACTTGTGTGTATATTCATATATATACATATATATGTGTATATACATATATATGTGTGTGTATATATATATGTCCCATTGAATTGGGAGCTTATGGAGAAATGAAGTAATTTAATTCAATTATTCTTTGTAAATTATGTAGAATGTAGTATAAAATATTCTTTAATAAATCTTATTTGGGGGAGTCTAAAATTTAAGAACAATTTCACATATGTCTTTACATACCTCAATATAATCAAGCTTTCTAAGATTGTTCCTCATGATGTCTTTGTTGAGTCCTAGCCTGATGTAGATACAAAATACATGACAGAATTCTAAAAGTATACCTCAGGAATAGCCTTCAAACTCTACTCAAAGATAGATTGAAACCATCTTTTCAACATTGAATGTGTGCAGAATGGTCTCATCCAAGAAATGACCTTTGAAGTCAGAAGTTCAAATCCCCTGAACACAACATCAAAATTCTCCCCTCAAAAAGAAACATGCTACCTGTAGAGAGGCTTCATGGCTATTTCTGTTCACCTGAAAGAACCCAAAAGTTAGCACCCCACTATACAATTAACAAGAAGGATCTCACTAGGACCTTCCCATAAATTTTTCATGTAGCTTTCGTCTTTTACCAGTTTTACATTAGAGTTGTTTGTTTGTGTTTGTTTGTTTGTTTTTATTTTGTTTTGCTAAGTTCCAATGCCACAGTCTGTGTCCACTAAGTAGAAAGTCCTTGTTTATTCTCATCCATAATTACTACTGTCTATTATATGTCTAGATATTTTATCTTAGTGATGAAAGTTTTTGATTTGTTATGAAAAGTTTAAAAGTTATTTTCTCCTTGATGGAAACCTTTGCTTCTGGATGAAGGCCTGTTGCACCTCAGCAAACCTAGCGACCTTCAGAACGGTTCTGAAAGCAACTGTGGTCTCTGAAGATAAAAAGAATGAGAGCATTGCTGGCATTCTGTTCTGCAAACCTAGGGGTAAATCCTTTGATGTTCAAATGAGAGGACCTTGAAATCCCTTTCTTTATACTTTTAAAAGTCCAGAAATTCTTTTTACAAACTCTGTATTCCATTTTCTGAATTAAACCATTGCCACTTTCCATGCAAACCATAAGATTTGGCATTTAATTTGAATGTCAATGTCTCAATTACATTTATTTTACATATCTTCATTGAGATAAATTATTACAAAGTTAATGGATATTTGTATAGATTTCATTACATTGAAGATTTAAAATAATCTAAACAACTTTGTCTAGTGACAAAGAAATATTTATTGATGGACCTAGTTACCCAATTATCAATCATAATGTTGTTGTTCTGAAATATAAATAAAACTTAAAATTTTTTTGTATTATTTTATGGCTGTTAAGCATGAAAAAATTACACATGAACTAAATTGCCTTACTGTGCATGTCTACTTACTTTCAACTATGCCTAATCACCTGAAAAAAATGCACACATGCACTGCAAGCATCATCCATAATTTATGGGTATATCTCATCTATGTTCCCAAACTTTTAAGTCTCAGTGGCTATTGCACTCAGTGTTTCTGGGTAACCTTAATGGAAAGAGTTTCTCCATGCTGTCCTCAAGGACCTTTGCGTTGTCCTTGGGTACTTCCAGGCCACAGTTCTTTTCACAAAACATTGTTATGGCTTGATCTAAAGTGCAGACTTTGGCATTTTGAAACAAGTCAGTGCACAAAAGGTAGGGAAAGCTTATGCGTTCTATGTATATTAAACACATGAGCTGTTTGCCTATCACACAAAAGAGAGAAAAGTTGTCAGTAAACTTGAGAAGTCCAAATAACTTCTCTAAATTATTTTAGTCTTTCTCCATATTGTCTGTTTTCTTTATGCATGTATGTTCTGCATGTATGTATGTATATACATATATACATATATGTACAAATATCCTTAAGGCAAATATAACTCATGAATTATAATTATTTTATGTATGATAGAGTTGTGTACATGTATATATGTCATTACTTTCTCCATACTTAGTTAATTTTCTCCAAAATTTAATTTTTCATCTTAGTGTACCTTAATGTTTCTTCCTTCATCACTGTGCGGTTTTGAACACAATAGAGTCAGAACACCTTCCAGCTTTATCATCAACCTGAACTGGTTTAGAAAGTATTATGAGACATGAAAGGGAACCAAGACTTCAAAAATGTAAATGCATGAGTGTGCATGTCTGTGCATGTAATTGAGTATGCAGTAATGATTGTATTTGTAAAACACAAGACAGCCAAATGTAGTTTGATGAAAAAACGAATTGATGGTATTGGAAAATTGGGTAATCCTACTCAGATGGGGAAATTTGGCTTATAAACCTTAAAATATTAGTATATGCTAATCAATTTCAAGTGAAAATAGAAACTTTAAAATGTTTGTACATAAATACATGTTATTTCAGTTACTGCATGATAACCTGTTGGTCTTGCTCTATTTCATTGAGTTATCTTGCTGCTGGAACTACTTATATGCCAGGCATACTTGATGGGCAGAGTTATGGGAGGAATTTGCAGATTTGATTGAATAGACACACAGAAAATATCCTATAAAATAATTACACACCACAAACATAAGTAAGGATATTATATTATTACAATTTCAATGATTTTGTGTTACCTTTCAATCACATGATTTTATAAAACAAAGGATGCATTTAATTATCAATTTAAAAAAATAATCATTTGAATCAACTAATCTTGTTTACTATTAGAATTTAGTTAGAAACCATATTGTGTATTTCTGTAGATTTCTCTCTTTCAAGTAAAGCACATTCTGTAATTTCCTTCAAACTGTGAAATGTCTATAGTAAAAGCTTGTCTGATGTGGTTCATGAATTCTGAGTGGGTACCCAAATCTGTTTGATAAACCTGTTCTCAATTTAATCTTTATTTTGAAGAAATTGCTTTCTATCTCAAACTCCAGTCTGATGCATATGGCATATGAGCTGTACTCTTCTACTCTCCTTCTACTTGTGTTTGTGTTTTTCCTTTTTATTTGTGGAATGTCAATCTGATTAATTGCTGCATATTCTTTTAAAGCTCTACTTGCAACATTTTGCAAGCATTGCATCATCTGGAGGGCTGGCTGACACAATAGGACTACCTGGTAGTTCTGATTCAGGTATTACAGGGTTAGCTCAATTATCAGCATTTTAAACTACTTATCTTACAAAGCTGCTGTTTATGTGAAGACAACACACAGAAGACAGATACATGAGGCATACCAACCACTGTTATATAACATGACACATCTCATATTAAATAATGCTAAGCATTTTAATCAGTTAATGAACTGATTTTTTTAAATTCATTTTTTCTCATATATTACATCCCAACAGCAGTTTACCCTCTATTCTCTTCTTCCAGTACCCACCACATATACTATCCCCTATCCACTCTTCCTCCATTTCCCTTCATAAAAGAGTAGGCCTCCCAGGAATATCAACAAACACGGCATATCAAACTGCAATAAGACTAGGCACCTCTCCTTATAATAAGGCTGGGCAATGTAAGCAAATGGAAGGAAAAAGGTCACAAAACTGGGCAAAAGAGTCAGAGACAGTCCCTGCTCCCACTATGAGGATTCCCAAAAGATGACCAAACTACACAATTATAAAATAAATGCAGAGGACCTAGGTCAGACCGTTACAGGCTTTCTGATTCTATTGTCTCCATGAGCCCCTATGGGCCCAGGTTCTTTGATGCTATGAGTTTTCTTGTGGTGTTCTTGTCCTCTCTGGCTCCTATCATCTTTCCTCTTGCTTTTCAGCAGGATTCTCCAAGTTCCACCTAATGCTTGGCTATGTTTCCTGCATCTGCTTCCATCTTTTGCTGCAAAAATCCTCTGTCTAGTTTAAACTAGAGTCCTGGAATCTATGAATAAAAAAGAATATCATTAGGAATCATTTTATTGACTTGTTTGTTGTTGCTGGTTGTACTTAGTTCTGCTTAGGTATCTGGAATATCCAACCTCTGGTTCCTGGCACTCCAGGCAGTGTCAGAGGTGGGCTCACTTTTGGGGAGTGGATCTCAAGCTGGACTGGTCTTTAGTTGGCCACTCCCCCAATTTATGCATCACCTTTACCACAGCACATCTTGCTTGCAGGATTGTAGGTTGGAGGTTTTGAGGCTGGGTTGTTATCCCAATCCCTCTACTGGAAGTCTTGCCTGGTTACATATCACCCTTACTAAGAGTCTTAGATAGGTCACCCTCATAGAATCCTGAGTTTCCATTGCATTAGGTTTCTAACTCACCCACCAAATGCCCTTCAACAGTTGTCTCTTCCAGTACTCTCTCCCTCCATCTCCCAGCAACCTGATCCCTCCTATTCCTGTCTCCACCCACCAAAACTCCACCTATATCTATTCTGTTTCTCCTTCTCAGGGAGAGTCATGCACACCACATCTCTTGAGCTCTTCTTGTTAATTAGTATCTCTGGATCAAAGGATGGTAGAGTTTTTCTCTACAGCTAATTTCTACCTATTAATGAATACACACCATGTTTCTCTTTCTGAGTCTGGGTTACCTCACTAAGGATGATTTTTTTTCTAGTTCTACCTATTTGCTAGCAAATTTCATGATGTTATTTATTTTAATAACTGAATAGTACTCCATTCTGCAGATGTACATTTTCTTTAATCATTCATTGTTAGAGGGACAGCTAGGTTGTTTCCAGGTTCTGGCTATTATGAATGAAGCTCCTATGGACATAGTTGAGCAGGTGTCCTTGTGATAGCATGGAGTATCCTTTGGGTATATACCCAGGAATAGTATAGCTGGGTCTTGAGGTAGATCAATTCCCACTTTTCTAAGTAACTGCTGTATAGATTCCCAAAGTGGCTGTACATTGGTGAAATTATTAAGGCCACTCCATGGTTAAAAGAGAGATTTATTTAGTGGGTAACTTACAAATGAAGGGATAGGTAGATGGCGGGAGCTGGAAAAGACGCAGCACAATCCAGTGGGATTCTCTGGAGACTCTTCTCGGTCCACCTCTCTCATCCATACTCCCAGCAGCAAGAGAGAGCGCCACACGTTCAGATCTCGGGTCTTCAGAGCCCTCCCTTGGCCCAGCCTTGAAGGCATGATAGTTACCGAAGCCTGAATGGGGTTTGGAACTTCCAGACCAAAGCTGGAATGGCTACCCACTACAGCTGTACAAATTTGTACTCCCACCAGCAATGGATCAATGTTTCCTTGCTCCACATCCTCACCAGTATGTGCAGTCACTTTTGTTTTTGATCTTAGCCATTCTGACAAGTTAAGATGGAATCTCAGAGTGGTTTTGATTCACATTTCTCTGATGGCTGAGGATGTTGAACATTTCGTTAAGTTATTGTTGACCATTTCAAATTCCTCTTTGTTTAGATTTGTGCCCCATTTTTAACTGTATTATTTAGTTTGTTGATGTCTAGTTTCTTGAGTTCTTTATGTATTTTGGATGACAGCCCTCTCTCAGATGGAGTTGGTAAAAATTTCTTCCCATTCTGTGGGTTCTCTATTTTTTCCTTTTGATCGTGTCCTTTGCCTTACAGAAGCTTTTCAGTTTCGTGAGGTTCCATTTATTAATTTTCAATCTTAGTGCCTGCTCTGCTGGTATTCTACTCACAAAATTTTCTCCTATGCCAATGCATTCAAGCCTATTCCCCACATTTTTTTTTTCTATCAGGTTCAGTATTCCTGGTTTTATGTTGAGGAATCAATCCACTTGTATTTGAGTTTTGTGCAGGGTAATAGATATGGATCTATTTGCATTCTTCCAAATGCAGACATCCTCTTAGACCAGCATACCATTTGTTGAAGATACTTTCTTTTTTCCATTGTATATTTCTGGCCTCTTTATGAAAAGTCGGGTGTCCATAGGCATATTGATCTACATCTGGGTATTTGACTTGATTCCACTGATCAACTTATATCTTTTTATGTGAATACCATGCAGGGTTTTTTTTTTTATTACTATAGGCTCTATTTTAGAACTTGAAATCAAAGATGCTGATACCTCTGAAAGTTCTATAATTTTATAGCATTGTTTAATTATCCTGTGTTTTTTATTTTTCCAAAGGAAGTTGAGTATTGTTCTTTCAAGGTCTGTAAAGAATTGTATTGGAATATTGATGAGGATTGTGTTGAGTCTTTAGATTTCTATTGGTCAGATGGCCATTTTTACTATGTTAATCCTACTGATCCAGGAGCATGGGAGCTCTTTCCACCTTCTGAAATCTTCTTCAATTTCTTTCTTCTGAAATCTTCCATTTCTTTCTTCAAAGGCTTGATGTTCTTGTCATACAGGTCTTCTGCTTTCTTGGTTCAATTTACCCCAAGATATTTTATATTATTTATGGCAATTGTGAAGGGTGGTGTTTCCCTGATTTCTTTCTCAGTCCATTTATCACTTTTTTGTTGTTGTTGTTTTGTTTTTCTTTTTTCTCTTTTTTAAATTTATTTAATTTTTTTTCATTTTACATACCAACCACAGTTCCCCCTCGCATCCCTCATCCTGTTCCCCTGTCCCCATCTCCCTGGACCACTCCTCCAAAAGGGTAAGGCCTCCTGGGGAGTCAATAAACACTGGTACATTCAGCTGAGGCGGGTCCAAGCCCCCACCCCCCACCCCCACCCCCGCACCAAGGTTGAGCAAGGCATCCCAACATAGGGACTTGGCTCCAAAGAGCCAGCTCACGCACAAAGGATAGACCCTGATCCCACTGCCAGTGGCCCCTCATACAGACCAAACTACACAACTGTCTCCCACATGCAGGGGGTCTAGTTAGGTCCTATGTAGGCTCCATAGCTGCTGGTCTAGAGTTGGTGGGTTCTGACAAGCTTGGTTCAGTTGTCTCTGTAGATTTCCCTATCATGATCTTGACCCAACCTTGCTCATATAATCACTCCTCTCTCTCTTCAACCAGACTCCTGGTGCTTGGTAGTCAATCTCTGCATCTGCTTCTATCAATTACTGGATGAAGGCTCTATGATGACAGTTAGGGTATTCACCAATCTGATTATAAGGGAAGGCCAGCTCAGGCACCCTTTCCACTATTGTAAGTAGTCTTAGCTTTGGTCATCCTTGTGGATTCCTGGGAATTTCCCTAGCACCAGGTTTCTCCCTAACCCTATAATGGCTCCTTCTCTCAAGATATCTTTTTCATTGCTCTCCCCCTCCACACCTCCCCCAGCTCAACCATCCTGTTCCCTCATGTTCTCATCCCCCATCCCCTCTCCTCTACCACCCTCCCCGCCCCCTTTTACCCAGGAGATCTCATCTATTTCCCCTTATCAGGGCGATCCAAGAGTCCCTCTTTGGGTCTTTCTTGTTACCTAGTTTCTCTGGAGCTTTGGGTTGTAGTCAGGTTATTCTTTGCTTTACATCTAATATCCACTTATCAGTGAGTACATACTAAGTTTTTCTTTCTGAGTCTGGGTTACCTCAGTCAGGATGATATTTTTCTAGTTTCATCCATTTGTGCAAATTTCATGATGTCATTTTTTTTTTTTTTTTTTAACTTCTGAGTGGTACTCCATTGTGTGAATGTACCACATTTTCTTTATCCATTCTTTGGTTAAGGGGCATCTAGGCTGTTCCCAGGTTCTGGATATTGAGAATAATGCTGCTATGAGCATAGTTGAACAAGTGACCTTGTGATATGATTGAGCATTCCTTGGGTAGATGCCCAAGAGTGTTGTCATTGGGTCTTGAGGGAGATTGATTCCCAATTTTCTGTGAAGTTCCCATACTGATTTACAAAGTGGCTGTACAAGTTTGCACTCACACCAGCAGTAAAGGAGTGTTCCCCTTAATCCACATCCTTACCAACATAAGCTATCATCAGTGTTTTTGATCTTTGCAATTCTGACAGGTGTAAGATGGTATCTCAGGGTCATTTTGATTTTCATTTCCCTGATGACTAAGGATGTTGAGCAATCCCTTAAATAATTTTCAGCCATTTGCCATTCTTCTAATAAGAATTCTCTGTTTAGATCTGTACCCCATTTTTAAATTGGATTACTTGACATTTTGACAAGAATTTAAAGTCTTTAAAGAAAGAAATTGAAGAAGATTTCAGAAAATGGAAAGTTCTCCCATGCTCATCGATAGAGAGGATCAACATAATGAAAATGGCAATCTTATCAAAAGCAATCTGCAGATTAATGCAATCCCTATCAAAATTCAAACACAATTCTTCACAGGCTTTGAAAGAACAATACTCAACTTCATATGGAAAACAAAAAGCACAGGATAGCTAAAACAATCCTGTACAATAAAGGAACTTCTGGAGGCATCACCATTTATCATTTGTATATAGAATGGCTACTGTTTTGCTTTGTTTGTTTTTTTTTGTTTTGTTTTAGTTACTCTATTCAGACACTTTGCTGAAGGTATTTATCAACTGCAGTAGTTCCATGGTAGAATTTTTGAAGCATAAAGTATACTATCATATCATTTGCAAATAATGAAAGTTTGATTTTTTTCTTTTTGGTTTGTATTCTCTTCATCTCCTTTATTTGTATTATTGCTCTAGCTCAACCTTCAAGTACTATATTGAATATATATGGTGAGAGTGCACAGCCTTGTCTCATTCTCGATTTTAATGGAATTGAGTCTCCATTTAATTTGATGTGGACTAGCAGCTTGCTGTAATTGACTTTATTATATTTAGTTATGTCCTTTGTGTCTCTGATCTCTGCAAGATTTCTATCATGACAGATGTTGGATGTTATCAAATGCATTTTCAGTATCTAATTAAATAATTTTTTCTTTCATTTCTTTATATGGTAGATTATATTCACAGATATTCATATGTTGAACCATCCCTGCATCTCTGGGATAAAGTCTACTTGATCACAGTGGATGATTATTTTTCAATATGTTCTTAGATTCAGTTTGTAAGTATTTTATTGAAAGTTTTGCAACCATATTCATGAAGGAAATTGGTCTGTAATTATCTTTCCTGAATCTGTGTGTAGTTTGGGTATCAGGGTAATTGTGGCCTCATAAGGGGAATTTGGTAATATTCCCTTTGTTTCTATTTTGTTGAATAATTTGAGGAGTATTAGCATTAACTCTTCTTTGAAAAACTGGTACAATTCTGTACTAAAACTCTCTGGCCCTGGGACTTTTTTGGTTGGGAGATTTTTAATGACTTCTATTTCCCTAGGGGTTAGGTTATAGATCTATTTAATTGCATATTTGATCTTGATATAGCATTGGTAAATGGTGTCTATTAAGAAAATTGTCCATTTCTTTAGAATTTCCATTTTTGTGGAGTACATTTTTTTTTAAATATGACCTAATGGTTCTGTGGATTTCCTCAGTGTCTTGTTCTGTCTCCATTTTCCTTTCTGATTTTGTTGATTTGGATACTCTCTCTCTGCCATTTATTTAGTTTGGATAAGGATTTGTCTAACTTGTTGATTTTCTCAACGAATCAACTGTTTCATTGATTCTTTTTATTCTTTTTCTTTCTACTTTATCTTCCTTTCCTTGTTTGTCTGGTCCCCCCCACCTTGGCTTTCTTTGGGAGATTTATTTTTTCATTCCATTGTCTGTTTGTGTGTGTTTGTGTATGTGTATGTGTTTGTCTGTGTGTATGTGTTCTTAGATTTCTTTAAGTGATTTATTCATTTCCTCTCTAAGGACCTCTATCATCTTCAAAATGTTGGTTTCAAGATCATTTTCTTGTGATTCAACTGTTTTTCAGACTGGCATGGTATACACTTGAGCACCAAGCATCTGTCAGTACAGGAACAGGGAAATGTCAATGGGAGTTTGGCTATGGGAGTTTCAGCAGCTTAGGTCTTTTGGCTCCAAACAGAGAGAATGGGAGGGTTCAGACTGCAGGTGGGGTTCTCACCAGTTCTAGCTGGCATGGCAGTGGATATGGATATCCACTCTAGGTGGGTTAGGAGTGTGGCAGTGGGGGGGCAGGGGGGGGGAAGAGTATGGAAAAGAGTGCTTTCAGAGTGAGTCCTTGGAATCCAAACTAAGGGTCTGAGAAGGTGTCAAGTGCAGGTGGGCCTCCGATCTTCTTTGAGTGGCATGACCTGTAACTTAGCAGTGGTTGTCTGCCTATCAAATTGATTGTTTTCGAGATAGCATCTCACTATGTGATGTTGTTTGGCCTCAAACTCACTATCCTCATACTTCAACTTCCCCTTTGTTGGGATTGTGGATATCTATCTATCACTGCACATAGCCTCAGCAGATCTTACTGTTTTGAGTAAATTTTCTAGTTTTCAATCAAATGGACTAGACGCTTGATACAGTATGACCCATTAAAGATGTGTCAAGACAAAAGCAAATGAACAACAACCAGAAAAAACAAACAAACAAACAAATACGTAGCCATAAGTTTCTCTGGTCCCACCCAGTCCCCCGCGGTCCCACAGTCACTTATAAAATAATCACTCAGTGGCTTAATATTAATTGCAAATCATATGGACTATGGCTCAGACTTCTTGCTAGTTAGCTTTTATAACTTAACTCAACCCATAACTAATAATCCATGTGTCACCTTGTGTTCTGTGGCTTTACCCATGTCCCATTACATGTTGCTCCTTGGATGGTGGTTTGGTGTCTCCCCTTACTCTCCTTTCTCCTTTCACTATTATCTCTTGGATTTTCCTGTCTGGCTCCACCTTGCCCTGCCATAGGCCAATGCAGCTTAATTTTTTAGCCAAAGGGAGTACATATATTCATAGCATACAGAAAGACATCCCATAGTGTAGCAGGAATCTTAAAAAGTGCTTATTAATAAAATCAAACCTGAGCCAGGTATTGGGGTGAACTAGAAGATCAGAGAACCACAACAAGCCACAGCTACCTCACCTTGCCATATCCTCAGCTGGTCTTGTTTCCTCAGACTGGAAGCCTCTGAGTCCTCATATCCGAATGGCTCTCAGCTGAACTGTGCTGCTAGAAGCCTGAAAGCTTAACCAGCCAAATGCTTAACCAGTTCAAATGCTTCAAGTTTCTGGTCTTCATGCTTTATATACCTTTCTGCTTTCTACCACCACTCCCTGGGGGTAAAGGCTCGCTTTCTGGGATTAAAGGCGTGTGTCACCAGGCCTGGCCATTTCCAATGTGGCCTTGAACTCACAGAGATCCAAAGGGATTTCTACCTCTGGAGTGCTAGGATTAAAGGTGTGAGTGCCACCATTTTCTAGCCTTTGCATCTAGTGACTGTTCTGTCTCTGACCCCAGATAAGTTTATTAGGGTGCACAGTATTTGGGGGAACACAATACTACCACACCATAGCACAAGTAAATAAAAGAATTCATTCCAAACATAGAGGAAGCTTTAGAAATTTGGAAAAGAAATGACAGAACAGCAGAAGAGAACAACAACAACAACAAAAAAACAGAAGGGTAATGGGGAGAATAAAAGAAATCCAAACAGCCTCAGCTTCTCAACTCCACAGTGCAGGCATGGGAAGCAG